>NC_091344.1:14501613-14711613 GCF_038502225.1 Cherax quadricarinatus
GAACTGGTGCTCCCACAAGGTACTAAGTGGTCCCAGATTTTTTTAATACTGTGCACACCGAGTATTAAGACCTATTCTCTCGTGTCAAGGCAACTCAGGCCTATCATCCCAATTTTGAAGGAATTGAAAATAAAACATTGATCTACGTTCAGAGCGCTATGCGAGCAAACGTACATCTATGTTTGGACACTTTAAGGGTTAATAGTAATAAAAAAATTAATAAGCTGAAAAAACCTTGGGAACAAATTGATTTGGCAGTTAAAAGGAAAAGAGGGAAGATGTTAAATGGGGATGAGAAGTGGGAAGTAGAACTGGAAAGATGGAGGGGAACATTTTGAAGAGTTGTTAAATGTTGATGCTGAAAGAAAGATAGATGGTGATTTCTTTCATTAAGCAGAGAGAAATAATATCTGGCAAAAGTGAGAAAGAGCCAAAGGTGAGTGTGGGATACTTATGCAAGGCAATGAATAGAATGAGAGGGGGTAAAGCAGCTGGATCAGGTGAGATTAAAAGTAAGATGCTAAAAATAGATGGGGGATATGATTTTGGAGTGGTTGGTATTTATGATCAATACATGCATCATAGAAGGGATGATATCTAAGGATTAGCAAAGAGAATACATAATTCCTTTGCATAAGGGAAAAAGGGGACAGAAGAGACATTAAGAATTATTATTCTTTTGACAAACTGGTTGTATCCCACTGAGGCAGAGTGACCCAAAAAGAAAAACAAAAGTTTCTCTTTATAGCTTTAGTAATGTATATAGGAGAAGGGGTTAACAGTAAGAATTATAGGAGAATAAGTCTTTTGAGTATACCAGTGTATGATAAAATCATTAATGAAAGAGTTAGGGGAAAAGGCAGAAAGCAGGACTGCAGAGGAATAAGGAGAATTTTGGAAGGGAATGGGATGTGTAAACCAGGTGTTTATATTAAATATGAAGTGGAAATTGCCACAGTTGATTCTGAAGAAAAGTTGCATATGTTGATGAAGGAATTTGGGAGGTGTGTGCAAAAGAAGGTATTACAAGTGAACATAAAAAAGAGCAAGGTGATGAGCATAAAAACAAAAGCTTAAGCAATTAAATATTGGATATCAGACTGGAGGGAATATGGAGGCAGTGAATTTGCAAGTATTTAGATATCCGAGAGTGGACATGTTTGCAGATAAGTCTATGAAAGATATTGTGAACCATAGAATAGATGAGGGGTAAAATAAAGCAGGCAGTGTGTTTAGGCACCTGCAGAAAGTTTATTTATGGAGGCAAAAATGGGGAGTGCACCAGCATATAGTGATACCAATACTTTTACACAAGTGTCAGGTATAGTCTTTAAACTTTGCAGAGTGGAGGAGACTGGAGGCAGTGGAGATGTTACATTTGAAAGCAATGAGTGATGTGTATGTCATACAGAAAATTAGGAAGACAGAAATTAGAGGATGGTATGGGGTTACAAAATGTATAATACACCGGATGGAGATTAGGTTGTTGAGGTAATTTGGTCATTTTAAAAGGATGGAACAAAATAGGTTGACAAAGAGGGTACATATAATGGGGTGGAGTGAAGGAGGGGTAGGGGTCATTTTGAGAAGGGTTGGAGGGAGGGGGTGAAGGATCTTTTAAGTAGTAAAGGCTTCAGCATCACAGAGGTGTGTGGGAGCATGTTAGATAGGAGTGAGTGAATTAAAATGATTGGCATGCTGTTAAAGTGTTAGCAAGGTAACATTTACAAAGGGATTCAGGAACCAGTTAGCCAAACTTAAGTCTGGAAGGTGGGAAGCACAGTACCTATACTCTGTAGATGGACTGCCGCAGTTCAGAGTTGTCAACTGAATTGTGATGGCTGTACATTTCAGACAAGACATTGAATAAATGATGGTAAATGAGTTTCCTACTTTTTTGGGTCACCCAGCCTTGATGGGAGATGGCCGATATGGTAAGGAAGAACAAAGACCCTTCTTTGTTACCATTCTTGCAATCAGAAGGCATGATTATTGAGTCATGTGATGACTGAGAGTGGTTAAGTGTATGGGAGTGACATAGACGTATGGCTCTTCTTTAATTGAAAATCAAAACAATGTGAACTCCATCTGCAGTGGCTCCGGTGACAGACTGAAATACATGCTCAAGAGGGTAACAGGCACCTCTGATGGACCCTGCAACAGCATGAGGAAAATGCTTCATGGACTTCGAAGGATGAAAAATTCCTGTCTGCATCAGGGATACATCAGCGCACAATTAGAGAACACATTTATACCTCTTACTCACCTTTCTAGCTTTAGCAGGAACTATCACACAATTATTCCTCTCAGTATTAACCTCCTGTGCCTCTGTTTTGCTCCTCATATTTACTTGCTGCACTCAAGAGGCCTCTAACAGCAAAACCCACTGTCTACTCACTACAGTAGTTAAAAGCCAGTTAAAAGCCGGTGACACAGAAATGTTTTTTTTAACCCTTTCACTGTTGGTGCCATAGAACTACGACTCACAAGCCAGTGTTGGTGCTGTAGTACTATGCCAAAATTCTAGCGGCTTCAAATCTAGCGGGAGAAAGCTGGTAGACCTACATATGAGAGAATGGGTCTGAGTGGTCAGTGTGTACAGTATAAAAAAACATCCTGCAGCACGCAGTACATAATGAGAGAAAAAAAAAAACTCTGACCGTGTTTTTGGGTTAAAACACTGACTTTGCAGTGTATTTTTGTATGGTATTTACGGTCGTATTCTTGTTTTCTTGGTCTCATTTGATAGAATGGAAGATACGTTACAGAAATAGAGATGATTTTGAATGGTTTTCAGACTAAAAGTACCTTGAAATTGAGCACAAGCTAGCGGAAATCTTTGATTGTTGCCGATGTTCAAGAGTAAACAAATCATGCCATGCGTTCAATACACGTCAACTGGTGAGTCTAATATTTTTTCAAAAATGCGCTGATATTATTTATACCCTTTTTACAATAATGCAGTAGTCTGCATAACAGTAACTCTTCTACTTTTTGTGTGAATAAAACTTAAAAATGGAAAGCAAGTGTAATATAAGAGGGGCCTGGAGACATGACTAATAAACAGAAAAATTTTTATTTTAGTGCTAGGAATGTCTGCATTGTTTATTATGGCCCCTATTTTAAAATTGGCCTTACTTGAATTGTGTATGAAATTGGCCAAATTACCAATTTCTGATCACTTTATTGGGTTATTGAAATCAGTAAATGAGCAGTGTCTTGTACTCAATCGATATAACAAATGGAGTTCTAGTGAAATAGCTATGAGTCTAGTTGACTAGAACAATGGAATTGGTTGAAAATAGGGCTCAAAGTAGGCAAAATTGCCAATGTGGAAATATTGCCTAGACTGCTAACTTCGCAAGAGGGTAATTCCGTAAGTTTTCCATCAAATTTTGTACTTCAGGTGTCATTATGATCATTTTATAAGAAAAAGTAATTTTTTTTTTTAATTTTCTGACACTGAGAGCAAGTTTGTGAGCAGGTGACCAGGTGGAACCCTGGTGACTGATTAGGAACTGTAACAATGGCACACAAAAACAAAGGCAAAAGCTATAGAATGGTGACAGGACTCCAGTAACATCACACAGACTGGAACTCTTGATCAGAGGAAGGGTGGTGTAGACTAAAATGCTGAAATATTTCTCAGTTTGGGTACTACCATTGAGGATCTGAGCAAAGCCCCACACTCAGTTGTAGTAGTTGACCAAGGCCAATCTCTGACTAGTCAGAGAAACCCTGAACAATACATTCATTCCATGGACTAGAATTAGTAATAGCCAACAAGCAACGATGCATAGCTTCAAGCGCTAACCCATAACCACATGTGGATGTAACCAATGACAGGGGTCTAAGATATCAATCTGACCTAGATTTTAGCATATGCCCCGCCATGTCACCAAGGCATGGTATAACTGGATATTTATACTGAAGTAACATCCTGTGACAATAAAGAAATCTAGACAAGGTGACACGTGTCTAGATTTTCCCATTTAACCCTTTCAGGGTCGCCAGGCCCTCTCCGAGACTTGTTCTTAGGGTCGCCAAATTTAAAAAAAAAATTATTTTTTCTATGAAAAGATAGAGAATCTTTTCCCGATCATAATGACACCAAAAGTATGAAATTTGATGGAAAACTTACGGAATTATGCTCTCGTGAAGTTAGCGGTCTCGACGATGTTTACACATCGGCAATTTTGCCCACTTTGAGCCCTATTTTCAGCCAATTCCAGTGTACTAGTCGACAAATCATCATAACTATTTCGTTAGAACTCCATTTTTTCTATTGAATGAGTACAAGAAACCACCCATTTCCCAATTTCAACAATCCAATACAGTGGTCAGAATTTAGCAATTTTGTCAATTTCACACAAATTTCAAAAGATGCCAATTTCCAAATAGGGTCCAGAATAAACAAGAAAGACATTCCAAGCACTAAAATAACATTTCCTCTGCTCATTAGTCACGTCCCCACGCCCCGCTTACATTCTTTTGCTTTCCACTTTGAATTTTTATTCTCACAAAAAATAGAAGATTTACTGTTATGCAGACTACTGCATTAGTGTAGAAATGGTATAAATAATATCGGCGCACTTGTGAAAGAATATCAGACTCACCAGTTGATGTGTATTGGACGCTTAGCATGATTTGTTTACTTTTGAACTTTGGTAAAAATCGAACATTTCTACTACTTTGAGCTCAATTTCAAGGTGCTTTTCATTGTAAAACCAGTCAAAATCATCTCAATTTCTGTAGTATGTCTTCCATTCTATAAAATGAGACCAGGAAAACTAGAATACAACAATAAATACCATACGAAAATACAGTGCAAAGTTGCTGTTTTAATCCAAAAACACGGTCAAATTTTTTTTTTTTATCATTACGCGCTGTGTGCTGCAGGATTTTTTTTATACTGCGCACACTGACCACATAGACCCATTCTTTCATATGTAGGCCTACCAGCTTTCTCTCACTAGATTTGAGGGCACTAGAATTTAGGCGTACTAGTATGTCAAAAACCCTGGTGCGTAAGCCGTACTAGTATGTCCGAAACCCTGAAAGGGTTAAAATCCCAGACAGTTTTTCTGGAACCAAGCACGAAAACTCCTGAATGGACCCCTGGCAGAATAATAATGAACAATATGTAATGGTGATGTCAGGAAATGAACATGCCCCTATACTAATAATGACTTGACAGAGAAACATTTATTCACTAACGGACAACAATTAGGATTTCTAAATTATTTATTTTACTATTATATAATCCCATTTATGTAGGAAAGAGGGAAATTATTTCCCAGTAAAAGTAGGCCTTAGACAAGGATGTGTGATGTCACCGTGGTTGTTTAATATATTTATAGATGGGGTTGTAAGAGAAGTAAATGCGAGGGTCTTGGCAAGAGGCGTGGAGTTAAAAGATAAAGAATCACACACAAAGTGGGAGTTGTCACAGTTGCTCTTTGCTGATGACACTGTGCTCTTGGGAGATTCTGAAGAGAAGTTGCAGAGATTGGTGGATGAATTTGGTAGGGTATGCAAAAGAAGAAGATTAAAAGTGAATACAGGAAAGAGTAAGGTTATGAGGATAACAAAAAGATTAGGTGATGAAAGATTGGATACCAGATTGGAGGGAGAGAGTATGGAGGAGGTGAATGTATTCAGATATTTGGGAGTGGACGTGTCAGCGGATGGGTCTATGAAAGATGAGGTGAATCATAGAATTGATGAGGGGAAAAGGGTGAGTGGTGCACTTAAGAGTCTGTGGAGACAAAGAACTTTGTCCTTGGAGGCAAAGAGGAGAATGTATGAGAGTATAGTTTTACCAACGCTCTTATATGGGTGTGAAGCATGGGTTTGTAGATGAATGGTTCACAGAACTGACATGTTGATAAATTAGACACATGTGCAACTATTGGGTATCTTTACTGAGGAAACATTTCGCCACACAGTGGCTTCATCAGTCCATACATAGGAGAAACTTGAAGAACAGGAGGAGAATGAGGTAATCAGTCCCTCAACCTTGAGTCGATGTGTTCAGTCCATCAATCTTGAGTAGAATACGGCATATGAGTGGAGAAGCAGCTTATAAACTGTACGGCAGGAGAGGTGCAGCAGTCATAGGTGGTGTCACATTTGTTCAATGTGGAAGTAGGTCGTGCCCAAGAATTAGGCAAGCGAAGAATTCCTAAGTATTAAGATCCCAAGAAGTTGCAGTGTCTGACAGACACTGCTTAAGAATTCTTAGGAATTCTTCGCTTGCCTAATTCTTGGGCACGACCTACTTCCACATTGAACAAATGTGACACCACCTATGACTGCTGCACCTCTCCTGCCGTACAGTTTATAAGCTGCTTCTCCGCTCATATGCCGTATTCTACTCAAGATTGATGGACTGAACACATCGACTCAAGGTTGAGGGACTGATTACCTCATTCTCCTCCTGTTCTTCAAGTTTCTCCTATGTATGGACTGATGAAGCCACTGTGTGGCGAAACGTTTCCTCAATAAAGATACCCAAGAGTTGCACATGTGTCTAATTTATCAGTGAAGCATGGGTGATGAATGTTGCAGCGAGGAGAAGGCTGGAGGCAGTGGAGATGTCATGTCTGAGGGCAATGTGTGGTGTGAATATAATGCAGAGAATTCGTAGTTTGGAAGTTAGGAGGAGGTGCGGGATTACCAAAACTGTTGTCCAGAGGGCTGAGGAAGGGTTGTTGAGGTGGTTCGGACATGTAGAGAGAATGGAGCGAAACAGAATGACTTCAAGAGTGTATCAGTCTGTAGTGGAAGGAAGGCGGGGTAGGGGTCGGCCTAGGAAAGGTTGGAGAGAGGGGGTAAAGGAGGTTTTGTGTGCGAGGGGCTTGGACTTCCAGCAGGCATGCGTGAGCGTGTTTGATAGGAGTGAATGGAGACAAATGGTTTTTAATACTTGACGTGCTGTTGGAGTGTGAGCAAAGTAACATTTATGAAGGGGTTCAGGGAAACCGGCAGGCCGGACTTGAGTCCTGGAGATGGGAAGTACAGTGCCTGCACTCTGAAGGAGGGGTGTTAATGTTGCAGTTTAAAAACTGTAGTGTAAAGCACCCTTCTGGCAAGACAGTGATGGAGTGAATGATGGTGAAAGTTTTTCTTTTTCGGGCCACCCTGCCTTGGTGGGAATCGGCCAGTGTGATAATAAATAAAATAAAAAAATAATCCCATTACTCCATGGGGAAGTGGAGAAGAATCCTTCCTCTGTAAACCATGCATGTCATAAGAGGCAACTAAAATGCCAGGAGCAAGGGGCTAGCAACCTCTTCTCCTGTGTAAATTACTAAATGTAAAAAGAAAAAACTTTAGTTTCTTCTTTTTTGGGTCAATCTGCCTCAGTGGTAGACAGCTGGTGCATTAAAAAATAAAATTCACCAATTAACTTTATTCACAATAATTACCTTAACCAAAATTATGTACCCTATGCAGGACAACACAAGCTGATTCACTAGTACAGTCCTTCCACCTCTGGAAGATGTAACCATACAGCTGTGAATGAGAGTATTAGGGGCAATACAGGAGATGAGCCTCCTCTTGAGTTAGCATCAACAGCATCCTGCTATCACTCTATGGTCAATATATCCCATCTTGGTGTAAATTAGCCATCACAACAAACAGCTTAGTGAGGCCAAAGACCAACATCACCGAATAACAATTCCAAGCCAAAATGACTCTTTTTTCCAGTTTGTAGACACATCAAATTCAAGAACAACTAAGGTTGTGGTTCAGTAAGGAGAGACAGGAGACAAACTTTGAGTGTTTAACTGAACACTCCCAGGTAATGATCTGACAGGATGACCTTCCACCTACTGTACAGATGACTCTACCCAGTATGCCTGGATGGACTTACTTGATAGCCTTCCACTCACTGTACATGGGAAGGACTTACTGGGTGGCCTTCTATCCACTTTTTGTGGAGAGGCCTGGTTCCACCTGCTCTGCACAAGATGGCCATCCACCCACTGTACATGGGATGGGTGGCATTCCATCCTGCTATAAATGGGATGGCCTTTGACCCACTATACATGAGATGGATTTACAGGGTGACCTTCCACCCACTGTACATTGGACAGCTTTCCATAAACTGTACACAGGGGTGACCTTCCACCTGCAGTACATGGGAAGGACTCAAAGAAAAACTTTCCACCCATGTGCCTCATCTGCTGCACATAGACAAAATTTTACCACAAAACCTCCCTGGGACTGTCCTATGTCATCCAGAGGAGGGAGTGTACTTTTATCTCCACCACAGTTTTGGTGTACTCACACTGGTTTGCTTCACTCCATACCCATGCTTCTAGGTTTGGCCCAGCCCCTTCCCGCATTTCCTTGATATAGGGATGAGACAGGCGAAGGGGTAACAACACTGGGGAACCATTGCTGTAAAGTAGTCAGATATTAGTACTAAACATGACATCACTTTGAAGCTGGCAACAAAACAAATGCTCACTGACAAAATCAGTGTAGTAATGTGTACGGCTACAATAAGACAGCACCAGATGCAACAATTACTGGTTCATGCAACATATTAATTCTAGTGAAAAAATGGAAAACCTCCCAAACCCAGCAACCCTGTGCATCTGATGTCAATACAGTGACTGCAACACAACATCCCTCAACCTAACAACTCTGTGTTTATGACCTCAATACTGTGAATGCAACACAACACCAGCTCATTTAATATTACTTTTTACTATATGTTAATATCTTTCATGCATTTTATCATACTCAAGTGATGTTAAGTTTAATTTTGATAAGAGATACATTAGACAGGTACACCATTTTTCATGAAGAGCAAGCTGCATGGTAAGCCCACCCTTGATACACAAAACAGCTGCATCCAGTTTATATTATGGTTTCCAATATACTTGAGTATACAGCTAAAAAATGATAAAACATTATATAGAAAGAACACTTTTTTTTATGTAATATAATTTTTAGTTATAACTCTACCGTACACTTTTCCTGGTATACTCAGTAAACTTATTCCTCTATAATTTTTACAATCTCTTTTGTCCCCTTTCCCTTTATATAAAGGGACTATACATGCTCTCCACCAATCCCTACGTACCTTCCCCTCTTTCATACATTTATTAAACAAAAGTACCAACCACTCCAACACTATATCCCCCCCTGCTTTTAACATTTCTGTCATGATCCCATCAGTTCCAGCTGCTTTACCCCCTTTCATTCTATGTAATGCCTCACGTACCTCCCCCACACTTACATTCTGCTCTTCTTCACTCCTAAAAGATGGTATATCTCCCTGGCCAGTGCATGAAATTACCGCCTCCCTTTCTTCCTCAACATTTAAAAGTTCCTCAAAATATTTTTGCCATCTACCTAATACCTCCATCTCCCCATCTACTAACTCCCCTACTCTGTTTTTAACTGACAAATCCATACGTTCCCTAGGCTTTCTTAACTTGTTTAACTCACTCCAAAATTTTTTCTTATTTTCATCAAAATTTCTTGACAGTGCCTCTCCCATTCTATCATCTGCTCTGCTTTTGCACTCTCTCACCACTCTCTTCACCTTTCTTTTACTCTCCATATACTCTGCTCTTCTTATAACACTTCTGCTTTGTAAAAAACCTCTCATAAGCTAACTTTTTCTCTTTTATCACACCCTTTACTTCATCATTCCACCAATCACTCCTCTTTCCTCCTGCCCCCACCCTCCTATAACCACAAACTTCTGCCCCACATTCTAATACTGCATTTTTAAAACTCATCCAACCCTCTTCAACCCCCCTACTACTCATCTTTGCACTAGTCCACCTTTCTGCCAATAGTCACTTATATCTCACCCGAACTTCCTCCTCCCTTAGTTTATACACTTTCACCTCCCTCCTACTTGTTGTTGCCACCTTCCTCTTGTCCCATCTACCTCTTACTCTAACTGTAGCTACAAGTAAATAATGATCCAATATATCAGTTACATCCTGGAGCCTACCCATCAACCTTTTGTCCACCAATACATAATCTAACAAACTACTTTCATTACGTGCTACATCATACCTTGTATATTTATTCATCCTCTTTTTCATAAAATATGTATTACTTATTACCAAATCTCTTTCTACACATAGCTCAATTAAAGGCTCCCCATTTACATTTACCCATGGCACCCCAAATTTACCTACTACTCCCTCCACAACATTTTTACCCACTTTAGCATTGAAATCCCCAACCACAAGTACTGTCACACTTGGTTCAAAACTCCCCACGCATTCACTCAACATTTCCCAAAATCTCTCTCTCTCCTCTACACTTCTCTCTTCTCCAGGTGCATATACGCTTACTATAACCCACTTTTCACATCCAACCTTTATTTTACTCCACATAATCCTTGAATTAATACATTTATAGTCCCTCTTTTCCTGCCATATCTTATCCTTCAACATTATTGCTACTCCTTCTTTAGCTCTAACTCTATTTGAAACCCCTGATCTAATCCCATTTATTCCTCTCCACTGAAACTCTCCCACCCCCTCCAGCTTTGTTTCACTTAAAGCCAGGACATCCAGCTTCTTCTCATTCATAACATCCACAATCATCTCTTTCTTATCATTTGCACAACATCCACGCACATTCAGACTTCCCACTTTGACAATTTTCTTCTTCTTATTCTTTTTAGTAATCTTTACAGGAAAAGGGGTTACTAGCCCATTGTTCCCAGCATTTTAGTTGACTTTTACAACACGCATGGCTTAAGGAGGAAAGATTCTTATTCCACTTCCCCATGGATATAAAAAGAAAAGTACTAAGAACAAGAACTAAGAAAATATCAAAGAAAACTCAGGTGAGTGTGTATATATAAATGTGTACATGTATGTTTAGTGTGACCTAAGTGTAAGTAGAAGTAGCAAGATGTACCTGTAACCTTGCATATTTATGAGACAGACAAAAGACACCAGCAATCCTACCATCATGTAAAACAATTACAGGCTTTCGTTTTACACTCACTTGGCAGGACGGTAGTACCTCCCTGGGTGGTTGCTGTCTATCAACCTATTAAAAATGAGAAATAAAGGTATATTGGCAACACTTCTGCAAGCGGCAGGACTTGCCGTCAGATGAGCATTAATGCCAACTTCACAGCCTCATATCTCGGTAAGTACTAGCCCTAATTTTTTTTTCCATTTTAATCCTATAACACTTAGAAAAATGTTCTCTTTATTTCTAAAAAAAAAAAAAAAAAAAAAAAAAAATTCAAAATATTCGGGGCACTGGGGAATAGAACGTCAGACCAAAACTGGAATAAGCAGCTGCAATATGGTGGTATCCACAATTTAAAAGTTTTTACGTAAAACAACAAAAAAAAAAGTCCTGAGACAGGCTACAGAATGGCTCCTGGAGCTGGGAGAGAGGAACTATAAAACACTGAAAAACCTTTGTTGGCAAATTGAAAGGCAAAAAAATTGTTGTCACACGACACCCACATAAAGGAAATACAGTATTACAAATCAACCACTGAAGATGGGGAGCTAAGAATAGCTCTGTTCTTGTAGAATAAGGATAAATAATCACAAATAAATTATCACAAACAGTAGACACACACACAAAGGAAAATTAATAAATTGTAAGGGGGGAATACTATTAAGATCATATGTACACAAACATAATAAAAACAATACTATGTACATAGTATTTTAATACAGTAAGGGCAATATGAGACTAAATGAAAAAATTAGCAAGCCACAGTAAATAAAAAAAATACAAGACACAATGAAAATTACCAAGCTACAATGAAAATTACCAAGCCACAATGAAAATTTGCAAGCCACAGTGAAGATTAGCAAGTCACAATGAAAAGTGGCAAGTCACAATGAAAAATGGCAAGTCACAATGAAAAGTGGCAAGTCACAATGAAAAATGGCAAGTCACAATGAAAAGTGGCAAGTCACAATGAAAATTAGCAGGCCATAATGAAAATTGGCAAGCCACAATGAAAATTAGCAAGTGCCACAATGTAAATTAGCAAGCCACAATGAAAATCTTCATTACACCTATTAGCAACCAAAGCCAAATGTCTTCAAAGAAAATACAAGAATAACTATGACAATTTACCAATGATGAGTACAAAATTATACATATATATGATTAAAGCTATAGTATTTACCTATCGTAGTTACAGACATAATCTCTAGGAAAAATAATACCGCATCCCATGACATCTCCTTTGTGGCAGCGTGGGCCAAACAAAGAACCCACGGTACTCCCAGTGAAGACTCTCCCATCATCTGCATGATAGGCAATGCTTCCTCTGTTCCAACCTGGGTGACGATTTTTTGGGTACTCCTGAAGAGGAAGGACAGCTTTACTTTAAAATATATAAAATTAAATGATGAAATGAGGAAGGTATTATCATCCCCTACAACAGTACAGTACTGCAGATATTCATCAGAACTTTGTAAAATGATTGCTGTTATAATAAATATAACTCCTAGGAGAAACTGGAGGGAGGGGGCTAAAAGAAGCTTCATATGCAAGAGGCTTGGACATCCAGCAAGCGTGTGTGAGCGTGTTCAATAGGAGTGAGTAGAGGCAAGTGGTTTTTATGACCTGATGTGCTGTTGGAGTGTGAGCAAAGTAACATTTATGAAGGGATTCAGGGAAGCCCATTTGTCAGACTGGATGTGACCAGTACAGTGCCTGCATTTTGAAGGAGAGGTGAGGATACTGCAGTTTGGAGGGGCACGTTGGTGCACCTCTGGCAAGACAGTGATAGAGTAAGTGTTGGTGACAATTTCTTCTTTTTAGAGTCACTCTGCCTTATTGAGAGATGGCTGGTATTTGAAAAAAACTTAACCAAATTCTTTTACAAAATGCAACCATCAAGCTCAATAACCCTCACAAACATCTGTGTATTTTAAGGACAAAACAGTTGGAACCTTAGTTTTTTATGACAGGCTAAATACCAAGGATGAGAAACCTTGAGCCTGACTTTTGTTCCTCTAGCTACAAATAAATACTGAAATAACAGGAGGGTAATCATATAATTAGTTCCCATCTATTTCACCAGATTACCCAGGTGCATAGTTACAAAGTAATACAGTAGATCAACATTGTATTATCCTAATACACAGGTAAAAGTTCTAGATTACAGATGTAGAAATCCTACACAGTATTAATATCTGGCAAGTCCCTGGGTCAGCTAATTTCCTATGTTGATTTCAAATCTTTTCTTCTTTATACCTTGCTCTTCAGCACCTTTTTCTTAAATAATTCTTTAGTATTTACATCTTTTACTTCTTTAAAGGAATAAACAGTTTTATACCATTTTAGTGTATGCTGCAGAATGTAAGAATAAAGGAATGCTGCAGTAAGCCTACTGGTCCACTGCTCTCTCTTTTCTGAATATCTGTTATTTGACTTATCTGATCTTGAATTCTTACTGTGTTAACTCATTTCCTTAATTTTTTTTTTAACAAGCTGGCAGTCTCCCATCGAGGTAGGGTATTATGAAAAATAAACACTTTCACCATCATTCACATTATCACTGTCTTGCCAGAGGTACACAGGTATGACAGTTTAAATGTTGCTCTGAACAGCAAATATCCCAAACCCCTCCTTTACTGCAGGCACTGTACTTCTCACCTCCAGGACAAAAGTCCTGGCTTCAGGTTATTTACACAAGTTATCAAGTCACTGTTTTTTATACTATACCATAAATTTTGTTTCCCCACAGTCATATTTTGTCTCTAGCTAAGATCTTCATGATCTTTACCTCTATTACTAGTTCATTCTTTTTCTTAAAGCTCATCAATTTAGAAAAAGATATACATGAAGCAGAATGACCATGAAAAGCCATACAGTAAAGGAAAAATTTATAAGTGCTGAAAATCTCAATTCAATATAAAATAGCATTAACCCCTTCTCCTGAATACATTACTAAATGTACAAAGAAGAAAGATGTTCTTCTTTTTTTGGGTCATTCTACCTTGGTGAGAGATGGCTAGTGTTAAAAATAAGCCATTAAAAAATAAAGTAGCATACAAATTTGAGCTGCAATTGCATACCTTCTTTGTCAATCCAATGGTTATATAACCTGAACGTCCTGGATCAACAATCTCCATTTCAAAATAATGTGAGGTTGTGTTCAATGGAGCACGAGCCTGGGCAAGGCCAACATCAACTAGACTTTTCCCTCGACCACAGTATTCCAGCATCTAATGGAAGTACACATACTGGTTAATTAACTAAGATCACAGAAACAATTAAGAACACAAAGTTTTTTAATAATCTATAGTAATTTAATACAGCCACTTCTCACTTAGCGACATACTTGTTTACCGACGCCTTGGATTTGCGATGGGCTCTCTGACCAGTATTCACACCTAAATAATGTACAGTGGAACCCCGGATTTTGCACGTACCAGATATCGGACTTTTCGGATTTCAGACACTTTTTTGTGCAAAATTTTGATTCCAATTTCAGACTTTGTCCCAGGAATCGCACGTATCAGAAGCGTCCACCAGCCAGGACGCTGCTTCAGTCTGGCTCTGTCACTGGTTGAGTAAGCATTCATCTGAATCATTTCGTAACTTTTGTGCTTGTTTATTGATTGTGACTGCGAAATAAGCCACCATGGGCCCAAAGAAAGTTCCTAGTGCCAGCCCTTTGGTAAAGGGCTAAGAGAGAGAGGGAAGACTGCCTTATTCAGTGATTCTACGATATGTACAAAACTAAAGCAGCAGGAGTCGATAAAGGCTATAGTACCATCCAGCAACAAAGTGTAGCATTAACCCTTTCAGGGTTTCCGACGTACTAGTACAGCTTACGCGCCAGGGTTTTTGACGCATAAATTCTAGCGCCCTCAAATCTAGCAAGAGAAAGCTGGTCAGTGTGTGCAGTATAAAAAAAATCCTGCAGCACACAGTGCGTAATGAGGAAAAAAAAAACTTTGACCGTGTTTTTGGATTAAAACAGCGACTTTGCACTGTATTTTCCTATGGTATTTATGGTTGTATTCTAGTTTTCCTGGTCTTATTTTATAGAATGGAAGACATATTACAGAAATTGAGATTTTGATTGGTTTCACAATGAAAAGTACCTTGAAATTGAGCTCAAAGTAGCAGAAATGTTAAATTTTTGCCAAAGTTCAAAAGTAAACAAATCATGCCACGTGTCCAATACACGTCAACTGGTGAATCTAATATTCTTTCACAAGTGCGCCGATATTATTTATACCATTTCTACACTAATGCAGTAGTCTGCATAACAGTAAATCTTCTATTTTTTGTGAGAATAAAAATTCAAAGTGGAAAGCAAAAGAAATGTAAGAGGGGCCTGGGGATGTGACTAATGAACAGAGGAAATGTTATTTTAGTGCCAGGAATGTCTTTCTTGTTTATTCTGGACCCTATTTGGAAATTGGCATCTTTTGAAATTTGTGTGAAATTGGCAAAATTGCTAAATTCTGACCACTTTACTGGATAGTTGAAATCGGTAAATGGGTGGTTTCTTGTATTCATTTGATAGAAAAAATGGAGTTCTAGCAAAATAGACACGATTTTTGTTGACTAGTACACTGGAATTGGCCAAAAATAGGGCTTGAAGTGGGCAAAATTGCCGATGCGTAAACATTGTCGAGACCGCTAACTTCGTGAGAGCATAATTCCGTAAGTTTTCCAGCAAATTTCATACTTTTGGTGTCATTATGATCAGGAAAAGATTCTCTATCTTTTCATAACAAAAAATATTTTTTTTTTTTTTTGAAAATTTGGCGAACAAGTCTGGAAGAGGGCCTGTCGACCATGAAAGGGTTAACAGCGTAGCAAGTAAGTTAAGCGATTAAGCAACAGAAAAAGGATGACACAACACTAAAACTTCCAATGTTGTTCGAGGTATATAGGGCCACTGACAACATATGTCGCCCTGCGTATCTTCCACCACCCTAAACCTCTGCCAGCATCTCAGTAACCACTTTATTTCTTTACATTCTCCACAATAACCACTTTATTTCTTTACATTCTCTATTATGTTTTTATACAATATTTATTTATAAATTACGTACATTGTTTCAGTGTGACTAGTGGTGTTTCAGTGTGACTAGTAGTGTGTTTAGTGGTGGTGGCAGCTGCTGCCGCCGCCACCACCACTCTACGGCTTATGCTGTCAGTGGCCCTGATAAACCCAACAACAACAACATTACTAGTCACATATGTAATGACATATTTTGTTGATTCTAAAGTATATATCCTGTTTCTATGTTATTAATATTGTTTACTATGTCATATTGGATGAATTTTTTTTTTTCAACAAACCGGCTGTATCCTACCAAGGCAGGGTGGCCCAAAAAGAAAAATAAAAGTTTCTCTTTTTTAAATTTAGTAATTTATACAGGAGAAAGGGTTACTAGGCCCTTGCTCCCGGCATTTTAGTCGCCTCTTACAACACACATGGCTTACGGAGGAAGAATTCTGTTCCACTTCCCCATGGAGATAAGAGGAAATAAACAAGAACAAGAACTAAAAAGAAAATAGCAGAAAACTCAGAGGGGTGTGTATATATGTGCTTGTACATGTATGTGTAGTGTGACCTAAGTGTAAGTAGAAGTAGCAAGACGTACTTGAAATCTTGCATGTTTATGAGACAGAAAAAAGGACACCAGCAATCTTACCATCATGTAAAACAATTACAGGCTTTCGTTTTACACTCACTTGGCAGGACGGTAGTACCTCCCTGGGTGGTTGCTGTCTACCAACCTATTACCTAGGATTAGATGAATTGTGATAGATAAATAAGCATCATATTTAAGAATTTTGCCCTGTCTCCAAACAATAAACTCTCCTTCCTCCATATGCCAACAAGAGTCTTCAATAAAGGTAAAAGTGTTGTTAAATGTTCATTTATCCATTTCATTAGTGCTTTATATTTATTTCTCATTGTTTTCTGTATGAAAAACTATAGTTGTTCTTTAAAAAATGTATTTTTTGTTAATATTTTTGGGTGTCTGAAACAGATTAATTGTATTTACATTATTTCTTATGGGAAATATTACTTCGGTTTTCGCACTTTTTGGATTTAAAACGAACTTCTGGAATGGATTAACCCTTTGACTGTCGAAAGGCCCAATCCTGAAGTGTCTCCTGGTGTCGCAAAATATTTGAAAAAAAAAAAAAAAAAATTATTTTTTCTTATGAAAATGTTAAGATTATTTTTCTGTTTGTTTTAGTCCCCCCCAAAAAATTTTCCCATCAGTACTTACCGAGATATAGAGTCCTGAAGTTTGCTGAAATTGATCTGCGAGTGGCAACAGCGGCGACTGCCGCTCACCCGGTAAACTTTGATTTACTTGTATTCGATGGTTTCTTGTTTTTTTCACTATTTTATTTTTTCACATAACTTTTGTGGCCTGTGAGACCAAATTATTGTGCAATGTTCAAATATATACACTCGTTGAATGTAACACAATTATAGCAAAAACACTCGTATCATTATAATGTTGCTAAAACTTGTTTACACAAACAAACAATGTAAACAAATGTTTATTACGATTGTTTTATAATATATATACATATGTACAATCACTGGACACTTTTCTAGAAGTGCTGCAGCTTGTGGAATTCTTTGAAACATGGGTATAAGCACAATGGTGTCTTACACTCCTCACACATAAAACGAGTGTCTCTGCGTTGTTGTGGGCGTTTTGTGGTATGTCCACAAACAAAACACCTCTTCTGAGCATTTTTCTTGGCAGTAGTAGCAGGCAGTGGTATGGGGTAGTGATCACCAGGCCTCAGACGAGAGGACATGTGTTGATAATTTCGTGGGCGCTGGTCTATTGCAGGTGTTGTTTCTTGGTACTTGAATATTATTTGTCTGATGACTGACAAACAAAATTCACCATATTTGGGTTTCTTCTTGGTCTTCAACTTATACATATTATAAGCATTCAGCATGGAAATGTCAAGAAGATGGAAAAACAGTTTTATGTACCACTTATAACTCTTGCGAACACAGTCAGCAAACCCAATCTGCATGTCACATTTGTCCACTAAGTGCATATTGAGGTTGTAATCCATCACAGCTGCAGGTTTTACAATGGGTTCATTGGTCTCTCTATTCTGCTTGCCAGTGTCTACCATTTCGTGTCGGTGAACTGATGTCAGCAGTGTGACATCACGTTTGTCATGCCACCGAAATGCCATGATGTCATTGGCAGCAAACACCTGCACTTCGCCTCTACGACTGCCAGCATCGAACCTAGGCATATGTTTACGATTTCCACGCACTGTGCCACACACACATCTGTCATGTTCACTCGCAAGAAATCACTGAGTATAGGGCTTGTGTACCAGTTGTCAGTATATAAAATATGCCCCTTACCAAGATATGGCTCCATCATTGTTCTAACCACATCACCAGATATACCCAGTAACTTTCTGGTATCTTCCATTCTTTTACCGCCAGTGTACACAATTATATCCAAAACCAGACCAGTTTTGCAATCACACAGAACAAATAACTTTATACCAAAGTGTTTCCTCTTGCTTGGTATATACTGCTTGAATGAGAGTCTTCCTTTGAACAAAATCAAAGACTCGTCAATAACAAGCTTCCTGAAGGGATAAAAATACATACAGCACTTTTGTTTCAGGTACATAAACACATGTCTGATCTTATATAACCTGTCACTTCTGTCAGGCCTGGTTTTGTCTGAAAAGTGTAACATACGTAACAGTAACACAAATCTATTCACTGGTATAATGTCACTGAAAGCAGGGGTTGAAATCAGGCGGTCTGTCACCCAGTATGTGTTGACACTATGCTTATACACATGTGGCATAAGCATTATTGTGGCAAAGAACAGATACATCTCTGCCACAGTTGTGTCCTTCCACTGGTGTAGGTGTGATCTTGGTGACAGAATAGTGTTTGCCATGGTGTACTCAGAGTATGTACTGCTTTCCCTGACAATAATGTCCATCAGGGGTTCATCGAAGAACAACTGAAAGCATTCCAGTTCAGTGGGATTGTTCCCAAGTGTACATGATGGCCGTATTCCACTTTGTCCTCCATCAAAGTCATGGGGATTGGGAACAAACTCGTCATCTTGCTGCCAATCCCAGATGCGGTCAGCTGGTGCGTTCTGGATATTGTAATGTGGTTGTGGTTGTGCTGGTTGTGGTTGTGGGAGTGTGGGGTTGGGTGAGGCTGGTTGTAGTTGTACAGAGTCAGCAGCGCGGGTAGTAGCGTGGCCTGCTGCTGGTGTCACATGACTCATGCCACCATCACTATCACCACCACCGCCTGCTGCCTCACTTGCATCATTGATACCTATCATAACAATATCGTCATCTTCACTATCAGGACGTGGTGTAGGGCCACAGGATGTGCTCCGAGATGTACTCCTTCCTCTTGGAAGAGCATATGGCACACTACCAGACCGCATGCGACGTCGTATATACTGCCACTTCACTGGGGAATATTCACCCTCACTGTCACAACTAGAATTGCTTTCAATAACCTTAAAATCACTATCACTATCACTTGCACTGCTCACATCTGAGTCTTGTACACGGGCAAATAGTTTCCTCTTTCATCCTGGTACAGGTGAACATGAATGAGCCGGCCCAGCACCAGAGGTGGAAGGTTGTGGGTCATCTGGGTTTTCATCACTAATTATGCCCCTCGCACACAAAACCTCCTTTACCCCCTCTCTCCAACCTTTCCTAGGCCGACCCCTACCCCGCCTTCCTTCCACTACAGACTGATACACTCTTGAAGTCATTCTGTTTCGCTCCATTCTCTCTACATGTCCGAACCACCTCAACAACCCTTCCTCAGCCCTCTGGACAACAGTTTTGGTAATCCCGCACCTCCTCCTAACTTCCAAACTACGAATTCTCTGCATTATATTCACACCACACACTGCCCTCAGACATGACATCTCCACTGCCTCCAGCCTTCTCCTCGCTGCAACATTCATCACCCATGCTTCACACCCATATAAGAGCGTTGGTAAAACTATACTCTCATACATTCCCCTCTTTGCCTCCAAGGACAAAGTTCTTTGTCTCCACAGACTCCTAATTGCACCACTCACTCTTTTCCCCTCATCAATTCTATGATTCACCTCATCTTTCATAGACCCATCCGCTGACACGTCCACTCCCAAATATCTGAATACATTCACCTCCTCCATACTCTCTCCCTCCAATCTGATATTCAATCTTTCATCACCTAATCTTTTTGTTATCCTCATAACCTTACTCTTTCCTGTATTCACCTTTAATTTTCTTCTTTTGCACACCCTACCAAATTCAAAATATAAAATATAAAACACTTAAATATGAAATATTAATCCTACATTAAAGAAAATGAAAAATGAAAAATATAAATGATAACTGAATTCAACGCTAATTTAAAACTTGGGTGTCTGGTGTTGGTGACACTGTGTTGTTGAAATCGTAGCCGTTGCTGATGATGGGGATGGGGTCGCAGGTGTTGGTTACAACCCACCAGTTCGTTCTTCACAGTATAGCTGTGAGTATTATATCCCGATGACAGGAAAGCAGGTTCTTTACCACTGCAATGATGAGGGGTTACGTCCTGCAATTTCATACAGGTGCACAGGTAATTAAATCCAAAAAGGGGAAGTCTCAGGACATTAGTCCATCTCCATCAGTTCTACTCGTTGATTGGCAGGTGACCCTCTCTGTCATCGAAGCTGGAAAGATAGACAGGTTACCCACTGCTTAAGAAATCACTCTCCATGATAAGTACAATACCTAAAAGATGTGGTGATTATTACAGCAGTCAACCTAGAGCAAGACTGAAAGGACTAAGTTTATTATTGGTCAAAAGTGAAGCTTTTAACCAATAAATCCACTAGAATACAAGGCAGGCATGTACTTACAGTAGTGCTGGGAGCTGTGAGTCTAGTGATTACTGTTTGGACCGGAGCCCCACACGTCACCTTTCGGGGGGGGGGGGGGAGAAGGAGGGGAAGGGATAGCGGGAGCTAGACTGACCCTACCTTAACAAGCAGCCGGCAGTCAAACTATCACTTTCGGGGTGGGGGAAAAAAGGTGGGAATAGCGGGAGCTTGACTTACCCTACCTTAACAAGTAGCCGGCAATGAAACTATTGTTACTATATACTCCCTCGCTACTCCTATCTATTGAACTTTTCCCTCACACTCCCCCATACCAAGACTTATAGTCAAGGAGTATAAGAAGAATAGGCGAGGAAAAAGTTCTAACATATGGAAGTCGCGTAAGGCAAGAAATCTTCTACTGACTGTCACGACTTAACCAGTCAGAGAAATAATTGGATGAACCATTGATATACACAATATGGAACTTAAAAGCCTGGAGTGCCAATGTCCACCTCAAGAGGCGACTGTTGGTTCCCTTAAAAGTTTCTAGGTATATCAAAGGTTTGTAGTCAGTTTCTAAAATGAATTCTTTTCCCAGCAAATAAAATTTAAGTTTGGAGATACCCCACACAAGGGCCAAACATTCCTTTTCTATGGTGGAGTATCTCGTTTCTGCGGGAAGGAGTTTCCGGCTTAGGAAGCATACAGGGAAGGGAGTACCATCATAGTATTGTAGTAGCACCGCACCTAAGCCAGTATTGGAGGCATCAGTTCTTAAACAAAATGTTTTATTAATATCTGGAATCTTAAGTACAGTGGACCCCCGCATAACGATGGCATCACATAGCGATTTTTCCGCATACCGATTACTTTTATCGCAAAATTTTTGCCGCGCATACCGATTAAAAACCCGCTTACCGATTTTCGTCCGAGACGCGTCCAATGTGCCCTCAGCCAGCCTCACATGTGCCGGCCGTCCCATTGTTTACCAGCCAGCCTCCGCGGTAACATCCAAGCATACACTCGGAATATTTCGTATTATTACAGTGTTTTCGGTGCTGTTTCTGGAAAATAAGTGACCATGGGCCCCAAGAAAGCTTCTAGTGCCAACCCTGTGGTAAAAAGGGTGAGAATTAGTATGGAAATTAAGAAAGATTTTGAAGGGTTTGGGGCTAACCCTGAGAAGCCTATGCCAGTTGTGGAATCCATTGTGCCTACTTCAAAGATTAAGGAAATGTGTGCACAGTGGGTTGAACTGCAAACCTTTATAGATGAAAATCACCCTGACACAACTGTTGCAAGCCGTGCTGGAGACTATTTCAATGACAATGTTGTGGCCCATTTTAGACAAATCGTAAAGGAACGGGAGGTACAGAGCTCTATGGACAGATTTGTTGTGCGACAGAGGTCCAGTGACTCTCAAGCTGGTCCTAGTGGCATTAAAAGAAGAAGGGAAGTAACCCCGGAAAAGGACTTGCTACCTCAAGTCGTAATGGAAGGGGATTCCCCTTCTAAACAGTAAGAAGATAATGCTCTCCCCTCCTCCCATCCCATCAATCATCACCAGATCTTCAATAAAAGTAAGTGTCATGTAATTGTGCATGCCTTTTTCAGTTTGTGTGTATTAAAATTAACATTTCATGTGGTAAAAAAAAATTTTTTTCATACTTTTGGGCGTCTTGCACGGATTAATTTTATTTCCATTATTTCTTATGGGGAAAATTCATTCGCATAACGATTATTTCACATAACAATTATCCCTCTTGCACGGATTAAAATCGTTAACCGGGGGTCCACTGTATAGGGTCTTTCGAAAAGATACTTTTAATCTCATTAAACTTTTCCCGAGCTACGTCGGAAAGTTCAAGAGGTTCCTTCACAGACTTTTTAAGGAAGTTGGATAAGATGCCTGTAAGATCAGTAAGGTTCGGGATAAACCGTGCATAAAAATTTACAGAACCAAGAAAGCTACGCATGAGCTTCTTGGTTTTGGGGAATTTAAATTCTAATAAAGCTTTGATCTTACTGGGGAGAGGCTGCAGAGAGTTATTAGAAAGTATCAGTCCAAGATATCTAATCTTGTTATACCCAAGGAAGCATTTCTTCGGCTTGGCAGTGAGGCCATGTGAGCGTAACCTATGCAAAACTGATGTTAATGTTTGGATATGTTCGTCCCACGTGGATGTCATTACGTAAATGTTATAAAAATAAATTGAAACATTTGGCATATTACCCAAGACCTTTCTCATCAGTCTCACGTAAGTAGCACAGGCAGTTACCAAACCGAAGGGCATAGTTCTATATTGCATCAGTCCTTGGTGTGAAGGAAAAGCGGTGTACTGCTTAGAAGAAGGATCTAACATTACTTGATGATATGCCGGCGCAATATCAATCTCTGAAAAGAAGGAAGAGTCATAAAATTTGTGTAGATCGCTATCTATTAAGGGCATAGGCTCAGCATCCCACCGAGTTATAGCATTAAGGCCTCTGAAGTCAACAGCAAGTCTATATGAATTATCCTCCTTCTTAACCATGACTACTGGTGAACAATATGAAGATACTGAAGGTTCAATGATCTTTAGTTTTAATAATTTGCCTACCTCTCGGTCAAATGCATCCCTAAGGTGAACTGGAACTGGGTATAATTTTTGTTTGATAGGATTGTCCGTTACTAAGTCAATCTTATGGACTACCGTGGAGGTAACACCTGGAATATCAGTAAAGACGTCTGAAAAGTTACACACTGAAGTAGTTCATGTCTCTTATGGTCATCCAAAGATTCATTAATATTAATGTTGGTTGAGTCCGAGTGGTCAAGAGTCACCAAGTCATGTAGTTCTTCATCATAGTCTAAGTTAGAGGTGTCAATTACGCACACCTTACATTCTTCAGTTGTCGTATCAAGTTCATGTGGAAAAACTAAGTCAAAGTTATTAAGGCAGTTAACCGAATTTCTTCGGTAATATTTCTTAAGGATGTTGATATGATAAAGCTTAGGTTTTCCCTTGACTTCTATGAGGTAGTCAACTTTCCCACAAATTTTTAATACTTCATATGGACCTTTCCATGCTACTAATAATTTATTTGACTTGATCGGCAAAAGTACAAGAACTTCATTCCCTACTTTAAAACTTCTCCTCTGACTTTTGGAATCAAAATAGGTTTTGTACTGGTCCATTGACAAGCTTAGGTTTTTCGAAACTATGTCAGAGGTCTCCTCAAGTTTGGATCTAAGGTCAAGGAGAAACTGGTAAGAAGACTGAACCTCAGCACTCACCTCCTCATTAGTCCATAAGTCATGAAGGATGGACAGTGGACCTCTGGCCTGTCTACCATAGAGAAGTTCAAAAGGTGAAAACCCCAAAGAGTCACTGGGAACTTCCCTCATGGCAAACAAAGCACAAGGTAGGTAACGATGCCACTCCTTAGGTTTAAGGGAGCAAAGTTTCCTTAAAATGGACTTGAGAATCGAATGCTGGCGCTCAATCCTCTCATTACAGCTGGGATGATAGGGTGTGGTGAAGAGAGGCTTCACTCCCAGAAGTTGGTATAGACGTTGCATTAAGTCAGATGTGAATTGTGTCCCACGGTCAGACAAAATTTCTCTAGGGATGCCCACTCTGGAGAAGATGGACAAAAGGGCTTCAGCCACCTCTGTAGTGGTTATGGTCTTTAAGGGTATGGCTTCAGGGAAACTCGAAGCATAATCAACTAATGTTAATATATACCTATGTCCCCCAGATGAAAGTGGAGATAAAGGACCAACGATGTCAATAGCTACTCTTTCAAAAGGTACCGTAAAGACTGGCATTTTGACCATAGGTACTCGCCTGGTACCTCGGGAGGATGACAGTTGGCAAACTTTACACGATCTACTATAGGTAGTGACATCTGAGGACATTTTTGGCCAAAAATAGGTTTCCCTAATTTTATTTAAGGTTTTACGATGCGAGAAATGTCCGGCCACTGGCAGGTCATGAGCCATTTTAAGAACAGTCTCTCTGCATTGACTTGGAACAACTAAGATGGAATAGTCTGTCTCATCTGAATTTAATTTGAATACTGACTTGTACAAGATACCTTTTATATATTCAAATTTATATGAAAAGTTTTTCCTTTGGATAACTTGATTTTGTTTAGCGGCATTATGGCAATTCTGAAGAGAAGGGCAATTACGTTGTAAATTGACAAAGGAGTCCTTCAATATATCTAAAGGCTTAAAGTCAGGGAAAATCAAAGGATGGATAGTAGGAGAAGCCTGGGCTTTGGTCTGAGCCCTAGTCAAGACATTTATGGTATCGGAGGTGATATCTTCACTTTCATCTAACAAGTGAACCGGTGATCCTACTACCTCGCTTTCGAGAGTATTATCACTGGTTTTTAATCCCACATGAATCTCACGAGACATTGTCTCATCTGAACTTTCGAGGGACTTCTCTGACTCTACAGAAAGAGGATCTGAAACACCTATGTCCATCTTTGGTGATGAA
Source organism: Cherax quadricarinatus (assembly GCF_038502225.1). Taxonomy (NCBI): domain Eukaryota; kingdom Metazoa; phylum Arthropoda; class Malacostraca; order Decapoda; family Parastacidae; genus Cherax; species Cherax quadricarinatus. Next base: position 14,526,965 of record NC_091344.1, read on the forward strand.
AGGTCAACCTCAGAAGGAAGAATGGCACCTTTTACATTACCTATTAGTACGGAGCAAGAAGTGATGGGAGCTAGTACGGCTTCAGACCAACCTGTGAACCATTTAGACCTAATGTAACAACGGATGGTAGGAAAAGTGTCCGTACGGCCCAAGTAGTCTAAAAGTATAGCAGAGGAATGAGTTTCTTTAAGGTTAGGGAACAGCTTATCAGAAATGACTATACGTGTGCATCCAGTGTCTCGTAAAATGGTAGATACATTAAGTCCATTAACAGTTCCTGAACAGAAGGGTGCTTGGTTATTAGTCTTTAAAACATCTTCCAACTTTTTGGACCTTCTTAGAAGGACAATCTGGACGTTTATGTCCCTTAACACCACACAAATGACAAACAGGAATAAAAGAAGTCATTTTACTTTCCACTAGAGGCTTTGATTTCTTAAGGTCTGATGAACCCTTGCCCTTAGGGTTCAATCCCTTTAGGTCTTTATAGGAATTTTGAGCCTCAGCATACAGGTCAGCAGCCTCAGCAACTTCCTCAGCTTTAATCAGGTTACGTTCTCTGATGAATGTTCATATCTGATGGGGAAGAGCTGTCAGGAACTGGTCAGCAACCATGAAGTCTCTAAGAGATTCATAACTGCGACCAATTCCTGTCGAACAAACGAAAGAGTGTTACCTGTAACTGCTGAAAGTTCTGGCCAGGCTGTAAGGTGGCATACCTGAAATCTTTCCTGTAAGAATTAGTGGTTTTTTGATATGCTTTAAGGATTGCCTTCTTCAGTAGGTTATAATTACATATGATATCCTGCGACAAAGTTGCATAGATATTCAAGGCTGTACCAGAAAATAACATTCCTAACCTGGTAGCCCAGGTGTCAGCAGGCCATTCACAGAGGGTAGCAGTATTTTCAAACCTGATAATGTATGAAGTTATGTCTTCCCCCTCTGTGAAGGGAGGTAAATTAGGTGTTGGAATATGTGCACTAGCTGCATGATGTTCAATTACTCCTTCCTCTAATTGTTGTTGTGTAAGAGTTAACTTTTTATTCTCTAATTCAAGGCGAGATTTTTCGAGCTCGCAATCCTTTTCTCTCTCCATTAACTCAAGTTCTCTAGCTTTTTCCTCATGTATTTTAGTCTGTTCCTCACGTATTTTAGTCTGTTTCTCACGTATTTTAGCCTGTTCCTCACGTTCTCTAGCTCTTTCTTCACGATCAAGTCTATCACACTCCTTTTTCTCTTCTCTTTCTAACGGTCTTTCTTGGATTTCTCTCTCTCTTCTTTTTCTCCTGTCTTTCAAGGTTCTCTTTCTCCTTTTTCTCTTCTCTTTCGATTTTCTCTCTCTCCTTTTTCTCTTCTCTTTTGATTCTCTCTCTCTCCTTTTCTTCTTCTCTTTCCCTTTCTGTCTCTCTTCTCTCCCAATTCTCTCTCTTTCAAGTCTTTCCTGGATCTTAGCACTAATGAAAGATTCTAAATTTTTCCCTGTTATTCCTAACTTACTTCCAGCGTTCATCCAAAACTGGTATTCCTCCATGCTTGCAAGAATAACTTAAACTATCAGGGGAAATGAAACGGGTATTAAAGAAAACGGAGGGTTCAATTCCTGCTCCGCTCAAACTGTAAATAAACCAGAGGGCTCTATCCCTGCTTCAATTAAACAATATGTATTAATTAAAACGAAGGGTTCCATGCCGGCTCCAAGCAAACAGTAAGTAGAATGGGTTCACTTGACCATCCAATCTTCTCACCAACAAATCAAGAGTGTCCTATGACAGTTCCCTTGATATAATAAAGAGCTCAATGAAACAAATTGTCACTGGAAAACCTCGGGTCCCTAGAGTCTAATCCTCCAAAGTGTTTCAAGCTCACACAAAAATAGATGGCAGAATTAACTAGTATTCCTGCCTTGACTTGACTTACAATAAATTGAGACCATAACAATCACCAAATCTTTTAAATACCTGTACTGTAGTCCTACCATAGAGAATGATTACTCATGGCTGGTGGTAACCGTCTGTGGTATGCGGCGTTGAAGTTCCAATGGTAGATTCGAGATGGAGTTGAATCCTGATTCAGTAGAGTTGATCCTGGCAAGGTCACCACTTGTGAAGGCTTACTCAGCCCTGTAACAACTTCTGACAGTATTACCCAGGCTGGCTCCTCCTCAGGAAAATTAATGAATAGAAAAAGAAATAATAACAGACAAACATAAACACTTTATTATATAGAAAATAGAAAATATAAAACACTTAAATATGAAATATTAATCCTACATTAAAGAAAATGAAAAATGAAAAATATAAATGATAACTGAATTCAACGCTAATTTAAAACTTGGGTGTCTGGTGTTGGTGACACTGTGTTGTTGAAATCGTAGCCGTTGCTGATGATGGGGGGGGGGGGGTCGCAGGTGTTGGTTACAACCCACTGGTTCGTTCTTCACAGTATAGCTGTGAGTATTATATCCCGATGACAGGAAAGCAGGTTCTTTACCACTGCAATGATGAGAGGTTACGTCCTGCAATTTCATACAGGTGCACAGGTAATTAAATCCAAAAAGGGGAAGTCTCAGGACGTTAGTCCATCTCCATCAGTTCTACTCGTTGATTGGCAGGTGACCCTCTCTGTCATGCAAGCTGGAAAGATAGACAGGTTACTCACTGCTTAAGAAATCACTCTCCATGATAAGTACAATACCTAATAGATGTGGTGATTATTACAACAGTCAACTTAGAGTCAAAAGTGAAGCTTTTAACCAATAAATCCACTAGAATACAAGGCAGGCATGTACTTACAGTAGTGCTGGGAGCTGTGAGTCTAGTGATTACTGTTTGGACCGGAGCCCCACACGTCACCTTTCGGGGGGGGGGAGGGGAAGGGATAGCGGGAGCTAGACTGACCCTACCTTAACAAGCAGCCGGCAGTCAAACTATCACTTTCGAGGTGGGAGAAAAAAGGCGGGAATAGCGGGAGCTTGACTTACCCTACCTTAACAAGTAGCCGGCAAAGAAACTATTGTTACTATATACATGTACTCCCTCGCTACTCCTATCTATTGAACTTTTCCCTCACAACTACCAAGATGGCGTTCCCACAATGCACTGCTGAGTCCCAGATTTTTTTCACAGGGTGCACACCGACCACTGAGACCCATTCTCTCTCGTGTAGGACTACCAGCCCTCTCCCGCTTAATTTGAAGCCGCTAGAATTTATGCATATAGATACGTCAAACACGATATCTCCCATGACGTATATATACGACCGCGACAGTCAAAGGGTTAAGTATGAAATCCAGGGTTCCACTGTATATTAGAGCTGATTTCCCCTATTCTGTATAAACATTTAAAATATATATTCTGTATAAACATTTAAAAATATACCAGAAATGTTATAAATGGTGCAAGGTGACATTAACCCTTTGACTGTCACAGCCGTATATATACGTCTTACGAGGTACCGTGTTTGACGAATATATACTCATAAATTCTAGCGGCTTCAAATCAAGCAGGAGAAAGCTGGTAGGCCCACATGTGAGAGAATGGGTCTGTGTGGTCAGTGTGCACCATATAAAAAAAATCCTGGACCATGCAGTGCATAATGAGAAAAAAAAAACTCTGACCTTTTTTTCTTTTAATTAAAATGCCGACTTTGTGGTCTATTTTTGTATAGTATTTATGGTTATATTCTCGTTTTCTTGGTCTCATTTGATAGAATGGAAAACATATTATAGAAATAGAGGTGATTTTGATTGATTTTACTATAAAAAGAACCTGGAAATGGAGCTCCAAGTAGGGGAACTGTTTGATTTTTGCCAATGTTCAAAAGTAAACAAATGATGTCATTGTCCAATAAATGTCCAACTAGCCATTCTAATATGCAGTCATGAATGGGTTGATGTTATTTATACAATTATTACAGTATTGCAGTAGTCTGCATAATAGTAAATCTTCTATTTTTTGTTTGAATAAAAATTCAAAATAGAAAGCAAGAGTAATATCAGAGGGGCCTGGAGACATGACTGATGAATAAAGAAAATGTTATTTTAGAGCCAGGAATGTCTGCCTTGTTCATTCTGGACCTTATTTTGAAATTGTCATATTTTTTAACTCGTGAAATTGGCCAAATTGCAAATTTCTGACCACATTATTGGGTAGTTGAAATCGGTAAATGGGTAGTTTCTTGTACTCAATTGATATAAAAAATGGAGTTCTAAAGAAATAGCTATAAGTTTGGTCGACTGGAACAACAGAATTAGCCGAAAATAGGGCTCAAAGTGGGCGAAATCGCCAATTTGTAAATATCGCCGAGGTCGCTAACTTCGCGAGAGCATAATTCCGTCAGTTTTCCATCAAATTTCGTTTTTTTGGTGTCATTACAATCGGGAAAAGATTCTCTATCATTTCATAAGAAAAAAATAATTTTTTTTTTTTTTAAATTTTGCGACACCAGGAGACACCTCAGGATTGGGGGTTGCGACAGTCAAGGGGTTAAAACAATATAAAAAAATGGTTGTCGAATTTGTTTAACGACGTGGTCTTAGGAACGTAACTCCGTCGTTAAGTGAGGGGAGGCTCTATTATAATCTCTGCTGACTCCTTCAACTCAAAGAAGCCAAAACCATCTTAATATTACAGTACATATGGAATTATAAATGGATACAAAAGAATTCTCAAGTAAGACTTTCTAACCTTAAGAAATGGTAGAACCAGAGGCCATAACAAAAAATACAAGCTGCTGAAAAGATACAAACTATTTTTTTTTTGCAAACAGTGGGAGAACAATGAATTTGTTGATAAGAGATAATTAGCTAAGAAGCAATACAACAAAAGAAGGCAGCTAAGTTGAAGGAAAAAAAAAACTGAGCTGCAATTACAGTGGACCCCCGCATACCGATTTTAATCCGTGCAAGAGGGGTCATTGTTATGCGAAATAATCGGTATGCGAATGAATTTTCCCCATAAGAAATAATGGAAATCAAATTAATCCGTGCAAGACACCCAAAAGTATGAAAAAAAAAATTTTACCACATGAAATATACATTTTCCTACACACAAAGAGAAGGATACATGCACAATAGTAGAGTAGTACATGCACAGTATATATTGTGCATGTACTAGTCTACTAAATGAAGAATAAATGACACTTACCTTTATTGAAGATGCAGCAATGACTGATGAGACACTGTGTCCTGGGAGTGCCTTTTCCTCCTGAGTACTGTAGGTCCTGTTTGGCATTTTCTACCAGAACAGGCCTTATCACACTGTGTATGCCACTACGATTCTTAAATCTCTCAAACCAACCTTTGCTGGCTTTAAATTCACCAATATGAGCACTAGTTCCAGGCATTTTTCCCTGTTCACCTGGGTGTTAGTCGACTTGTGTGGGTTGCATCCTGGGAGACAAGATTAAGGACCCCAATGGAAATAAGTTAGACAGTCTTTGATGACACTGACTTTTTTGGGTTATCCTGGGTGGCAAATCCTCTGGGGTTAATTGTTTCTTGGTATTCTCAATAAGCCACACCAACAACGGTGCTACAGCAGCAGCAGACGATGCTACAGCAGCAGCAGACGATGCTACAGCAGCAGCAGCAGCTGACGGTGGTACAGCAGCAACAGACGATGCTACAGCAACAGCAGACGATGCTACAGCAGCAGCAGACGATGCTACAGCAGCAGCAGCAGCTGACGGTGGTACAGCAGCAACAGACGATGCTACAGCAGCAGCAGACGATGCTACAGCAGCAGCAGACGAAGTTACAGCAGCAGCAGACGATGCTACAGCAGCAGCAGCAGCTGACGGTGGTACAGCAGCAACAGACGATGCTACAGCAGCAGCAGACGATGCTACAGCAGCAAAAGACGATGTTACAGCAGCAGCAGACGATGCTACAGCAGCAGCAGCAGCAGCAGACGATGCTACAGCAGCAGCAGCAGCTGACGGTGGTACAGCAGCAACAGACGATGCTACAGCAGCAGCAGACGATGCTACAGCAGCAGCAGCAGCTGACGGTGGTACAGCAGCAACAGACGATGCTACAGCAGCAGCAGACGATGCTACAGCAGCAACAGATGATGTTACAGCAGCAGCAGACGATGCTACAGCAGCAGCAGCAGCAGCAGCTGACAGTGGTACAGCAGCAACAGACGATGCTACAGCAGCAGCAGACGATGCTACAGCAGCAACAGACGATGTTACAGCAGCAGCAGACGATGCTACAGCAGCAGCAGCAGCAGCAGACGATGCTACAGCAGCAGCAGCAGCAGCTGACAGTGCAGCAGCAGCTGTACCACCAATAGTAGTGATGGTTGATTGGGGTTTATTATACAACCTGGCCAGCTCGGAGACACGCACTCCACTTTCATACTTATCAATGATCTTTTTCTTCATCTCTATTGTAATTCTCACCCTTATTGCTGTAGGGTTGGCACTAGAAGCTTTCTTGGGGCCCATGGTCACTTATTTTCCAGAAAAAGCACCGAAAACACTGTAATAATACGAAATATTCCGATTGTATGCTTGGATGTTACCGCGGAGGCTGGCTGGTAAACAATGCCACCGGCGGAACATGTGAGGCTGGCTGAGGGTGCACATTGGACGCGTCTCGGACGAAAATCGGTGAGCAGGTTTTTAAGCGGTATGCGAGGCAAAATTTTTGCGATTAAAGCAAGCGGTATGCGGATTAATCGTTATGTGATGCCATCGGTATGCGGGGGTCCACTGTACAGTGGACTCCCGGTTAACGATATTTTTTCACTCCATAAGTATGTTCAGGTGCCAGTACTGACCGAATTTATTCCCATAAGGAATATTGTGAAGTAGATTAGTCCATTTCAGACCCCCAAACATACACGTACAAACGCACTTACATAAATACACTTACATAATTGGTCGCATTCGGAGGTAATCGTTATGCGGGGGTCCACTGTATATTATGATGACACACACATATAGTAATCTCCATTTACCTAAGGGAATTATTAAAGTACAGTAAGTTCTCACTGAACATTGTCGATAGGTTCTTGGATATTGCAATTTTAGGTGAAACGATGTATAACGAAACCAACTTTACCATAGGCTAAAGGTATACCTTCCAGGCTAATTGATATAAACTTCAGGGGTACAGTGCACCTTTAGCACTCACTGCAACAGGGTTACATATAGGAATAAATGTTAACACAGCAAAAACAAACTCCCATACAGCAGATGCTGTTCAAAATGGACAAAAAAAATCTGACTGGACAAAGGCTTAACTTGTATGCTTAATGGGGTTACTTATTAAAACAGCCATGAAGCAGACTAAATCCACTATATCAATTGATTATCTGGTCCAGTTTGTATGATCTGAGGTTAGTCTTGGACATATCCATTTTCATTGTTCCTGGGCAGTGGGTCCTGCCAGGGGCTACCTGCACCAGTGTGTTATAGTCTGCATGTGCACTCACACCATCATCATTTCATCTTCAGTTTTCACTTAGGTTTAATGTGTTTTCAATACATAATTTTATTAACCCTTTGACTGTTTTGGTCGTATATACACCTACCATCCGACTTACGACTGAGTTCGGTTCCGAGAAACCGGTCGTAAGTTGAACTTTACTACTGAATATCAACAAAACATTTTTGTAATGACTTTATTTTATTTTTTTATTTTGGTATTTCATGTTTTACTTTACTTTTTATGTTGTTAGTACTGTATTTTATACTGTAAGGTTTAGGATAAACACTGTGTACAACACAAATAGTTGTTTATTTCCCAGAAATTTGGCATAAAAACACGGTCGTAAGTCGAGTGGTCGTAAGTCGAGCAGGTCGTAAGTCGGATGGTAGGTGTATATGTCTTACGAGCCACCATTTTTGACGTACATATACTCATAAATTCTAGTGGCTTCAAATCAAGCAGGAGAAAGCTGGTAGGCCCACATGTGAGAGAACAGGTCTGTGTGGTCAGTGTGCACCATATAAAAAAAATCCTGCAGCACGCAGTGCATAATGAGAAAAAAAAAATCCAACCGTTTTTTTAATTAAAATGCCGACTATGTGGTTTATTTTCTTGTAATATTTATGGTTGTATTCTCACTTTCTTGGTCTCATTTGATAGAATGGAAAACATATTATAGAAATAGAGGTGATTTTGATTGGTTTTACTACGAAAAGAACCTTGAAATGGAGCTCAAAGTAGGGAAAATGTTTGATTTTTGCCGATGTTCAAAAGTAAACAAATGATGTCATTTTCCAATAACTGTTCAAGTAACCATTCTAATATGCAGTCATGAATGGGTTGACATTTTTTATACAATTACAATATTGCAGTAGTCTGCATAACAGTAAATCTTCTATATTTTGTTTGAATAAAAATTAAAAATAGAAAACAAGAGTAATATCAGAGGGGCCTGGAGACATGACTGATGAACAAAGAAAATGTTATTTTAGAGCCAGGAATGTCTGTATTGTTCATTCTGGACCCTATTTTGAAATTGTCATATTTTTTAATTTTCGTGAAACTGGCCAAATTGCAAATTTCTGACCAAGTTATTGGGTAGTTGAAATTGGTAAATGGGAAGTTTCTTGTACTCAATCAATAAAAAAAATGGAGTTCTAAAGAAATAGCTATGAGTTTGGTCAACTGGAACAATGGAATTAGCCAAAAATAGGGCTCAAATTGGGTGAAATCGCCGATTCATAAATATCGCCGAGGTCGCTAACTTCACGAGAGCATAATTTCGTCAGTTTTCCATAAAATTTTGCTCTTTTGGTGTCATTACACTCAGGAAAAGATTCTCTATCATTTCATGAGAATTTTTTTTTTTTTAAAGTTTGCGACACCAGGAGACACCTCAGGATTTGGGGTTGTGACAGTCAAGGGGTTAAACTACCATGTACAGTGTTATTAACAATGACCTCTACAACAAGTGGTGGTACCAAAAAGAACTGCATAACCTTAACTGTTAAACAAAAACTTGAATTAACCCTTTCAGGGTCCCCAGGCCCTCTCCAAGACTTGTTCTCAGGATCACCCAAATTTAAAAAAAAAAAAAAAACATTTTTTCTTATGAAATGATAGAGAATCTTTTCCCGATCATAATGACACCAAAAGTAAGAAATTTGATGGAAAACTCATGGAATTATGCTCTCACGAATTTAGCGGTCTTGACGATGTTTATGCATCGGCGATTTTGCCCACTTTGAGCCCTATTTTCGGCCAATTCCAGTGTACTAGTCGACAAAAATCATAACTATTTTGTTAGAACTCCATTTTTTCTATTGAATGAGTACAAGAAACCACCCATTTACCAATTTCAACTATCCAATACAGTGGTCAGAATTTAGCAATTTTGCCAATTTCACACAAATTTCAAAAGAAGCCAATTTCTGAATAGGGTCCAGAATAAACAAGAAAGACATTCCTGGCACTAAAATAACATTTCCTCTGCTCATTAGTCATGTCCCCACGCCCCTCTTACATTCTTTTGCTTTCCACTTTGAATTTTTATTCTCACAAAAAATAGAAGATTTACTGTTATGCAGACTACTGCATTAGTGTAGAAATGGTATAAATAATATTGGTGCATGTGTGAAAGAATATCAGACTCGCCAGTTGCCGTGTATTGGACGCTTAGCATGATTTGTTTACTTTTGAACTTTGGTAAAAATCGAACATTTCTGCTAATTTGAGCTCAATTTCAAGGTACTTTTCTTTGTAAAACCAGTCAAAATCATCTCAATTTCTGTAGTATGTATTCCATCCTATAAATTGTGACCAGGAAAACTAGAATACAACAATAAATACCATACGAAAATACAGTGCAAAATCACTGTTTTAATCCAAAAACACGGTCAAAGTTTTTTTTTTCTCATGACGCACTGTGTGCTGCAGGATTTTTTATACTGGGCACACTGATCACATAGACCCATTCTTTCATATGTAGGCCTACCAGCTTTCTCTCACTAGATTTGAGGGCGCTAGAATTTAGGCGTACTAGTGTGTCAAAAACCCTAATGCATAAGCTGTACTAGTACGTCCAAAACCCTGAAAGGGTTAATAAGGAAGATGGAGGCTGTCATTTCAGTGGCCCAGGTGTGTGAGGAGTATGGCATAGCCACAGTGCAACATTTGTTGAAGCAAGCTAAAGCTTATATAATATGCTATGAAGTACAATGTAGTTATTCCTAGGAAGTGTGTGAAAATGGCCAAAGTTAAGTTACAAGGATTGAAGCAGCATTGCTCAAGAGTTCTCTGCTGGTGTTACTGCTCATTCTGATGAGCATCAGCATGCCCAATAAATTAAGAGGGTTTCATTCTTTAAACATGTTCCTCATTCTAGGTCTCCCAAACCATCTATCAGCAGGTCTGAGCCCTCTATGTCTCTTCAGCTATCTACATCTGCTAAAACATCTACACTTCCCTATCATCTACCTGTCTGTCGCCCAGACCATCTCTCATGTTACTGCTGGAGCTTTACAGCTCCACTGACTTAAAATAAGCTATTCTGGGTCACCACTAGACCACATGGGAATACTGTACTGTAATGTACATCTTTAAACTCACCTATCCACTAGAATTTTTTTTTTTATTATCACACTGGCCGATTCCCACCAAGGCAGGGTGGCCCGAAAAAGAAACGGTAAAGCAAAATTACTGTATGGTACTCTGTTTTGTACTGTGCTGTACTTTTAACCCATTTTCTTTTCAGATTAATTTATAGGTAATACTGTATTGTACTCTAGTTTATTATTAGTATGTCTGGTAGTCCAACAATAGAGCAGACTAAGTATATTTTATTAAGCATCTGTCCAAGTCTGGTAGTCGATCAATTAAGAGGACTACATCTGCTTACTTAAAATGTTCAATAAAGGGCATGCCCTTTCCCTATCACTCCATTTTATCATACCTTTATTGTACTGTATTACAGTGCAGAAATTACTTTTACTCATTAATGAAGTTGAAGAAAGAATAATTAATTTTAACCCTTTCACTGTCAGTGCCGTAGTACTACGGCTTGCAAGCCAGTGTTGGTGCCGTAGTATTACGCCAAAATTCTAGCGGCTTCAAATCTAGTGGGAGAAAGATGGTAGAACTACAAGTAAGAGAATGGGTCTGTGTGGTCAGTGTGCGCAGTATAAAAAGAATCCTGCAGCACACAGTACATAATGGGGGAAAAAAAAACTCCATGTTTTTGGTTTAAAATGCTGACTTTGAGGTGTATTTTTGTATGGTATTTATGGTTGTATTCTCATTTTCTTGGTCTAATACACAGTCTAATACACAGTCACGAATGAGTTGACATTATTTATACAATTACAATAATGCTGTAGTCTACATAACGGTATATCTTCTATTTTTTGTGTGAATGAAAATTCAAAATGGAAAGCAAGAGTAATATAAGAGGGCCTGGAGATGTGACTAATGAACAGAGAAAATGTTATTTTAGTGCCACGAATGTCTGCACTGTTTATTCTGGACCCTATTTTGAAATTGGCATCTTTTGAAATTTGTGTGAAATTGGCCAAATTGCCAATTTCTGACCACTTTATTAGGTAGATTAAATCAGTAAATGGGCAGTTTCTTGTACTCAATCAATAGAACAAATTGAGTTCTAGCCAAATACCCATGAGTTTGGTCAACCAAATAGCTATGAGTTTGGTCAACTGGAACAATGGAATTGGCCGAAAATAGGGCTCAATGTGGGAAAAATTGCTGATGCATATATATCGCCGAGACCGCTAACTTCACGAGAGTGTAATTCCATAAGTTTTCCATCAAATTTCGTACTTTTGGTGTCATTACCATCGAGAAAAGATTCTCTATCATTTCATAAGAAAAAATATTTTTTTTTTTAAATTCTTTGACACTGAGAGCAAGTTTGTGAGCAGGGTTCTCGACAGTGAAAGGATTAAAATAACCCACCTGTCCATTTAGTCTAATATCATGAAGTCTAAGCCATTCTTCCTCCATAGAATCAACAGACATGTGTGTGTCTTCATCTGGGGGCCACAGCAACTGAGGTGATAGTCTAACAGCATCTCCTGCAGCAGCCAGACCCACACATGGATACAACCCTCCGGGTGGCACTCGTACAATAACTGAACCAACCTATAACAAAGATTACCAGTTAATATGCAACATGTTGTCCAACTGTTTATACAGAAAACTAATAGTGTTCTAGAATTGCAGTCATGTCCATTTCACATTATGCACTTTGATATTCCCTACTAAACGTATCATCTAAAATCCCTATACTGGACACAGGAGTAAACATGATGTTCACAGTTTGAGTATACAGAACAGGCATGCCTCATTAATATGATGCATTTCATTTACATTCAAATAAAAATAAAAATTTTTATTTCCTTGCAAGATTGCATTGCAATTATGTAATTACAATAATGGGTTGCAGTGCAAAGAGAGCCACTATCATGCCTTGGCATTATGGTTAGACTAAACATCTGCACATCTGCTTTTATTTATAGTAGACAGTAAGTTTACTCAAATTGCAATCTGGGGAAATTACATTGGGACAAGTTTAAAGTATTTTGTAGGTTTTGTATATCAACAGTAAATATTTAAATTTCAGTAGACCATCATTTAACATGGTAGTTACGTTCCTGAAAATGGAATGTTAGGTAAAACCATGTTATGAATGGCTTTGAAAACCAACAAGTTGAAGAATTGAGATAATTATGCAACATATGGGAATCTTTATTGAAGAAACGTTTTGCCACATAGTGGCTTCATCAGTCTTACACATGGGATCCTGATACAAAGATTTCTTCAAAACTTTTCCAACCTTTGGACGAAGACCTACTTAGACTAGTGGATGGTTCCACTATGACCCCGCCTCCTCCTGCTTCGCCTCACCTGACTACAGTATACAAGCCACTGCTACAGCCCTGTGCTGTACTTTCTACAAGATTGATGGACTGAACACATCGACTCCAGGCTGAGGGACTGATTACATCTTCCTGCTTTATATAAGACTGATGAAGCCACTGTGTGGAAAAACATTTCTTCAATAAAGATTCCCATATGTTGCATAAGTGTCTCAGTTCTAAAACTGTGTTAGATGAACTGAAGAACTTTGGGAAAAAATAGGGTTACATTTCTGGGAGCCCCAAAAAATCCAAGCTTTCTTTCTTTTTTCTTTCAACAAACTGGCCATATGCCACCAAGGTAGGGTGGCCCAAAAAGAAAAACAAAAGTTTCTCTTTTTAATTTTAGTAATGTATGCAGGAGAAGGAGTTACTAGCCCCTTGCTCAAAAAAAAAAAAAAAAAGCCAAACATCTTACAAAAATAAAAGTGAATATGGAGTTGTAGTGCACTGTTGTGATGTATTATGTTATTTTTACTGGTTAAGACTACAAATGTAACAGAAATAATAGTATTTACCTTAAATTGTGGGTGATGGTGTTTGTGGATGATTGTGAAGAGAGTGGAGAGTTATGCTGTGGTCCTACTGGGCTGAGGTGGATGGTAGAGGTTCTGGTACTGAAGTTGATGGTTGTACTGGAGTGTATAACTTTAAAGTCATTCAGTCAGTCAAGACATTCAGTCAAGTAAGTCATTCAGTCAAGTCAGTAAGTCATTCTTATGTGTACAAAGTAACACTTCATTTTAGTTATCTCTTGCGTAATATTTTGTCTCCTTCGTTAATTCTAAGACTTAAATGCTTATACCTTTTCTTGCCACTTTCAGCAACACTGGTATGCCTACTGGGTGTCATGATTGCTTGGCAGATACAAGATATAATAATTAAAAGATCAAAACACAATTCACAAACACAGCTAGCTTGTAGCAGAGAAAGACTGGACACGTATGAAATATGAATGCTGGGATCGTGGGGTGGTGTTGGGGGGTGGCAGGGGATGGTGGGAGGTCTCCCCGGCTGATCCACAACAAGGCAGCCGCTTGAGGAAGAGGGAATTTTTTTTCCTTCCCACAAACTGAATCCCGTTAAATTAATTTTATGACGTGTTACATAAAATTGTGCCGCAATTCTTCAATTGTGCTATGCCCGAATCGTGCCAAATAAACTCGTGCTAAATGACGGTCTACTGTATATTATGGGAATATAACACTGTGAGTTGTTGAAAGTAGTTTACAGTATGAGAATGCTACAATTGGATAGGTAGGTATTTATGCTGCAATGTAGTAGTACAATATTAAGTAATTTATGAACTTTGGGCATCTAGTTTTGAAGTTTTCAGATTTAGGTAACTGGGAGATTTTTTGGTAAAGTTAAATATTGAGTACTGTGTATGTATTTAGTTTAGGGTGGGTAGGTGGTTTTTGAGAAGAGTCTAAAACTGATGTTCAGACCAGGTTACTTTAGTATTTACTGGTAGCACTTGCCTTGCTCTTAAGATGGGTTTTGGGAATTTTCATTTTTTTATTTATTCTCCCTTTTGCATCAGTTTTTTTTTAGGCCTAGTGCTATTGTGCACTTAATAAACAATAGTGTAAACATGTTTTTAGGCTTTTATGTGCACTGGAAGTGAAAAAAGGCTGTGAATCACTTTCAGGCGATATTCACTTTACAGCCGTGGTCTAAAACTTAACCAGCAGTATTAGTGAGGTATACTGGTACTTTTTTTTTAAGGCGTCGGGTGTTTCTCTCTGAGGCAGGGTGACCCAAAAAGAAAGAAAAAACTTTCATCACCATTCAACACTTTCACCATCACTCATACATAATCACTGTCTTTGCAGAGGTGCTCAGATACGACAGTTTAGATGTCCTTCCAAACTGCCAATATCCCAAACCCCTCCTTTAAATTGCAGGCACTGTACTTTCCATTTCCAAGACTCAAGCCCAACTAACAAGTTTCCCTGAAGTCCTTCACAAAACATTACCCTGTTCACACTCCAACAGCTCATCAGGTCCTGAAAACAATTCATCTCCATTCACTCCTATCTAACACGCTCACATACACTTGCTGGAAGTCCAAGTCCCTCACCCACAAAATCTCCTTTACCCCCTCCCTCCAACCTTTTCGAGGACAACCCCTACCCTGCCTTCCTTCCCCTACAGATTTATAATCTCTCCAAGTCATTCTACTTTGTTCCATTCTCTCTAAATGACCAAACCACCTCAACAACCCCTCTTCAGCCCTCTTTGCTAATACTTTTAGTAAACAACCACTGGAATACAAAGAGGTCTCTTTTAGACTCCATGACAAGGCATCAATAAGTAACTTCATAACAGATCTAGGTACGACTGACTGGCCTACAGAATTTTCCGAGGCTAATGGTATTGATGATTGGATAGACATATTTCTAAACAGACTACTTAGGCTATATAACAAACATTGTCCCATAAAAATGAAATGGATTACGAATAAACAGCTAGGTTGCCCATGGCTAACCAACAGCATACTAAGATCCATTGATAAGAAACATCAGTATGAAAAACAATACAGACAGGGCTTAATAAACAGAGTTATTGTCAAACAATATGCATCATTTCTCACCAACTTAATAGGAAAGGCTAAGCAATTGTACTACTCCGGTAGATTCACCAAAACAAGAGGAGATATAAAAAAGACCTGGAAGACACTCTCTCATATTCTAGGCACCATAAACTAAAAAGAAATAGGGATACGTATTGTCCTAACTAAACCAAATGAAGCCCAACAACAACCTATTGATACAGCTAACAAAATAAATGACTTTTTTTCAACCACAGAATCAAATCTTGCCAGTAAAATCCCAGGTACCAATGCCCGAGCATGCAATTACTTAGATGGGAATTTCCCCAACCTCCTCGTATCTCGCACCAACCGAGCCCACAGAAGTCACTGCGATTATTAAAACACTTAAAAAAATCAGGAAATCTGGCTCAAGAGTCCCCATTATTGTACAAACAAGCAGCTCATGTTCTCTCACCTTCTATTTCATTACTCTTTACAAATCACTAGAAACCAGCACTTTCCCAGCACTACTCAAGATAGCCAGGGTCACACCAATACACAAAGGTGGTGACCCCACAGATGTAAACAACTACAGGCCAATTTCAAATTTACCATTGCTACCCAAAATCTTCAAGAAGCTTATACACAAGAGATTATATTCCTTTATAACAGCACAAAGCATCCTCAACCCCTGGCAATTTGGCTTCAGAAAAAACAAAAGCACAAACGACGCAATTGTAAAAATGCTAGACTTGCTTTACACTGCACTTGAAAAGAATGAATTTCCATTAGGACTCTTTATTGACCTATGGAAAGCATTTGATACAGTAGACCACAGCATCCTACTCCACAAACTTGAACATTATGGCATAAGAGGTCATGCATTTACATATTTCAAATCCTACCTAACAAACAGGCAACAATACGTCTCTATTAAGGACACACCCTCATCAATAAGACTATTGGATACTGGAGTACCACAGGGAAGTGTCCTTGGTCCCTTGCTCTTCCTCTTATACATCAATGATCTACCTACTGTTTCACAACACCTTAAGCCTTTGGTGACGATACAACATTTGTCATATCCCACCCTAATCTTGCCTCACTTAACATTATTGTTAGTGAAGAACTAGTAAAAATATCAACCTGGATGACTGCTAATAAACTTGCACTTAATACTGACAAAACCTTCTACATTCTGTTTGGGAACAGAACGGGTGCTGCCTAGCTGAAGTTAACGACTGAGAGCACTCCTACTGCTAGACATAATGAGGGCAAATTCCTGGACCTGCACCTTGACAGCAACCTGAAATTCAACACACATACAAACAACAAAAAAGTATCCAAAACAGTTGGGATTCTCGCCAAGGTAGGGACAGATGAGTGAATAGAATGGTGTGATCAAGGCTGATTATGTTACTATGTACCATAATCAGCCTTGATCACACCATTCTATTCACTCATCTGTCCCTACCTCACCTATGCTATTTGTGCATGGGGATCAACAGCAGCAGCCCACCTAAAGCCGATAATAACCCAACAGAAAGCCGCAGTGAGAATTATCACGCAATCCAATGCAAGACAGCACACACCCCTACTCTTCAAAGATCTAAACCTATTCACCATACAGAACATTCGCACCTACTATTGTGTGATCTACATTGACAGAACCATAAATTCTAATTTTAACCCAAAACAATTTCTTGATAGTTGCAACAGGACCCATAGACATAACACCAGACACAAAAATCTCTACAGCATTCCCAATGTCCAGCTAAACCTATACAAAAATTCGATGTACATAAAACAGCCTAGAATCTGGAACTCCCTGCCTGAAAACTCTAGAACTGGAGACTCAACCACCATTTTCAAAATTACCATTAAAAAACATCTCATCTCCATAACACACCCCATCATTAGCTAACCAAATGAAAACCACCCAATTATCTTTTTTTTTGTATCAAGAACACATCCAAAACAATATAGACTTACCGTTATCTGTAATTCCTCTACAATTTTCACCTACACCCACCCAAAGGACTGTAAACATCCAATTCCTAAATATAGCTATTGCCTATTAAATCTTATGTTAATCTTATTAAATCTTAAAAGTTAATCATAAGTTTGTTGAAGATACTCCTCCAGTATGGCTCTAATAGAAACAATGTATCATGCCAAGACAAACTGAATCCCATTACTAAATCTGCCATTTGTACTAATATTAAATGATTTGACTACCTAACTATTTTAAACCTAATTATATTATTCTTTTATTATCACACTGGCCGATTCCCACCAAGGCAGGGTGGCCCGAAAAAGAAAAACTTTCACTATCATTCACTCCATCACTGTCTTGCCAGAAGAGTGCTTTACACTACAGTTTTTAAACTGCAACATTAACACCCCTCCTTCAGAGTGCAGGCACTGTACTTCCCATCTCCAGGACTCAAGTCAGGCCTGCCGGTTTCCCTGAACTCCTTCAAAAATGTTACTTTGCTCACACTCCAACAGCACGTCAAGTATTAAAAACCATTTGTCTCCATTCACTCCTATCAAACACGCTCACGCATGCCTGCTGGAAGTCCAAGCCCCTCGCACACAAAACCTCCTTTACCCCCTCCCTCCAACCTTTCCTAGGCCGACCCCTACCCCGCCTTCCTTCCACTACAGACTGATACACTCTTGAAGTCATTCTGTTTCGCTCCATTCTCTCTACATGTCCGAACCACCTCAACAACCCTTCCTCAGCCCTCTGGACAACAGTTTTGGTAATCCCGCACCTCCTCCTAACTTCCAAACTACGAATTCTCTGCATTATATTCACACCACACATTGCCCTCAGACATGACATCTCCACTGCCTCCAGCCTTCTCCTCGCTGCAACATTCATCACCCATGCTTCACACCCATATAAGAGCGTTGGTAAAACTATTCTATCATACATTCCCCTCTTTGCCTCCAAGGACAAAGTTCTTTGTCTCCACAGACTCCTAATTGCACCACTCACCCTTTTCCCCTCATCAATTCAATGATTCACCTCATCTTTCATAGACCCATCCGCTGACACGTCCACTCCCAAATATCTGAATACATTCACCTCCTCCATACTCTCTCCCTCCAATCTGATATCCAATCTTTCATCACCTAATCTTTTTGTTATCCTCATAACCTTACTCTTTCCTGTATTCACTTTTAATTTTCTTCTTTTGCATACCCTACCAAATTCATCCACCAATCTCTGCAACTTCTCTTCAGAATCTCCCAAGAGCACAGTGTCATCAGCAAAGAGCAACTGTGACAACTCCCACTTTATGTGGGATTCTTTATCTTTTAACTCCACGCCTCTTGCCAAGACCCTCGCATTTACTTCTCTTACAACCCCATCTATAAATATATTAAACAACCACGGTGACATCACACATCCTTGTCTAAGGCCTACTTTTATTGGGAAATAATTTTCCTCTTTCCTACATATTCTAACTTGAGCCTCACTATCCTCGTAAAAACTCTTCACTGATTTCAGTAACCTACCTCCTACACCATACACCTGCAACATCTGCCACATTGCCCCCCTATCCACCCTGTCATATGCCTTTTCCAAATCCATAATTGCCACAAAGACCTCTTTAGCCTTATCTAAATACTGTTCACTTATGTGTTTCACTGTAAACACCTGGTCCACACACCCCCTACCTTTCCTAAAGCCTCCTTGTTCATCTGCTATCCTATTCTCCATCTTACTCTTAATTCTTTCAATAATAACTCTACCATACACTTTACCAGGTATACTCAACAAACTTATCCCCCTATAATTTTTGCACTCTCTTCTGTCCACTTTGCCTTTATACAAAGGAACTATGCATGCTCTCTGCCAATCCCTTGGTACCTTACCTTCTTCCATACATTTATTAAATAATTGCACCAACCACTCCAAAACTATATCTCCACCTGCTTTTAACATTTCTATCTTTATCCCATCAATCCCGGCTGCCTTACCCCCTTTCATTTTACCTACTGCCTCACGAACTTCCCCCACACTCACAACTGGCTCTTCCTCACTCCTACAAGATGTTATTCCTCCTTGCCCTATACACGAAATCACAGCTTCCCTATCTTCATCAACATTTAACAATTCCTCGAAATATTCCCTCCATCTTCCCAATACCTCTAGCTCTCCATTTAATAACTCTCCTCTCCTATTTTTAACTGAAAAATCCATTTGTTCTCTAGGCTTCCTTAACTTGTTAATCTCACTCCAAAGCTTTTTCTTATTTTCAACAAAATTTGTTGATAACATCTCACCCACTCTCTCATTTGCTCTCTTTTTACATTGCTTCACCACTCTCTTAACCTCTCTCTTTTTCTCCATATACTCTTCCCTCCTTGCATCACTTCTACTTTGTAAAAACTTCTCATATGCTAACTTTTTCTCCCTTACTACTCTCTTTACATCATCATTCCACCAATCGCTCCTCTTCCCTCCCTCACCCACCTTCCTGTAACCACAAACTTCTCCTGAACACTCCAACACTACATTTTTAAACCTACCCCATACCTCTTCGACCCCATTGCCTATGCTCTCATTAGCCCATCTATCCTCCAATAGCTGTTTATATCTTACCCTAACTGCCTCTTCTTTTAGTTTATAAACCTTCACCTCTCTCTTCGCTGATGCTTCTATTCTCCTTGTATCCCATCTACCTTTTACTCTCAGTGTAGCTACAACTAGAAAGTGATCTGATGTATCTGTGGCCCCTCTATAAACATGTACATCCTGAAGTCTACTCAACAGTCTTTTATCTACCAATACATAATCCAACAAACTACTGTCATTTCGCCCTACATCATATCTTGTATACTTATTTATCCTCTTTTTCTTAAAATATGTATTACCTATAACTAAACCCCTTTCTATACAAAGTTCAATCAAAGGGCTCCCATTTTCATTTACACCTGGCACCCCAAACTTACCTACCACACCCTCTCTAAAAGTTTCTCCTACTTTAGTATTCAGGTCCCCTACAACAATTACTCTCTCACTTGGTTCAAAGGCTCCTATGCATTCACTTAACATCTCACAAAATCTCTCTCTCTCCTCTACATTCCTCACTTCTCCAGGTGCATACACGCTTATTATGACCCACTTTTCGCATCCAACCTTTACATAATTCTTGAATTTACACATTCATATTCTCTTTTCTCCTTCCATAACTGATCCTTCAACATTACTGCTACCCCTTCCTTTGCTCTAACTCTCTCAGATACTCCAGATTTAATCCCATTAATTATATATAAATAACAAAAAAAGGCACAATACCGTGACTGGAACGATACACAAATAACCCGCACCCACACACAGTGTGACTTTGTAAATGGTCCAAGTCGGACTGAAACGTCGTTGTAAGCTCCTCTCTTCTATGTGCGGGTTATTTGTCTAATTATATATGTACCTAATTGAGAATATATCTAATTAAGTACCTAATAATATGTTCAAATGTACTGCTCAAATATGACCTACATCAAAATAGCGTAAGAATTAGTATTAGTCTGCCTGAAGTGCCTAAGCACAGTAGTGGCCATCTTTGTAATTTAAATCTTACATGTAAACCACACATTGTAAGCTTTGCAAGGAAATAAATATTTGTAACTCCACACCTAATTTCCACACTACGAGTTCTTTGCATAATATTTACACCACACATTGCCCTTAGACACATCTCCACTGCCTCCAGCCTCCTCCTCCTCACTGCAGCATTTACAACCCATGCTTCACTACCCATATAAGAGTGTTGGTACCACTACACTCTCGTACATTCCTTGCTTTGCCTCCATGGATAATATTTTTTGTCTCCACAGATAGTTCAATGCACCACTCATCTTTTTTCCTTCAACAACTCCCAAATATCCAAAAACATTCACTTCCATGCTCCCATACTCGTATACTTCCATACTGCATATGTGCTTTGTCAGATATACAAATGACAGTTGTAACAAGGAAAACTATCTCTTAACATAAAACTTTTCTTTATCATATACAATGGCTCAAATATCTGAATAATCACTGAATGGAAAGTGGTAATGCTGTATTAAGTACCTAGTTAGACAGGAAAATATGAAAAATACAATCACAGACCTCTTTTCCATTTTTTGTAAAAAACACTGGGACGGATGAAGGATCACTTTCTGGTGATAACTGATCATATTTGATGCCACATCCCATTCTATCACCAGCAGCACACCTTGGCCCAAATACTACACCTCTGGGACGAGCTTTGTACAGTCTGAAATAAGTCTGTTATTTTTAACATACATATAAAAGGTAATGATGCACAAAATAGGTAATTTACAAATTTTGTATGCAAACACAAATAAGTAATCACAAACTTCATGAGCTATGTAAAATAAAAAGATTCAAAGAATTTTCCTACAGTACACAGTATATAAATTACTCTTCCTATTACAGTAAACTCTCTCATACCATGTTGGTTAGATGCCTGAAAAATTAGCAAATAATGCAAAATAGGGCCATATAGGGTTACATTTAGAAAACTTCCCAATTTGTCATTTTTTTTACTACTATACTAAATAACAATTATTACATTAGAAGTTACCTTATATTGCAGTAGTGTCTTCTTGTACTGGAAGTGTGTGTGTATGGAGAGGGTTGATGTGGGCCTACTGTGCAGAAGTAGATGGCTGTAGTTTTTTTGTTGATGTGGATGCAGTGTTGTCAGAAGATGATGGTATGATGGTTGTACTAGAGTGCTTGGCTATTCCTGTAATGCATATCTAATGTGATTTATCCTGAGTACTTCACAGAGCTGACCAAAGTCTGTCATAAAGATGAATGTACTTTTCTTCCATTTTCCTCTTTCTTTTGCTTTATACGTCTCAAACCTGAAAATTCATTTGCATAATTTTCCTGCTATACCTACTGATCCTATTTTATAGGGTATCACTCTATGGTCTTTGCATTTGTGAAATCCATGTGGATTACATCTGAATCTTGGTTTTCTTTCAGGTTCTCTATGATTTTGTTGTACTGATTTAATACAGTGTTGCAATAAATAAGATCTTCCTGCTCTAAGTCCATGTCGATTTGGGTTGTGCAGGTCATACATTTTCACGTGTTCGTAATTTGGCATCTCAATCCCACCTCAAAGACTTCTGTGATATGTGATGTTAGTGCTATTGGGCTGCAAGTTTTTGCCAGAGCTCTACTCTCTCCTTAGTGCTGAGGATCTATTTGTACTTTTTAATTATTCTGGGATTTAAACTAGAACTTTCCCAAAAGAATACTGAGTACTCTTGATAGTGGCATTTTGCACTTTTTTATGAATAAGAAACTCCATGAATGCAGCCGATGTGCTGCATGTGTGAGCATATTTTCTATTTTTTTTTTTCTGAGGGATTTTGAAATATTTCAAGATACTGTACATATTGTATGTGATTTGTGAGGCAGGGCGAGTCAATGAAATACTATAAAGATCCTCCAATGTACTTTCATTTAGTGGATTGGTAAACATTGACTCATAATGATCTCTCAAAATTTTGCTCATTTCCTTTTCATCATCAGTATATAAACCTCTTGTTAGAAATGGCCAATACTAAAGGTAGTTGACTTGCAATTAAAGGAGAAAAATTTAAGATTCTTTGTAATTTCCTTTACGCCTCTTCTGTCTGGTATGAATATTTTAGTCTCTGCTTTGTCAGTAATCTCGTGGGCTTCATGTGACATTCTCAGCTTCATGCAATTCAGTATCCCTTTTTCTTCTTTTGTATATTCTTCTATGTTCTCCCTGTATGTGATCTTGAGAGCTTTCTCAACAGAACCGGTGTGGTTTCAAAGTGCTCAGTACTGCTTCACAGGGAATGTCTGAATTACTTATTTATTTTGTCCCAGTTAATTTATTGATTGCTAAAAGTTAAATTAATGGAAAACCTCTTCCTGTTGACTATTTCTGGAGTTCTGTGTTTTTTATTTAAACTTGTTTGTAATTCACTGAGGTTGTGATCCAAGTACAGTATATTATATGTGAGATTGCTGTCTCTGGCTAATTTCTCATTATTCATGAAGATCAAGTGTAGTGTATTTTAATTTCTAGTATAATTTATCTGTTAGTTTGAAGCTCTCATTTGTGTTAGGCTAGTGTAATTTATATGTCATTTACCCCAACTGCACAATATACTGTACTCCACATTATAGAAATAAAGTCTGTTTGCTTACTCTTTGGAAAAAATAATGACACATTTCTGAAGCAAGAATAACCACAGGACTGATCGGCCTTTGTATTTTTTTTTTTTACACACCGGCTATCTCCCACTGAGGGAGAGTGACCCAAAAAAGGAAACAGATTCTCATCACTCAATCAGTAACCATCGTGTCAGAAATGCACTGAAATCACAATTTAAATGTATTATTACTATATTACAGTACAGTATATTTAAAAAAAGCATTAAGCTCATATAGGTCATACAGCACAGTAATCATCCTACGAAGACTAGCTTAGCTATGTTTTAATGTTGTACAAAGACAAATTACTCATTAGAAGTTTTCTTTAATATTCCTGTATGTTCAATGCTTGATCTAGCACTACTTTCTTAATAGTCATGTTGAGCCATAATAAAATGTCATTGGTGGGCAGGAACTTAGCACGTCTTCTGATATCATACATTTTGCTTTTCAGTTCACTGTATCAATCACAATTTCTTATTAATTTTGTGAAGAAGAGTGCCTACACTTTGAAAGTGATTTTTAACTCCCTTCTGGAAAGACAGAGAGCGAGTGATGAAAATTTTTCTTCTCTGGGTCACCCTGCCTTGCAAGGAAATGACTCATGTGTTGAAATAAAAATCTTAAGTCTCCTTTGTCCCCTTTCTGTATATACAAAGGAACCACACACTCACTCTGCCCACACTTAAGTATGTTTGTTTCTTTCCTACATACACTTAATAAATATGACAGTACGTAGACCTTTTTCTCCACCTGCTCTTTGCACTTCAGCTTTTCCCCGCAGCACAATTTCTCACTGTTTCACTCACTTGCCTCTCATCACTGATTCTAACAAATCTTATTCTTCCTTGACCCAAATAAGAAATTTTTGCTTTCTTGTCATCATTTCATTAGTAAAATAATCTTTACATATCTAACCCCTTATTAGTGGCTTGCTACTTTCACTCTAAACAAAAACATCTATTTACTCCCTTAGCTTTCTCATATTATAATTTCTCCCACTTATATGTAAACTCTCCCATGACAATTTATCTTGAACTTGGCAAAAAATTCCCTAAACATTTCCCACAAACATTCTCTACATTTCTCGCTTCCAGTGCATCGCATGAAACTTTTTCTAAAAGCTGATAATAAAAAATGACTACAAGAATCAACACAGTTTACATTTGTACCTCTCAAATAATTGAAAGACAGAGTATGAACCATTAGATTTAAAATATCTTGTTTTTTTTCAACAAGTCGGCCATCTCCCACCGAGGCAGGGTGACCTAAAAATAAAGAAAATCCCCAAAAAGAAAATACTTTCATCATCATTCAACACTTTCACCTCATTCACACATAATCACTGTCTTTGCAGAGGTGCCCAGATATAACAGTTTAGAAGTATATATAAAGATATATAACATTTAAGCTCTTTACATCTTAAGGTTGAAAAAAGTAATGCCATTTTTATGAATGACAGATCCTGTATTCTAAGAGACATTTAGCAAAGCAATGCCTGCACTTTAAGGAGGGGTTTGAGATATTGGCAGTTTGGAAGGACATGTTGTGTATCTTTATACATACAGTGGTCCCTCGTTTATCGTTATTAATCTGTTCCTGGAAGTGCAACGATTAATGAAATAGATGATTTTCGAATCAATTTTCCCAATAAGAAATAATGTAATTTTTTTTTTTTTTTTTAATAAGTCGACCGTCTTCCACCGAGGCAGGGTGACCCAAAAAAGAAAGAAAATCTCCAAAAAAGAAAATACTTTCATCATCATTCAACACTTTCACCTCACTCACACATAATCACTGTTTTTGCAGAGGTGCTCAGAAACACAACAGTTTAGAAGCATATACCTATAAAGATACACAATACATCCCTCCAAACTGCTAATATCCCAAACCCCTCCTTTAGAGTGCAGGCATTGTACTTCCCATTTCCAGGACTCAAGTCCGGCTATATAAAAATAACCGGTTTCCCTGAATCCCTTCACTAAATATTACCCTGTTCACACTCCAACAGATCGTCAGGTCCCAAGTATCATTCGTCTCCATTCACTCCTATCTAACACGCTCACGCACGCTTGCTGGAAGTCCAAGCCCCTCGCCCACAAAACCTCCTTTATCCCCTCCCTCCAACCTTTTCGAGGACGATCCCTACCCCGCCTTCCTTCCCCTACAGATTTATACACTCTCCATGTCATTCTACTTTGATCCATTCTCTCTAAATGACAAAACCACCTCAACAACCCCTCTTCAGCCCTCTGACTAATACTTTTATTAACTCCACACCTTCTCCTAATTTCCACACTCTGAATTTTCTGCATAATATTTACACCACACAGGACAGGACATCTCCACTGCCTCCAACCGCCTCCTCGCTGCTGCATTCACAACCCAAGCTTCACACACATATAAGAGTGTTGGTACTACTATATTTTCATACATTCCCTTCTTTGCCTCCATAGATAACATTTTTGGTCTCTACATATACCTCAATGCACCACTCACCTTTTTTCCCTCATCAATTCTATGATTAACCTCATCCTTCATAAATCCATCCGCCGACACGTCAACTCCCAAGTATCTGAAAACATTCACTTCTTCCATACTCCTCCTCCCCAATTTGATATCCAATTTCTCTTTATCTAAATCATTTGATACCCTCATCACCTTACTCTTTTCTGTGTTCACTTTCAACTTTCTACCTTTACACACACTCCCAAACTCATCCACTAACCTTTGCAATTTTTCTTTAGAATCTCCCATGAGCACAGTATCATCAGCAAAAACTAACTGTGTCAATTCCCATTTTGTATTTGATTCCCCATAATTTAATCCCACCCCTCTCCTGAACACCCTAGCATTTACTTCTTTTACAACCCCATCTATAAATATATTAAACAACCATGGTGACATTACACATCCCTGTCTAAGACCTACTTTTACTGGGAAGTAGTCTCCCTCTCTTGTACACACCCTAACCTGAGCCTCACTATCCTCATAAAAACTCTTTACAGCATTTAGTAACTTACTACCTATTCCATATACTTGCAACATCTGCCACATTGCTCCCCTATCCACTCTATCATGTGTCTTTTCTAAATCCATAAATGCAATAAAAACTTCCCTACCTTTATCTAAATACTGTTCACATATATGCTTCAATGTAAACACTTGATCTACACATCCCCTACCCACTCTGAAACCTCCTTGCTCATCCGCAATCCTACATTCTGTCTTACTTCTAATTCTTTCATTTATAACCCTACCGTACACTTTTCCTGGTATACTCAGTAAACTTATTCCTCTATAATTTTTACAATCTCTTTTATCCCCCTTCCCTTTATATAAAGGGACTATACATGCTCTCTGTCAATTAATCTGTACAATCAATTCGTTCCTGACACCCAGAAGAATTAAAACAAAAAATTTTTTTACATGAAATATAGATGTAGTACATAAACAATTATGGGGAATTAAATTCAAAATGGGAATTGACACAGTTACTTTTTGCTGATGATACTGTGCTTATGGGAGATTCTAAAGAAAAATTGCAAAGGTTAGTGGATGAGTTTGGGAATGTGTGTAAAGGTAGAAAGTTGAAAGTGAACATAGAAAAGAGTAAGGTGATGAGGGTGTCAAATGATTTAGATAAAGAAAAATTGGATATCAAATTGGGGAGGAGGAGTATGGAAGAAGTGAATGTTTTCAGATACTTGGGAGTTGACGTGTCGGCGGATGGATTTATGAAGGATGAGGTTAATCATAGAATTGATGAGGGAAAAAAGGTGAGTGGTGCGTTGAGGTATATGTGGAGTCAAAAAACGTTATCTATGGAGGCAAAGAAGGGAATGTATGAAAGTATAGTAGTACCAACACTCTTATATGGGTGTGAAGCTTGGGTGGTAAATGCAGCAGCGAGGAGACGGTTGGAGGCAGCGGAGATGTCCTGTTTAAGGGCAATGTGTGGTGTAAATATTATGCAGAAAATTCGGAGTGTGGAAATTAGGAGAAGGTGTGGAGTTAATAAAAGTATTAGTCAGAGGGCAGAAGAGGGGTTGTTGAGGTGGTTTGGTCATTTAGAGAGAATGGATCACAGTAGAATGACATGGAAAGCATATAAATCTATAGGGGAAGGAAGGCGGGGTAGGGGTCGTCCTCGAAAGGGTTGGAGAGAGGGGGTAAAGGAGGTTTTGTGGGTAAGGGGCTTGGACTTCCAGCAAGCGTGCGTGAGCGTGTTAGATAGGAGTGAATGGAGACGAATGGTACTTGGGACCTGACGATCTGTTGGAGTGTGAGCAGGGTAATATTTAGTGAAGGGATTCAGGGAAACCGGTTATTTTCATATAGTCGGACTTGAGTCCTGGAAATGGGAAGTACAATGCCTGCACTTTAAAGGAGGGGTTTGGGATATTGGCAGTTTGGAGGGATATGTTGTGTATCTTTATATGTTTATGCTTCTAGACTGTTGTATTCTGAGCACCTCTGCAAAAACAGTGATAATGTGCGAGTGTGGTGAAAGTGTTGAATGATGATGAAAGTATTTTCTTTTTGGGGATTTTCTTTCTTTTTTGGGTCACCCTGCCTCGGTGGGAGACGGCCGACTTGTTGAAAAAAAAAAAAAAAAAAAAAAAAAAACATAAACAATACAATGGGACATGATGAATGAAACATTAACAGCATAACACTTACCTTTATTGGCAATTCTTCTTAGTGTATGGAAGACTGGAGGAGGAGAGAGATTGGATTAGTTACTGTTTGGAAGGGGAATCGCCTTCCATCAACACCTTAGGTACCAAGTCCTTTTCTCTGGTTACTTCTCTTCTCTGTTTCTTAATGCCACTAGGAGCAGCTTGAGAGTCACTGTACATCTGTGGCACTAAATACTTGTCCAGAAAGCTTTGTTTCTGGCATCTCTTTAAAACTTCCCTAAAATGGGCCAAGACTCTGTAACTGTGCAAGTTGCTGATATGGCTTGCAACATCCTTCTCAGGGTGATGTTTCTCCATAAATCTTTCCATTTTACCCCACATTTCAAAACTCTCCTTAACCCTTTCAGGGTCCATGCCATAGATCTACGGCTTTACGGTCAGGGTCCAAACTGCAGATCTACGCCATGAGCTCAGCTCACTCTGATAAGCTGTGAGCAGTAAATTTGGGCCTAGATATGAGAGAATACATCAATGTGATATGTGTGCACAACATAAAACAAATCCTGCAGCACAAAGTGCATAATGAGAGAAAAAAACCGAGACCGTAATTTTCGATTAAAACAGCAACTTTGCAGTGTTTTTTCGTATGTTTTTTAAAGTTTTATTTGCAATTTCTTGGTCTCAATTGATAGAATGGAAGATATACTACAGAAATAGAGATGATTCTGATTGGTTTTATTACTAGAAATGGATTGAAACTGAGCTCAAAGTAGCAGAAATGTTAAATTTTTGCCGATTTTCAAGAGTAAACAAATGACCTCACAAGTCTAATACATGATAGCTGGTGGGTCTAATATACATTCACAAATGTGGTGATATTATTTATACAATTATTACAGTATTGCATAACAGTAAATCTTCTATTTTTTGGTTTGAATAAAAATTCATTATATGAATAAAAAATAAAAATGGAATTCATTTGTAAAGCCTGAAAACATAACTAATGAACAGAGGAAATGTTAGTTTAGTGCCAGGAATGCCTGCATTGTTTATTCTGGATCCTATTTTGAAATTGGAATATTTTGAACTTTGCATTATTATTATTATTATTATAATAAAAAAGAAGTGCTAAGCCACAAGGGCTATACAGCTGAACTTTGCATTAAATTGGCCAAATTACCAATTTCCGGTCACTTTATTTTGTTGTTGAAACAGTTGACTTGGCGATTTCTTGTGCTCAAACAACAGAATAGAAGTAATACTAGTGAAATAGCTAAGAATTTATTTGGTTGACTGGAATACTGTAATTGGCCTAAAATGGGAGTCAAAGTTGGCAAAATTGCCAATGCATAAATATCGCCGACATATCAAAATTCGCGAGAGCATAATTTCTTCAATTTTCCAACAAATTTCATACTTTTTGTTTTATTACCTTCAGAAAAAAATTCTCTACTATTTCATAAGAAAAAATAACAAAATTGTTTTTTGAAAATTCTTGGACCCTGGTGCACACTTTGAAATTTGGCCTCTGGACCCTGAAAGGGTTAATTTTTGAAGAAGGCACTTTCTTCCATCTCTCTTCCTCCTCCTCTGCAGCAAGATTCTGAGCTGCGATCTGTTGCTGAAGCTCTTGCAGCTCCTCAGTGGTTAGCTCTTCGTTGTGGTCCTCCACCAACTCTTCCACATCCTCCAAACTCACATCCAACCCCATTGAACTCCCCAGTGTCACAATAGAGTTCACAACTGACATAGGCTCATTAGGGTCAGCCACAAATCCTTCAAGATCCCTCTTGTGGGCACAATCTGGCCACAATTTTCTCCAAGCAGAGTTCAAAGTCCTGGTAGTCACTCCCTCCCAAGCCTTACCTATAAGGCTTATGCAATGGAGGATACTGAAGTGTTCTTTCCAAAACTCTCTTAGGGTCAAGTGAGTGTCTGAGGTCACATTAAAGCACCTTTGAAACGTTGCTTTCGTGTAGAGTTTTTAAGGTTTGAAATGACCTGCTGGTCCATGGGCTGGAGGAGAGGAGTGGTACTCAGGGACAAGAACTTTACTGTGATGAACCCAAACTCCTGCAGAATTAGGTCATCCAAGTTTGGAGGATGAGCAGGTGCATTGTCCATTACTAGGAGGCACTTGAGATCCAATTTCTTTTCCAGGAGGTAATTCTTCACACTACGGCCAAACACTTCAATGAACCACTCGACAAAAATTTCCTTCGTGACCCATGCCTTATTATTAGATCTCCAAAACACACACACTTTACTCTTCATAACATTGATTTTTTTTAACACTCTGGGATTTTCAGAATGGCACACTAGTAACAGCTTCACTTTGAAATCCCCACTAGCATTAGCACAGAACATGAGAGTCAGCCTGTATTTCATAGGCTTGTGTCCTGGCAGTCCCTTTTCCTCCTGAGTAATGTAGGTCCTCTTTGGCATTTTCTTCCAAAAGAGGCCTGTTTCATCACAATTGAACACTTGTTCAGGTTTCAGTCCCTCAGCCTCTATGTACTCCTTGAATTCACTTACGAATTTTGTAGCTGCAATTTTGTCTGAACTGGCAGCCTCACCATGCCTTATCACACTGTGTATGCCACTACAGTTCTTACATCTCTCAAACCAACCTTTGCTGGCCTTAAATTCACAAATATCAGTACTCGTTGCAGGCAATTTCTTTACCAGATCATCATGCAACTGCCTAGCCTTTTCACAAATAATCGACGTCATAAGCCTATCTCCTGCTAATTGTTTCTCGTTTATCCACACCAATAATAACTTCTCAACCTCTTCAAGTACTGGTCATCTCATTTTTGTCAGCATATTTACCCCCTTTGCAACAACAGCTTCCTTGATTTCCCTTTTCTTGGCCACGATGGAAGATATGGTTGTACGGGATTTGTTATACATCCTGGCTGGTTCGGCCACACGTACGCCACTTTCATATTGTTCAATAATGTTTTTCTTAAATTCAATTGTATTTCTCACTTTCTTTACCAAAGGCTTGGCACTAGGAGCTTTCTTTGGAGCCATGGTAGCTTATTTAGCACTTGCAAGCACTAAAACAAATGGAATATTATGAAATATTTCATACAAACAAGTGAGGGGACCGTTGCTCACTGGTAAACAATGGCACACTGGCTGGGAAGGGAGGCCGAGACGGCTCAGAGCCGTGGGTACGTGTCCAGGATGAACGACAATTAGTGAGTCAACCGACCATTTGCGAGCCAATTTTTGGATGAAAATAACGCGATGATTTCTGAAAAGGACGACTATCGAGCCCGACTATTATCGAGGGACCACTGTATATGATTCTAAAATGTTGTATTCTGAGCACCTCTGCAAAAACAGTGATTATGTGTGGGTGAGGTGAAAGTGTTGAATGATGATCAAAGTATTTTCTTTTTGGGGATTTTCTTTCTTTTTTGGGCCACCCTGCCTTGGTGGGAGATGGCCGACTTGTTGAGAAAAGAAAAAATTAGCAAAACATTAAAAGATCATAATGACTTACCTGCCATCATCAGCATGATACCCAACACTATCTACAGCCCATCCAGGTAACTTATGTAAAGGATATTTAGCAGAACAGAGACCTGAAACAGTAATGTACATATGAATTCATTTGTCACACAATTATTACTGAATTAACTTTTAACAAAATGAGCTATAACATTCTTCTTCTGTGCTGATTCTTACTGGGACTTGATTCATCATTGTTATATTTTCCATTTTCATGGGATAAGGAAGAACATGTATGGAAATGATGGAGTTATGTGGAAAAGCCTATCTACTTGTCCTGGAGTCTGCTTATTAACTCCTGAACGCAATCACAATAGAATCACCATTGCTTATGTTTTTCTGACAATTCACTGTAAACTTACAGTTCTGTATTCTAGCAGTCATTGGAAGGAAGTAGTCAGA
This sequence comes from Cherax quadricarinatus, assembly GCF_038502225.1. Lineage (NCBI taxonomy): Eukaryota > Metazoa > Arthropoda > Malacostraca > Decapoda > Parastacidae > Cherax > Cherax quadricarinatus. Next base: position 14,559,171 of record NC_091344.1, read on the forward strand.
TCAACTTTAATCTTTTACACAGACACCATCATACAAATACAGAGATAAAAAAATCTTTTGACCTACTACATCCTTCTTGCTCAACAAACTCCTCAACTTGATATTAACACTTATTCACATGCTTGGGTCACCTGCACCTCACTCATGATCCTCCCTCTTTCTATATATTCTCATGTTTTCCATGCATAGTACTCTTTACAAACTTGAAAAAACTTGGTCTCCAAGCAAAACATGACAATGTATCACTGTTAAAATGTTCTTCTTTTATATCAATGTTACTATACTGTGTTTTTACTTAGAAAAGTGAAGGGTAACACTTACCTATTGATATGGCTCCTTGGACGCCCATTTCAAGGATTTCAATCTCAAAATAACTGTGATCAGCACTGACAGGCATTTCGCCGACATACACCCCAACCCTCTCCTCTTCTTCCTCTTCACTGTAACTGTTATATTTGAAAGTTAATTCAATATCTACCATGGACAGTCATCCCTACAAATTCATTTGGGTTATATTTCTAGAGATCCTATGAAACTAAAATTTGCATATACAAAATTAATAAATTTTACTTCAGATTTTGGTTTATTTTGTGTTTCAGAGACTACATTTCTGTAGTATAGTATATCATTCTAATCTGGTTAAAACTGACATTCATAAAGAATAATGATAAAATAAAGAGAGATTTGGGAAAGCCACTGAGCCAGAAAAAATTAAATAGATTTAATGAATCTATTCGCTGGTAGTCTTTCAATAAAAATGTTGGCTAACTGAAACCAGCAAATACTGAAGTCTGCAAATTTGTAGGGATGACTGTGTATTGTATACACAGTCATCCCTATAAATGTGCATTGTATACTCATAATGAATTTACATTTCTGCATTTTACACACACAAAGTATACACACAATAGTAACATACAATTTAAAACAGCATGTAAACAATATATTGTACCAAAAGTTGATTCATTTGATAGTTTTGAAATTTGGGCTCAAGGAAACCAACTGGAAATAGAGAGATAGACTTAACTAAACCAGATGAACCTCACATGCAACCTATAGACACAGCCGACAAATTTAATGTCTTCTTCTCTACTGTAGGATCAAAGCTAGCAAGTCAAATTCCTAGCTCAAATACCCATCCAAGCAAGTACCTCACTGGCAACTATCCAAATACATACTCTATTTCTAGCTCCAACTAATCCCACTGAAGTCTCACTCATCATTAAATCATTAAAAAACAAATCAGGTGATCTAGATAACTTGTCGCCATTCATATATAAAAAAGCTGCACCAGAACTGTCGCCCATTATTGCAACAATGTTTAACAAATCTATAGCTTCCTCAACCTTCCCATCCATACTCAAGACAGCAAGGGTCATCCCGATCCACAAAGGTGGAGATCCAACTGATTTGAACAATTACAGACCCATATCAAACTTGCCCTTACTCTCCAAGATATTTGAAAAAATAATACACAAACGTATGTCTACTACGGAGTAGTATCAAACTTGCCCTTACTCTCCAAGATATTTGAAAAAATAATACACTACGTATGTCTACTCCCATTCAGACCCAGCTGTACTTGAAAACACTGTAAACAATGAACTGCTAAAGATATATGCTTGGATGATGACCAACAAATTCACACTCAACCTAGACTAAACATACTTCATGCTGTTTGGCAACAGAGCCTCAAATATTCAACTCAACATACTGTTAAATGGTTCCCCTACATCAAGACACATGGAGGGCAAATTTCTAGGTCTTCTCCTTGACTGTAATCTTAAATTTCAGTCCCATACCCATCACATAGCCAAGAAAATTTCAAAATCAGTAGGAATCCTTTCCAAGATATGCTACTATGTACCACAAACGGCTCTCCTTACCCTGTACCACTCTCTAATATATCCTTACCTCACCTATGGTATCTGTGCCTGGGGCTCAACCACAGCCAACCACCTTAGACCCTTAACCCTTTCAGGGTCCCCAGGTCCTCTCCGAGACTTGTTCTCAGGGTCACCAAATATAAAAAAAAATTATTTTTTCTTGTGAAAAGATAAAGAATCTTTTCCCGATCATAATGACACCAAAAGTATGAAATTTGATGGAAAACTTACGGAATTATGCTCTCGCGAATTTAGCAGTCTCGACGATGTTTACGCATCGGCGATTTTGCCCACTTTGAGCCGTATTTTCAGCAATTACAGTGTACTAGTCGACAAAAATCATAACTACTTTGCTAGAACTCCAGTTTTTCTATCGAATGAGTACAAGAAACCACCCATTTACCGATTTCAACTATCCAATAAAGTGGTCAGAATTTAGCAATTTTGTCAATTTCACACAAATTTCAAAAGATGCTAATTTCCGAATAGGGTCCAGAATAAACAAGAAAGACATTCCTGGCACTAAAATAACAAGTTCTCTGTTTGTTAGTCACATCCCCAGGCCCCTCTTATATTTCTTTGGCTTTCCACTTTGAATTTTTATTCTTACAAAAAAATAGAAGATTTACTGTTATGCAGACTACTGCATTAGTGTAGAAATGGTATAAATAATATCAGCGCACTTGTGAAAGAATATTAGACTCACCAGTTGACGTGTATTGGATGCGTAGCACGATTTGTTTACTTTTGAACTTTGGTAAAAATCAAACATTTCTGCTACTTTGAGCTCAATGTCAAGGTACTTTTCATTGTAAAACCAGTCAAAATCATTTCAATTTCTGTAATATGTCTTCCATTCTATAAAATGAGACCAGGAAAACTAGAATACAACAATAAATACCATACGAAAATACAGTGCAAAGTCACTGTTTTAATCCAAAAAACACGGTCACAGTTTTTTTTTCTCATTACGCACTGTGTGCTGCAGGATTTTTTTTATACTGTGCACACTAACCACATAGACCCATTCTTTCATATGTAGGCCTACCAACTTTCTCTCACTAGATTTGAGGGCGCTAGAATTTAGGGGTACTAGTACGTCAAAAACCCTTGGGCATAAGCCGTACTAGTATAGCCAAAACCCTGAAAGGGTTAATAATGCAACAAAAAGCTGCTGTGCGGGTGATAACCAGCTCCTGTGCTAGACAGCACACCTCACCAGTTTTCAAATGACTCAACTTGCTAAATATACAAGACATACACTCTTATTATTGTGCCTACTACATATATAGAACTTGAAACTCCACTGTAAACCCTCCTTGTGAAGGCTTACTCAGCCCTGTAACAACTTCAGACAGTATTACCAAGGCTGGCTCCTCCTCAGGAAAATTAATGAATAGAAAAAGAAATAATAATTCACAAAGATAAACACTATTATTTATTATCCCCTTCAGGGTCCAAGGCCAAAATCTGAAGTGGTGCTCCAGTGTCCAAGAAATTTTGAAAAAAAAATTCTTACAGAATTAAAGAGCATATTTTTGTGAAGGTAATAAGACAAAAAAAAAAATTCTGATCAGTACTTACTGAGATACAGTGCCAAGAAGTTTGTCCAAAATGATGTGGTGGCGGCAACATCGATGAATTCCACATACACGCATTACTTTATTTAGCGGTTTTTATAGTTTTTTCTTTTCTTTTCCAATTTTTTTTTTCCTACTAACATTTGGGGCCTGAGAGACCAATACTGTATATAATGTATATACAGGAAGGCCCCGCTTTACGGCGTTTCACTTTACGGCATTCCACTAATACGGTCATTTCAAATTATGACCAAAACTCGCTATACGGCTCCCCCCACCTGCCTTTCTAATACGGTCACCGCGCCCCACCCTGTTTGTTTACATTCTTCGTGAGCTCAGTAAGCACTAAGTCTCTCCATTTTGTCTGGAAACTCCAAAATTTCAAATGTTTTTAAAAGTTATTTCATATTTTATATATACTCTGATAATTATACTTATGTATACCTGTACTTAAATAAACTTACATACTGTGCTGGCATGCAGGTACACATTAAAATCAGTAAGAGTGTCTTATGTCTCCAGACGTCATATTAGTAATGATAATAATAATCATCGTCTCATTTAAATGTCGTATATTACGTTAAATACACATTTTCATTAATCCATCTATGATATTTTTTCAAAATTATATAATAAACACGATACATAACATAAAAAGATGTTAAATACACCCCACAATAGAATAAATAAACATAAATATGAGATGTGGTAGCAGATGACTTGCACAAGTGACGCCATATTAGAAATGCTAATAATAATAATAATAATCACCGAGTCTTATTAAATGTTGTATATTACGTTAATATACACATTTTCATTAATCCATCCATGATATTTTTTTCAAAATTATATAATAAACACGATACATAACATAAAAAGATGATAAATACACCCTACAATAGAATAAATAAACATAAATATGAGATGTCGTAGCCAGATAACTTGTACAAGTGATGCCAAGAATAACATTTTCTCTAATCTAACATAAGAGAAAATGTGTTACTGGGGGTAACTGTAGAAAATTATTCCTTTCGTATGTATGTAAGTTTATTCAGGTATACACAAATACAGTTACATAGATTATCATACATAACAACATATGTGTACAGAACCTAGGATAACCCAAAAAAGTCAGAGTGACTTATTTCCATTGCCTTCACTCAGAGCATCATTTCTTCTCAAAATGATGTTACATGAGAATGGGAGAGTTCTTCTTTATTTATTCTACCGTATCAATGTAGAGACAACCTGTACACAATGTAACTTGTACACAAACCAGACGTGTACACTTCGTTTACAAAACTTACCTTCGCCTGGTTTGTTTACATAACTCTGCGTCTGTCCTCTCTCATGCACTCATTCTTTCTCTCTCTCATTTATTCGTTTTATCTCATTTACTTACTCCTGACCCTACATTAAGACTACAAATATTTTAAGGTAAGTAATGAGTGAACTGTATATACATTTTATTGCTCTGGGATGCTTAAATATCATGGAATATATGTGTGGGTGGGTTGGCCTGGTATGGTAGCCCGGCTGACTACCATACATACCACACTTGATTTTTTACAATAAATACTACTCATCTCACCCTATATTTTAAGATAAGTAATGAGTGAACTGTATATACATTTTATCACTCTGGGATGCTTAAATATCATAGAATTGTATGTGTGGGTGGGGTGGCCTGGTATGGTAGCCTGGCTGACTACCATACATACCACACTTGATTTCTTACAATAAATACTACTTGTCTCACCCTAGATTAAGACTATAAATATTTTAAGGTAAGTAATGAGTGCACTATGTGTGTATTGTACTTTTTATTGTTTTTTGATGCCTGGTTCTATTGCTAACTTAATATATGTTAGTGTAAACTTGTTATCTAGTGTTTGTATGCATTTGTAAGTGGAAAAAAAGGGTGTTCCACTTTACGGCGGTAGCCTGGAACCTAACCAGCCATATAAGTGGGGCCTTCCTGTATATAAACTCACTGTATTGAACACAATAGCCGCACTAAAGTTATTATCATATTATTGTTTACCACTGTTGTTTATTACAATAAACATGCACAAATCTTGTATAATACAGTGGACCCCCGCATAACGATCGCCTCCGAATGCGACCAATTATATAAGTGTATTTATGTAAGTGCGTTTGCACGTGTATGTTTGGGGGTCTGAAATGGACTAATCTACTTCACAATATTCCTTATGGGAACAAATTCGGTCAGTACTGGCACCTGAACATACTTCTGGAGTGAAAAAATATCGTTAACCGGGGGTCCACTGTACTAATGTTCTATCACATACTTACATATTTACAATCACTGGACATGGTTTTAGAACTGCTGGAGCTTGTGGAACTCCTTGAAATAAGGCACCATGCACAGAGGTACCTTACATTCCTCACACATAAACCGAGTGTCTTTGCGTCTTTGTTGCCATCGTTTTTGTTTGTGCACAGACGATGCATCTCTTCTGAGCAAATTTCTTCTGAGTGGAAGGAAGCTGTATTATGAAATGATCACCTTCCCTCCTCAAACGCTTGGGTATATCCTGAGGAATTCGAGGACCTTGTTGTATAGCAGGTGTTCTTACCTGGTACTTCATTATGAGTTGTCTGACAACAGACAAACAAAATTCACCATACGGTGGTCTGTTGCCAGTCTTTATTTGGTACATATTATATGCATTGAGCATTGAAATGTCCATGAGATGGAAGAAAAGTTTCATGTACCACTTGTAACTCTTACGAACACAATCAACAAAACCAATCTGCATGTCACATTTGTCAACCAAGCGCATGTTTTGTGTATAATCAATCACTGTCACTGGTTTTCGAATACGTTCATTAGTCACTTGATCAACTTTGCCACTGTCTTGCATTTCATTATGGTGAATGGTTGTCAACAATGTGACATCTCGTTTGTCATGCCACCGTAATGCCATGATGTCAATGGCAGTAAACACCTGCATGTCATCACCACGAGCACCTGCATTGAGCCTGGGCATATGTTTACGATTAGAATGCACTGTGCCACACACATCTGTCTTGTTCACTCGCATGAAATCACTGAGTAATGGGCTTGTGTACCAGTTATCGGTATATAATGTATGCCCCTTACCAAGATAAGGTGCCATCATGTTTCTCACTACGTCACCTGAGATACCCAATAACATCTTGGCATCTTTCAATGTTTTACTTCCCGTGTATACAACAATATCCAACACCAGGCCACTGTCACAGTCACAGAGTACAAACAGCTTTATACCAAAGCGTTTCCTCTTGCTCGGTATATACTGCTTGAATGACAGTCTACCTTTGAACAAAATCAAAGACTCGTCAATTAGAAGATTCTTGAATGGATAAAAGTATATGCTGAACTTTTGTTTGAGATACATGAAAACATTTCTAATCTTGTAAAACCTGTCACTTCTGTCAGGCCTGGTTTTGTCAGAGAAGTGCAACATACATAACAGTAAGATAAACCTGTTCACTGGGATGATTTCACTGAAGACCGGGGTAGAAATCAGCCGATCTGTGGACCAATATGCTTTTATATTATGCTTATAGACATGAGGCATAAGCATTATTGTTGCAAAAAGCAAATACATTTCTGCAACAGTCGTCTCTTTCCACCTGTGTAGTCTTGACTGTGGTGATATGATCGTATTTGCCATGGTGTACTCAAAATACTTATTACTTTCCCTGACAATAGTTTCCATCAATGGCTGGTCAAAGAATAATTCAAAGAATTCCAGTTCATTGGCCGTGGTTCCAAGGGGACAAGTAGGTAGAATTCCACTTTGAGAGTCATCAAAGTGGTGGGGCTTGGGAACAAAATTGGGATTTTGCTGCCAATCCCAGATACGGTTTGCTGGTGGATACTGGACATCATAGGCTGGTTGTGGTTGTGGTGGGCTGGTGGCCGACGCTCCGCTTTGTCCTTGAATTGACGAGTCAGCAGCGTGGGTCCCAGCCTGGGCTGGTGAGTCACGCATGGCGGTGCCACTACCATCACCACTACCACCATCTACTGATGCCTGTGGTCTATCCATGCCAAGTGTAGCCACATCATCCTCACTATCACTATCTAAAACTGGTGTAGGGCCACGGGATGTACTCCGGGATGTACTCCGGGATGTACTCCGGGATGTACTCCGTCCCCTGGGCACAGCATAGGGTACACTACCCGAGCGCATGCGGCGGCGAACATACCGACGCTTCACTGGTGAATATGATTCCTCACTATCACTACTCGAATGATCGTCAAGCGCAATAAAGTCACAATCCACGTCACTATCATCATCATTACTAAAGTCAGAGGCCTGGCCACGCGAAAATATTAGTTTTCTCTTGCGTTGAGGCACAACCGACCGTGAGTCACGAGTTCCCACACCAGAGGTAGAAGGTTGAGGATCGTCAGGGTTTTCTGCACTATTATCGATATCCTGGTCATTCCTTTCGGTCACTAACTGATCAAAGCCATAGAATTCATCTTCATTTCCACTTCCATCAGTGTCAGAACTATCAGATAGGAAGAGGAGAGTCCCAATTTTCCGGGGAGTGAGAGCTGACTTGCGCTAAGGCATGGTGAACAAGGGTAACTGAGCCGGCGTTCCCACAATGCTATGCAGGCGCCTAAATATTTTGTTTATGGCACACACCCACCACGCAGACCCGTTCTCTCACATGTAGGCCTATGAGCGCTTTCGCGCTAAATTTGACGGCGCTAGAATTTTGGCATAGATCTATGGTTTGGGCACTCAACGTGAAGCCGTAGATCTATGGGACGGACCCTGAAAGGGTTAAAGCAAACATAAAACAGTGAAAAATGAAGGTGTATCCTATTTGAAAGAAAAATGAAAAATGAAATGAAAAAATGACATTTGAATTCAACGCTAATGTATATATAGTGATACTGGGGTGTCTGGTGGAGGTTGACACCGTCTTGTAGAAATCGTAGTCGTTGCTGATGATGTGGGGGGGGGGTCACAGGTGTTGGTGACAACTCAACGGCTCGTTCTTCACAGAGTCTATAGCCGTGAATAATTAATCCAGATGACAGGAAAGCAGGTTCGTTACCACTGCTATGATGAGGGGTTATGTCCTGCATCTGCGTACATAACAGGTAGGTAGATCCAACATGGGACGTCTCAGGATGTTAGTCCGTCTCCTTCAATTCTTCTCGTTGGTTGGCAGGTGATCCAATCTGTCATTCCAAGAGTAGTGCTGAGAGCTGTGAGTCTAGTGATTGCTGTTTGACCGGAGCCCCACACGTCACCTTTCGGGGGGGGGGGGAATAGCAGGAGCTAGACTTACCCTACCTTAACAAGCAGCCGGCAATCAAACTAGCACTTTCGGGGTGGGGGAAAAAGGGGGGGGGATAGCAGGAGCTAGACTTACCCTACCTTAACAAGTAGCCGGCAATCAAACTATTATTACCATATACAGTGGACCCCCGGTTAACGATATTTTTTCACTCCAGAAGTATGTTCAGGTGCCAGTACTGACCGAATTTGTTCCCATAAGAAATATTGTGAAGTAGATTAGTCCATTTCAGACCCCCAAACATACACGTACAAACGCACTTACATAAATACACTTACATAATTGGTCGCATTCAGAGGTAATCGTTATGCGGGGGTCCACTGTACTCACTTGCTGCTCCTATCTGTTGAACTTTTCCCTCACACTCCTCGACAGCTACAACAGAATGCACAGTCACAATACAAGGCATATGGCACTTTTCAACATCCCTCGAGTAAGACTCTCACTATGCAAGAATGCTATGCACATAAAAGGCCCAAAAGATCTGGAACTCACTACCGGAACAGGTCAAGGATCCCCAGACAACTTATAAATTTAGGACTCTGCTAAAAAATCATCTTATCTCACAATATTAACCAAATCAACCAAACATCTACTGACTAGTTTTATCATGTTATCTCCTGGCTTTTAATTTTGCCATTCCATAAAATATTACCACCTGCACCATTCCTTGTAAATTAGATTTTGTACTAAGCATACATAAGATTTATTAAGTCTAAATAAGATTGTAAGACAGCTAACCACTATTCTATGTTTAGTTTTAAGTATAATTACTATGTACTATTATCTTATCTAGTTTTAATTAGTTACTAGTTTTAATTAGTTACTAGTTTGCCCAAAATGCTTCGGCATGATAGTGGCTATCTTTGTACTTAGCAAGTCAAAATTGTAATTACACATTGTAACCTTTACAAAGAAATAAAATTATTATTATTATTTAACATACAATACACAAGTAAAACTAAGCAAAACTAACAAACAATAAAAAATACTAAAATTAATAAAACTCATACCAAATAAATGTCACACTAACTTGAAATAACAGAACCAGTTTAAAATCTCATTAAATTATTGTCAAAATGCTTTCCTAAAAGTTCCCCAAGATCCCTACAGGCAACCTGGTAATTATAGAAGCAACAACAAAAGTGGAAAGATCTAAATCATGGACAAACAGTAAAACTGTGTTTCACAGTCAGCTACATGCCACCTGAAACACAGAGAGGGCAAAGGAGCAGTGTCAAACAGGTAAGAACATAAAATAAAATAAAATAAAAAATAAAATGTATATTTCTATTGATCATACATATAAGTTACAGTAGAGAGATGTATGTATATCATTTGGTTAGTTTTGCAACAATTATAATAGAGATAAAATGTCATACAATAGGCCAAGTTTTGCCTGAGATGCTATGCATTCTGTGGGTCTTCAGTTTCTTGTATGTCATGGTGCATTAACACTAAAATTTATATTAGCATCTGCATTTATATTTGACCAACATTTGTAACAACATCCACAAATGTTATAGTGAATCGTCCTACTAAAATCTTCCAACAAATTGTTCTTGCAAAAAATTCCAGTGGTAGTTTTAAGCTAATTTTAACCCCTTGACTGTTGCAACCCCCAAATCCTGAGGTGTCTCCTGGTGTCACAAAATTACCCCCCCCCCCAAAAAAAAAAAAAATTCTTATGAAATGATAGATAATCTTTTCACAATTGCAATGACACCAAAAGAACGAAATTTGATGGAAAACTGATGGAATTACGCTCTTGCAAAGTTAGCGACCTCAGCGATATTTACAAATCGGTGATTTCACCCACTTTGAGCCCTATTTTTGGCTAATTCCATTGCTCCAGTCAGTCAAACTCATAGCTATTTCCTTAGAACTCCATTTTTTTCTATCGATTGAGTACAAGAAACTGCCCATTTACCAATTTCCACTACCCAATAACGTGGTCATAAATTTGCAATTTGGCCAATTTCACGAAAATTAAAAAATATGACAATTTCAAAATAGGGTCCAGAATGAACAATACGAACATTCCTGGCCCTAAAATAACATTTTCTTTGTTCATCAGTCACGTCTCCAGGCCCTTCTGATATTACTCTTGCTTTCTATTTTTAATTTTTATTCAAACAAAAAATAGAAGATTTACTGTTATGCAGACTACTGCAATATTGTAATAATTATATAAATAATGTCAACCCATTCATGACTGCATATTACTTGGACATTTATTGGAAAATGACATTTGTTTACTTTTGAACATCGGCAGAAATCAAGCATTTTCCCTACTTTGAGCTCCATTTCAAAATCACCTCTATTTCTATAATATGTTTTCCATTCTATCAAATGAGATCAAGAAAACGAGAATACAACCATAAAGACTATACGAAAATAGACCACAAAGTCGGCATTTTAATTAAAAAAAAAAAAAAGGTCAGTTTTTTTTTTCTCATTATGCACTGCGTGCTGCAGGATTTTTTTTATATGGTGCACATTGACCACACAGACCCATTCTCTCACATGTGGGGCTACCAGCTTTCTCCTGCTTGATCTGAAGCCGCTAGAATTTATGAGTATATATACGTCAAACACAGTGGCTCATAAGATGTACATGTATATTTATTTTTTATTATTATATTATCACACTGGCCGATTCCCACCAAGGCAGGGTGGCCCGAAAAAGAAAAACTTTCACCATCATTCACTCCATCACTGTCTTGCCAGAAGGGTGCTTTACACTACAGTTTTTAAACTGCAACATTAACACCCCTCCTTCAGAGTGCAGGCACTGTACTTCCCATCTCCAGGACTCAAGTCCGGCCTGCCGGTTTCCCTGAATCCCTTCATAAATGTTACTTTGCTCACACTCCAACAGCACGTCAAGTATTAAAAACCATTTGTCTCCATTCACTCCTATCAAACACGCTCACGCATGCCTGCTGGAAGTCCAAGCCCCTCGCACACAAAACCTCCTTTACCCCCTCCCTCCAACCCTTCCTAGGCCGACCCCTACCCCGCCTTCCTTCCACTACAGACTGATACACTCTTGAAGTCATTCTGTTTTGCTCCATTCTCTCTACATGTCCGAACCACCTCAACAACCCTTCCTCAGCCCTCTGGACAACAGTTTTGGTAATCCCGCACCTCCTCCTAACTTCCAAACTACGAATTCTCTGCATTATATTCACACCACACATTGCCCTCAGACATGACATCTCCACTGCCTCCAGCCTTCTCCTCGCTGCAACATTCATCACCCACGCTTCACACCCATATAAGAGTGTTGGTAAAACTATACTCTCATACATTCCCCTCTTTGCCTCCAAGGACAAAGTTCTTTGTCTCCACAGACTCCTAAGTGCACCACTCACTCTTTTTTCCTCATCAATTCTATGATTCACCTCATCTTTCATAGACCCATCCGCTGACACGTCCACTCCCAAATATCTGAATACGTTCACCTCCTCCATACTCTCTCCCTCCAATCTGATATTCAATCTTTCATCACCTAATCTTTTTGTTATCCTCATAACCTTACTCTTTCCTGTATTCACCTTTAATTTTCTTCTTTTGCACACCCTGCCAAATTCATCCACCAATCTCTGCAGCTTCTCTTCAGAATCTCCCAAGAGCACAGTGTCATCAGCAAAGAGCAGCTGTGACAACTCCCACTTTGTGTGTGATTCTTTATCTTTTAACTCCACGCCTCTTGCCAAGACCCTCGCATTTACTTCTCTTACAACCCCATCTATAAATATATTAAACAACCACGGTGACATCACACATCCTTGTCTAAGGCCTACTTTTACTGGGAAAAAATTTCCCTCTTTCCTACATACTCTAACTTGAGCCTCACTATCCTCGTAAAAACTCTTCACTGCTTTCAGTAACCTACCTCCTACACCATACACTTGCAACATCTGCCACATTGCCCCCCTATCCACCCTGTCATACGCCTTTTCCAAATCCATAAATGCCACAAAGACCTCTTTAGCCTTATCTAAATACTGTTCACTTATATGTTTCACTGTAAACACCTGGTCCACACACCCCCTACCTTTCCTAAAGCCTCCTTGTTCATCTGCTATCCTATTCTCCGTCTTACTCTTAATTCTTTCAATTATAACTCTACCATACACTTTACCAGGTACACTCAACAGACTTATCCCCCTATAATTTTTGCACTCTCTTTTATCCCCTTTGCCTTTATACAAAGGAACTATGCAATGTAAGATGTATATATACAACCGAAACAATCAAAGGGTTAAGGCTGCCCGAAATGCTCTGCAGAATCAGAGGCATTCTATAAAGTTATTTTTTTATTATTATTTTATTGTTAACACATAGGCCATTTCTCACCAAGGCAGGGTGGCCCAAAAAAAAAAAAAATCATCATTCACTCCATTACTGTCTCTTGCCAGAGGTGCACTAACATTAGTTATAAAACTGCAACAATAACACCCCTCCTTCACAATGCAGGCACTGTACTTTCCACCTCCAGGACTCAAGTCCGGCCTGCCAGTTTCCCTGAATCCCTTCATAAATGTTACCTTGCTCACACTCCAAAACGCTCACACATGCTTGCTGGAAATCCAAGCCCCTAGCACACAAGACCTCCTTTACTCCCCCTCCCTCCAACCTTTCATAGGCCTACCCCTACCCCACCTTCATTCCACTACAGATTTATATACTCTCCAAATCATTCTATTTTGTTGCATCCTCTCTAAATGTCCGAACTACCTCAACAACCCCTCCTCAACCCTCTGGATAATACTTTTAATATATCAATATCATCATCTTTCTGAATCAACTGTAAATCATACTTTGGAGAAATAAAGTTTATCATTCACGGTGCCCCATGGCCTGGTGGCAAAAGCTCTTGCTTCACACGGTGAGGGTCCGAGTTCAATTCCCGGTGAAGGGGTAGAAACATCGGACATGTTTCCTTACACTGGTTGTCTATGTTCACCCATCAGTAAAATGGGTACCTGGGTGTTAGTCAACTGGTGTGGGTAGCATCCAGGGACAAAACTGACCTAATTTGCCTGAAATGCTCTGCATAACAAGGGGCTTTCTATATAGTAGTATGTCATTGATATCAGCTAGGCCTGTATACCATGTACATGTACTTGTAGTAAATAAAGATATTATACTGTATTTATCATTTAGAAAGCCACTTATACAAAGCATTTTGGGCAAATTAATTCTAAGACTTACATACATGTAACACTTAATTCAAGGTAATTCAGTCTGGTTATAAGTATGATGAGACAGGTTACAAATGATGAGTTGGACAATTACAAATAATTTGTATGGATTTGCATCAGATTTATGATGAGCATTTTATGAAGCAGTCAAATTAAAGTGGTGACTATAAGGCATGAGTATGTATTTACCATTAATTACGTACTATATACAGGAGGGTCCTGCTTATACAGCAGGTTAGCTTCCAGGCTAATGCTGTAAAGTGAAACAGCCTTTTTTCACTTTCAAATGCATATAAAAGCCTGATAACATGTTTACACTATCATATATTAAGTGAGCAATAGAGCTAGGCCTAAAAAATACACATACAATACACACATTATTTATTTTTAAATATTTTTGTCCTTAGCTTATTGTGAATGGTGGATGTATTTATTGTAGGATGTCTGAATAAATGAAGAATAGGTATACGTAACTGAAAACTGCTGCAGTAGCGAAACGCTGTCAAGTGAAGCACTGTAAAGCAGGGCCCTCCTGTATTACATTTATTCAAGATTTAATTGGGTTGGAAAAAACAAAATATTAAAGAACGATTTAGCAGAAGATGCTAAAGACACACACACAAAAAAAAAAAAGAAAGGAAGAACATGGAAACTAATACAGTAATCATTCTATAACAGGCTTACCAGATTCAACCAAGCCAGAAATGACTACTGAAGGGAAAGAAGAAACTTGGAAAAAAAAAAATGTGGACAGAAGCAAGAGAGATTAGATTTTTAATTCAATTGTAAAAAAAGCAAATCAGATATATATAGTAGACAAAATACAAAGAATTAAGGCGATAGCAAAATCGCAGAATTGGAGATGTGAGGTTAAGCATAAGAATTGCTTTCAGAATCCACAGCTACTTAAAAGTGTGCTAAAGCTTTAGAAGACCCACAGATCTGCCATCAATTTCAGTCTTGAGATAAACAATCTGAGCTATGAGGACACAATGAGGATTAAATCTCAAACCACTAATGAAATAATAGCTCAGAGCAGAAACATGTTTACAGTATACAAGGTAATAAGAGGTATCAATAAGACAGATAAAGACGGGAGGCAGGATTAGGAACACGGGGCCACAAACAAAAAATTTCTTAAGAGATAAAATAAAGAACCTGAGCATGAGGTGGTGAGGAAATGTAAGCACTAGGGAAGGAAGCAGTGCAGGTAATTTCCATGAGAAAATCCACAGGAATGTGGATACATCACATCAGTTAACTAAGGAAATAGGTGGGGCTCAAATCC
The DNA here is from genome assembly GCF_038502225.1 of Cherax quadricarinatus. Classification (NCBI taxonomy): domain Eukaryota; kingdom Metazoa; phylum Arthropoda; class Malacostraca; order Decapoda; family Parastacidae; genus Cherax; species Cherax quadricarinatus. The sequence continues at coordinate 14,574,472 of NC_091344.1, forward strand.
ATGGGAAAAAAAAAAAAAAAATGACAAGCCAATCCTCTAACCTGAGTTGTTTACAACCATGTTTAAGATGTGAACAAACACTACGTCATATTAGAAAACAGTTCCATCCTGGGACCTTATAATAATAATAATAATATCGTTATTCATTACAAGTACGTGTACATGGTATACAGGCCTAGTTGATATCAATGACATATTACTATATAGAAAGCCCCTTGTTATGCTCAGCATTTCGGGCAAATTAGATCTGTCCCCCAGGATGCGACCCATGCCAGTCGACTAACACCCAGGTACCCATTTTACTGATGAGAAACATAGACAACAGGTGTAAAGAAACACGCCCAATGTTTCTACTCTAGCTGAGAATCGAGCCCAGACCCTGGCTGTGTGAAGCAAGAGTGTTAGCCACCAGGCCCAAAATGTCTCCTAATACATAAATATATCCTAGTGTTTGCTTACATGTCTTTTTAAACCATTTTGCCAGTATCAGTTACCAAGGTTTATGCCATACTGTTTACACTCATATTATTACACTTCTCACTAATCACCGACAATGACTTTCAAGGGATTTAAGGTAGACTGTGCTGCTTTCATGTGGGCATGGGTTTCATTCAATGAAACTTGTATTTGTGGTCAGTGTCTCATGTTAACTTCTTGCATAGAAATACATCTAACTGAATGAATCATGTTAAGCCTGCATGGTCCAGTGGTGAGAACAGTGACTTGGTATGTTTAGGACCACCTTACTCTGGGCTTGTGCCATGCCCATTCGCCAAGTTTTTTTTACAATCGTGTTATAATGATTTTTGGGAATCACACTTTTTTATGTATAGTATGTTTACTTATAAATTTTAAAATTTTCAAGTAAACATCAGTTATAGTACAGTAATGTACTTGATGCTTAGGCAACATGGGACATACACAGATGACAGCAAAGAAATGAGTGAGATACTAAAGTCCCAATACGACTCAGTGTTCAGCGAGCCTTTACCCAGACTCAGGGGTGACAATTTAAATGAATTCTTTATGAACGAGACCCAAAATCGGTCATCTGAAAAATATCTGATATTATCCTAACACCACAAGACTTTGAAAAGGCAATAAATGACATGTCCATTCACTCTGCCCCAGGCCCAGACTCATGGAACTCAGTGTTCGTCAAGAACTGCAACAAGCCCTTGGCCCGGTGGCCTGGTGGCTAAAGTTCCCGCTTCACACACGGAGGGCCCGGGTTCGATTCCCGGCGGGTGGAAACATTTCGACACGTTTCCTTACACCTGTTGTCCTGTTCACCTAGCAGCAAATAGGTACCTGGGTGTTAGTCGACTGGTGTGGGTCGCATCCTGGGGGACAAGATTAACCCTTTGAGGGTCGACAGGCCCTCTCCGAAACTCGTTCTCAGGGTCGGCCAAATTTAAAAAAAAAAAAAAATTATTTTTTCTTATGAAAAGATAGAGAATCTTTTCCCGATCATAAAGACACCAAAAGTTTGAAATTTGATAGAAAACTTACGGAATTATGCTCTCGCAAAGTTAGCGGTCTCGGCGATGTTTACGCATCGGCGATTTTGCCCACTTTGAGCCCCATTTTCGGCCAATTTCACTGTACTAGTCGACAAAAAACATGAATATTTCGCTAGAACTCCATTTTTTCTATCGAATGGGTGCAAGAAACCACTCATTTATGAAATTCAACTATCCAGTACAGTGGTCAGAATTTAGCAATTTTGCCAATTTCACACAAATTTCAAAAGATGCCAATTTCCAAATAGGGTCCAGAATAAACAAGAAAGACATTCCTGGCACTAAAATGACATATCCTCTAGTCATTAGTCACGTCTCAAGGCCCCTCTTATATTCTTTTGCTTTCCACTTTGAATTTTTATTTTCACAAAAAATATAAGATTTACTGTTATGCAGACTACTGCATTAGTGTAAAAAATGGTATAAATATTATTGGTGCACTTGTGAAAGAATATTAGACTCACCAGTTGACGTGTATTGCACGCTTGGCACGATTCGTTTACTTTTGAAGTTTGGTAAAAATCGAACATTTCTGCTACTTTGAGCTCAATTTCAAGGCACCTTTCTTTGTAAAACCAGTCAAAATCATCTCAATTTCTGTAATATGTCTTCCATTCTATAAAATGAGACCAAGAAAACTAGAATACAACAATAAATACCATACGAAAATACACTGCAAAGTTGCTGATTTATTAAAAAAAAATGGTCAAAGTTTTTTTTTTTCTCATTATGCACTGTTTGCTGCAGGATTTTTTTTAGACTGTGCACACTGACCACATAGACCCATTCTTTCATATGAAGGCCTACCAGCTTTCTCCCACTAGATTTGAGGCCGCTAGAATTTATGAGTACTAGTACGTCAAAAACCCCTACGCGTAAGACGTACTAGTACGACGAAAACCCTCAAAGGGTTAAGGACCCCAATGGAAATAAGTTAGACAGTCCTCGATGACGCACTGACTTTCTTGGGTTATCCTGGGTGGCTAACCCTCCGGGGTTAAAAATCCGAACGAAATCTTATCTTATCTTATCTTATCACATGCCTTCAGTATTCTATGGAAAGGGAGCATGGACACAGGGGTCATCCCACACTCACTAAAAACTACAGACATAGCCCTGTCTACAAAGGTAGCAGTAAAGAAATTGCAAAGAATTACAGAAAGCATGATCGCCAACCACCTAGATACCCATCAATTACACAACCAAAGGCAACACGGGTAGATAGATGGATCTACAACTTCCTAACAAACAGAACAGAGCAAAGTCCAAGGCAGCTACGGTGAAGAGCTCTGTTCCACAAGACACAGTACTCACTCCCATCCTATTCCTCATCCTCATATCTGACAGAGATAGAGATGTAAACCATAGCCCTGTGTCTTCCTTTGTGAATGACGCCTGAATTGCCATGACAGTGACCTCCATTGAAGACACTGCAAGACTCCAAGCGGACATCAACCAACTCTTCAAATGGGCCACTCAAAACAATATGAAGTTCGATGAAGAGATATCTCAACTACTCAGATATGGAAAACTTGAGGAAATTAAAACTGTATCAGGGTATACAACAAATTCTAACCATACAATAGAGCAAAAAAGTAATGTGAAGGACCTGGGAGTGATAATGTCAGAGGATCTCGCCTTCAAAGACCACAACAATGTATCTACCGCATCTGCTAGAAAAATGATAGGATGGATAATGAGAACTTTCAAAACTAAAGACACCAAGCCCATGATGATTCTCTTCAAATTGCTTGTTCTCTCAAGACTGGAATATCGCTGTACACTAATTGCCCCCTTCAAGGCAGGCAAAATTGCTGACCTGGAGAGTGTACAAAGAACTTTCATGGCACACATAAGTACGATAAGGCATCTAAAATACTGGGAATGGTTGAAGTCCCTTGATTTGTATTCCCTTGAATGCAGTTGAGTGAGATACATGATAATATATGCGTGGAAAATCCTAGAGAGATTAGTACCAAACTTGCACATAAAAATAACTCCCTATGAAAGCAAAAAGACTAGGCAGGAGATGCAACATTCCCCAGTGAAAAGCATGGGTGCCACGAGTACACTGAGAGGCAGCAAAATAAGTATCAGGAGCCCAGGACTGTTCAACTGCCTCCCAGCATACATAAGGGGGATTACCATTAGACCCCTGGCTGTCTTCGAGAAAGCACTGGACAGGCACCTAAAGTCAGTACCTGACCAGCCGGGCTGTGGTTCATACAACAGTTTGTGTGCAGCCAGCAGTAACTGCCTGGCTGATCAGACCCTGATCCACCATGAGGCCTGGTCTCAGACAGGGCTGCAGGGGCACTGACCCCTGAAACCCTCTCCAGGTATACTCCAGTTATAGATGCTCATGAAATATTTCTAATAATTTTTATTATGCAGTATTTATGTAAAAGAGAGAGCTTACTTTGTATTCATTTAACCTACCTTAAAACATCCCCTTCTATGGTTATTCTCTCTGCTCGTACTTTCTGGTTGGCACTTTGGGCACTTGCAGGATGTCTTTGTCTGACAAAGGGCCACTGCGGACTTAGATTATTATACATGTCGGCCTCTGAGTCCCCAGCAGGGGCTACTCCAAACAGTTTCTTAAAGAGAACAAAAAGGTTTGGGTGAACACAGCTCAGCATCAGTCTGGCTGCGTCCGGGCCTTCACACCCCTGCCCTCTCTCTCCGGTATCCAGCTCTCCTAATTTTCTGATCTGACAAGAAAGAGAAATACTGTATTTAAAAGAAGTGCATCAAAATACAGTAACACAGCCTCTCATCACTTAATGACAGAGTTCAGTTCCTAAGACCACGTCAGTAAACGAATTCATTGCTAAGTGAGGAGCATACTACAATAGTAGTGGGTTTGTGTCAACCATCTTTGATATTGTTTTAATGTCACCTTTGCACCATTTATAACATTTTTGGGACATTTTTAAATGTTTATACAGTAATGTACTGCAGATTGTAGTAATCAGAATAGAGGAAATCAGCTTTAACATACATTATTTAGGTATGCATACTGGTCAGAGAGCTCGTCGTAAGTCCGAGTCATTGGTAAACGAGTATGTCACTAAGTGAGGAGAGGCTGTAGTTGCGTTCTACACAAATCTTTCCAAATCATGCAATTTGTAAGCAAATCACGGGAATCCGTACTGATATAACAGTGACATGAGCAGTGCAATTGATTACTAACTCCTGCATTAGACAACACACTCCATCTCTTTTTAAGTCTTGACTTGCTTAATACACAAAACATCCACACTTATTATTGTGCCTACTACATACACAGAACGCTACACTCAAATGTAAACCCTTTTTGATAACTATAACAGAACACACAACCACAATACGAGACACAAATCACTCTTCAATATCCCTCGTGTCCATCTCTCCCTATGCAAAAATGCTATGTGCGTAAAAGGCCCAAAGATCTGGAATTCATTGTCAGAACACACTAAAGGACCCTTGTCTGCAAATCAGTTTAAGGCCCTACTAAGAAATCACTTCATCACCCAAAATTAACTAGACAAACTGTACCTAATCACTACCAGTTACTCAAAAGCTACTCATATTGTGCTGATGAATGCTCAACCACTTACTCACTACTTCAAAATCAGGATGTCTAAATTTTATTGTTTTATGCATGTGTATTACTAAATTGTAATACATCATAATGTAAATTGTTTTTAAATTGTTCCAATGTAATACCAAATTTCATTGTTGTAAATAGTGCTAAACTGTAATACATCATATTGTAAATTGTTCCATTGTAATACTGTAAACTTTATAAACTAATTCAATAATAATAATAATATCTCTATTTACTACATGTACATGATATACAGGACTAGCTGACATCAGTAACATACTACTGTATAGAACACCCCTTGTTATGCTGAGCATTTAGGGCAAGTTAGGTCAGTTTTGCCCCAGGATGCAACTCACACTAGTCAACTAACATGCAGGTACCCATTTTAAACTTATGGGTGAACAGGGACAGGGACAGCAGGTGTCTTATGGAAACATGTCCCTAATGTTTTCCAGCCATACTGGAGGAGATTCGATCTCCAGACCTCAGAGTGTGAGATGAGTGAGCTAGCGATCGAGCTACTGGACTTATCAAAGCCACGTAGCATTACCTGATAGAATATTCAATTCTCTTGTACTCACTGTAACTCGTCTAATGACCATATGAACTATTATTGCCTTCTTAATCTTAAGTTAATCTTTAAGTTTGCCCGAAATGCTTTGCATACAAAGGGCTTTTGGCATGTACACCCAACTATGTATTATATTCCTCTGTACAACCAAGTATCATGTCAAAATAAACATCTTAATCTTAGTTATTTATCCTATTCCTCATCACACCAACAAACAATTCATGCAAATTTTTACTCATGAATATTATTTTCTTTCTCTATGATAGTATATGAAGTGATAAGTGGTTTAAAACCGACAAATTGAAGACCGAGACACTTATGCAACATATGGGAATCTTTCCTGAAAAGTTCGCATGGTGGGGCGTTCGTAAGCCAAGGTTCCACTGTATTTAAGAGAAAATTTTGGTAGCAGAATTACTTACAAGTGCAGTCAGCACTGAATGACCTTTGTTGAGTTCAGTACTTTCTGTGAATATGGACTTTTACACATGTATTTAAAATGTCTAAAAACAATAGGCGACATATGGGAATCTTTATTGAAGAAACGTTTCGCCACACAGTGGCTTCATCAGTCCAGTACAAATCAGAAGGGTGTAAGGAGAGGAGGAGTTTGAGGTAATCACTCCGTCAGCCTCAAGTCGATGTGATGGAGTAAACACAGCAACCCCAGGCTGAGGGACTAATTACCTCAAACTCCTCCTCTCCTTACACCCTTCTGATTTGTACTGGACTGATGAAGCCACTGTGTGGCAAAACGTTTCTTCAATAAAGATTCCCATATGTCACCTATTGTTTTTAGACATTTTAAATACATGTGTAAAAGTCCATATTCACAGAAAGTACTGAACTCAACAAAGGTCATTCAGTGCTGACTGCACTTGTAAGTAATTCTGCTACCAAAATTTTCTCTTAAATACAGTGGAACCTTGGCTTACGAACGCCCCACCATGCGAACTTTTCAGAATACGAACCGTCATTTGGTCGATTTTTTGCTTCTGGATACGAACGAAATTTCAGGATGCATATTTCTCCCTCAAGGAAGGTTCCTTAAATAAATAAATAAAAAAATTTTTGTTTCTTTGCAAAGGTTACAATGTGTGTTTACATAATATGACTGGAGCAAAGAAAGCCACTATAATGCGAGGAATTTCAGGCAGACTTAACCTAATCCTTATGGACTACTTAAGTCTAGACAGGTGAAAAGTAGTGGTTACCAATGTTTTGCTGATGGTGGCGCCAACTACTGGCAGCCTTATGAAGTTTCTCCTTACTGTTATTATTATTATTATTATATTGAATTATTATTATTATTATTATTATTATATTGAATTATTATTATTATTATTATTATTATTATTATTATTATTATTATTATTATAATTGTAGATGAATGGTTCAGAGAACCGACATGTTGATTAATTAGACACATGTGCAACTCTTGGGTATCTTTATTGAGGAAACGTTTCGCCACACAGTGGCTTCATCAGTCCATACAAAGGAGAATCTTGAAGAACAGGAGGAGAATGAGGTAATCAGTCCCTCAACCTTGAGTAGATGTGGTCAGTCCATCAATCTTGTGGTCAGTCCATCAAGATTGATGGACTGACCACATCGACTCAAGGTTGAGGGACTGATTTCCTCATTCTCCTCCTGTTCTTCAAGATTCTCCTTTGTATGGACTGATGAAGCCACTGTGTGGCAAAACGTTTCCTCAATAAAGATACCCAAGAGTTGCACATGTGTCTAATTAATCATTATTATAATTATTATTAGTAGCAGTACGTATGTGGTGAGGGGGCTCTTGACCTAGGAACTGGATCTGTGTTCCATTTCCCTAAATTAAGCCTGAATATCTTCCATCCCTTCCCCCCACAAGCACTTCCCCATTTATTTATTTATTTATTTATTTAATAATTTGAACATACAGAGGTACAAAAAAATACAGGTAAGAGCAGTATGCCAAAGCCACTTGTATGCATAGCATTATGGGCAGGCTTAAAATTAACTTAAGATTAACTAAGCAATGATGTAATCAGTGATAAAACATCATTGTAAACAGATAACAATAAAGCACAAATGAGTATTACAAAGACAGGTCATATGGCTGCATGCATTGCTGTACATTCAGTAGAATGGAGTATACTGTTAGGCAGTGTATTTAAAAAATAACAAAGTTAGATTGGGTCTTAGGTTTAACATTTATGTGATATAATTATGAGAAACATTTAAGATATACAATTTATAAGGTTCAGTTACTCAGTATTTATTTGGTTTTGGGTGAGTAAGTGATCTTTGAGAAGAGACTTGAATTTATAAACAGGTAGTGTTTCTTTTATATTTACAGGTAATGAATTCCAGATTTTAGGGCCTTTTATGTGCAATGAGTTTTTGCATAGCGTGAGATGGACACGAGGAACATCAAAGAGTGATCTGTGCCTTGTGTTATGGTCATGTGTTTTGTTGAGGTTGGCAAGGAGATGTAATAATAATAATGATAATAATAATAATAATATAATATAATACTATATATAATAATAATACAGTGGACCCCCGGCTTACGATATTATTTTTTTCCAGAAGTATGTTCAGGTGCCATTACTGAACGAATTTGTTCCCATAAGGAATATTGTGAATTAGATTAGTCCATTTCAGACCCCCAAACATACACGTACAAACGCACTTACATAAATACACTTACATAATTGGTCACATTGGGAGATGATCGTAAAGTGGGGGTCTACTGTATAATAATACATATAATAATAATAGTATAATAATACAGTGGACCCTCGCCTAACGCTATTAATCTGTTCCTGAGAGCTCAACGTTAGGCGAAATTATCGTTAGGCGAATTAATTTTCCCCATAAGAAATAATGGAAATCAAATTAATCCGTTCCTGACACCCCAAAGTATGAACAAAAAAAATTTTTTACCACATGAAATATTAATTTTAATACACACAAACTGAAGAAGACATGCACAGTTACATGACACTTACCTTTATTGAAGATCTGGTGATGATTGATGGGATGGGAGGAGGGGAGACTGTGGATGGTGTTAATGTTTAGAAGGGGAATCCCCTTCTATTAGGACTTGAGGTGGCAAGTCCTTTTCCGGGGTTACTTCCCTTCTTCTTTTAATGCCACTAGGACCAGCTTGAGAGTCACTGGACCTCTGCCGCACAACATATCTGTCCATAGAGGCCTGTACCTCCCGTTCCTTTATGACATTCCTAAAGTGTTTCAAAACATTGTCAGTGTAATAGTCACCAGCACGGCTTGCAATAGCTGTGTGAGGGTGATTTTCATCAAAAAAGGTTTGCACTTTAAGCCACATTGCACACATTTCCTTAATCTTTGAAGTAAGCAACTTCTTCAATTTCTCTATCCCCTCCTCCGAAGCAGTTTCCTCAGGTGTGGCCTCTTGCTGTTCAAGATGATCTAGCAGCTCATCAGTGGTTAGTTCTTCATTGTCCTCCTCCACCAACTCTTCCACACCCTCCCCACTAACCTCCAACCCCAAGGACTTCCCCAATGGCACAACGGATTTCTCAACTGGCATAGGATTCCCAGGGTTAGCCTCAAACCCTTCAAAATCCCTTCTGTCTACACATTCTGGCCACAGTTTCTTCCAAGCAGAGTTCAAGGTCCTCTTAGTCACTTCCTCCCAAGCCTTACCTATAATGTTTACACAACTGAGGATGCTAAAGTGATCTCTCCAAAACTCTCTTAGAGTCAATTGAGTTTCTGAAGTCACTACAAAGCACCTTTCAAACATAAGATTTTGTGTACAGTTTCTTGAAGTTGGAAATGACCTGCTGGTCTATGGGCTGCAGGAGAGGAGTGGTAATAGGAGGCAAAAACTTGACCTTAATGAAGCTCATTTCTGCAGAAAGTCGCTCTGCCACGTCTGTAGGATGACCAGGAGCATTGTCTAATACCAGGAGGCACTTAAGGTCTAATTTCTTTTCAATTAGGTAATTTTTCACAGTGGGGGAAAATGCATGGTGTAACCAGTCACAGAAAACGTCCCTAGTGACCCATGCCTTACTGTTTGCCCTCCACAGCACACACAAATTAGCCTTGAGGACACTGTTTTTCCTGAACACTCTGGGAGTTTCAGAGTGATACACCAATAAAGGCTTCACTTTGTAATCACCACTAGCATTGGCACACATCAACAGAGTAAGCCTGTCTTTCATAGGCTTATGTCCTGGGAGTGCCTTTTCCTCCTGAGTAATGTAGGTCCTGTTTGGCATTTTCTTCCGAAACAGGCCTGTTTCATCTCAATTAAACACTTGTTCAGGTTTCAGTTCTTCACTGTCTATGTACTCCTTGAATTCCTGCACATATTTTTCAGCCACTTTGTGGTCCAAACTGGCAGCCTCACCATGTCTTATCACACTATGTATGCCACTACGATTCTTAAATCTCTCAAACCAACCTTTGCTGGCCTTAAATTCACTCATATCACCACTAGTTGCAGGCATTTTTCTAATTAAATCGTCATGCAATTTCCTAGCCTTTTCACATATGATCGCTTGAGAGATGCTATCTCCTGCTATCTGTTTTTCGTTTATCCACACCAATAACAGTCTCTCAACATCTATCACTTGCGATCTCTGTTTCGAAAACAAAGTTGCACCTTTGGCAAGAACAGCTCCCTTGATTGCCGTTTTCTTGGCCACAATAGTAGAGATGGTTGATTGGGGTTTTGTGTACAACCTGGCCAGCTCGGAGACACGCACTCCACTTTCATACTTAGCAATGATCTCTTTCTTCATATCCATAGTAATTCTCACCCTTTTTCCTGTACGGTTGGCACTAGAAGCTTTTTTGCCCCCATGGTGACTTATTTTGCAGGTGCAATCACTAAAAAGGCTGTGATAATATGAAATGTTCTGATTGTATGCTTGGAAGCGACCGCGGTGGCTGGCTTGTAAACACTGGCACCCACGGAACAAGTGAGGCGGGCTCAGGCCGCATGTGGACGCGTCTCAAACGAATCGAGTTGATCAAGTTTTTTAGCGCTAGCCGAGGCAAAATTTTTGCGTTAAAAAGTATCGCTAGGTGGATTTAACGTTATGCAATGCGTTCGTTAGGCGAGGGTCCACTGTAATGCACTATAATAATAATTATAATAATAGACGGCTTCAAAAGGCTGTCACTAGATGTCAGTGAATACCACAATGCCGGATCGGTTATGGCCGCCTCCACTTGTCACATGACAAATTTTATTCATTCGGTTATCGGCCGTAATCCGTTCCAGAAGCTCAGCCTAAAACCGAAATGACCTAAAACTGAAATAATATTTCCCATAAGAATTAATGTAAATACAATTAATCCAAGACACAAAAAATACATTTTTTGAAGATTAATTATAGTTTTACATACACAAAACAATGAGAACAAAATAAAATAAATAAACATTTAAATCACTATTACATACCTTTATTGAAGACTCTTGTTGGCTTATGGAAGACAGGGAGGAGGAGAGAGGGAGGACTGATTATTGTTTGGAAGGGGAATCCCCCTCCATTAGGACTTCAGGTATCAAAGCCCTCTCTGGGGTTACTTCCCTCCCTGTCTGCTATACTCCCTGCATGCCTACTACACTCCCTGCATGCCTACTACACTCCCTGCCTGCCTGCTACACTCCCTGCTATTCTACCTCCCTCCATGCTATGTTATTTATATCGTTTATTTTGTCATATTAGATCAATTGTGATAGATAAATAAGCTGTAGAGTTGATAGTAGCATCATATTTTGTCCTGTCTCCAAACAATAAACTCTCCTCTGCTGCCGGCACCACTACGTAGCCACATATGTAATGACATATTTTTTCATATATACAGTGGACCCTTGAGTTTCAGCAGCATCGAGTTTCGTGAAATTCGACCTTTGGTAAGTTCTTTTGGCAAAATTTGGCCTCAAGTTTCGTGATTAGACTCATGTTTTGGCGACCGTCCGGTACCCGTCCGCCCGTCACCATGCACACCAAGCCAGTCTCCCACGCCATTCACGCTCAGTGTGCCATTGTTTACCAACACGTGACCATCACCCTGCGGGTTCATACAATACATTTCATAATAATCCATTGTTTTTTGTGCTTGCAACTGCTAAATAAGTCATCATGGACCCAAGGAAAGCTAGTGCAAGCCCTTTGGTAAATAAAGTGAGGAGCACAATCCAGAGGGATTTTGAAGGGTTCGAGGCAGACCCTGTCCCTGCCGACCCTCTGCCTGTTGTGGAAGGTGTTGTGGCACTGGGCAAGTCCATGGGGTTGGAGGTGAGTGACGGGGATGTGGAAGAGTTGGTGGAGGACCACAGGGAAGAGCTTACCACTGATGAACTGCAAGAGCTTCAACTGGAACAGCATCAGACCACAGCCGAGGAACTTGCTTCAGAGGAGGAGGAAAAGAGAGTGAAGGAGGTTCCTTCTTCAGTGATTAAGGACATGTGTGGAATGTGGAATGAGTTGCAAAGTTTTGTTGAAAAGTATCACCCTGACCAAGCTGAAACAAGCCATATCTGCAACATGTACAATGACAATGTTGTGTCCCACTTCAGGGAAATCTTAAATAAACGCCAGAAAAAGACCTCTCTGGACAGATATTTTGTGTGACAGGGGTCCAGTGACTCTCAAGTTGTTCCCAGTGGCATTAAAAGAAGAAGGGAAGTAACCCCAGATAAGGAATTGCTACCTAAAGTCCTAATGGAAGGAGATTCTCCTTCCAAACAATAGTGTACACCTTCCTCCTATCCCCTCCTCCTGTCTTCCATTCATATGGTCTTCAGTAAAGGTAAGTGTAATGTTATTATTATTTTTTATATGTATGTACAGTGGACCCTCGAGCAACGATGGCATCGATTAACGATAAATCCGACTAGCGATACATTTCAATGCAAAATTTTTGCCTCGACTAGCGCTAAAAAACTCGACCAACACTATTCGTTCCGTCTGAGACGCGTCCACCTCTGCCCAGTGTTTACAAGCCAGCCAGCCACCGCGGTCGCTTCCAAGCATACAATCGGAACATTTCATATTATCACAGCCTTTTTAGTGATTGCACCTTCAAAATAAGTCACCATGGGCCCCAAGAAAGCTTCTAGTGCCAACCCTACAGCAAAAAGGGTGAGAATTACTATGGATATGAAGAAAGAGATCATTGCTAAGTATGAAAGTGGAGTGCGTGTCTCCGAGCTGGCCAGGTTGTACACAAAACCCCAATCAACCATCGCTACTATTGTGGCCAAGAAAACGGCAATCAAGGAAGCTGTTCTTGCCAAAGGTGCAACTATGTTTTCGAAACTGAGATCGCAAATACTCGAAGATGTTGAGAGACTGTTATTGGTGTGGATAAACGAAAAACAGATAGCAGGAGATAGCATCTCTCAAGTGATCATATGTGAAAAGGCTAGGAAGTTGCATGACGATTTAATTAAAAAAATGCCAGCAACTAGTGGTGATTTGAGTGAATTTAAGGCCAGCAAAGGTTGGTTTGAGAGATTTAAAGGGAAGGGAAGTAACCCTGGAAAAGGACTTGCCACCTCAAGTCCTAATGGAAGGGGATTCCCCTTCTAAACACTAAGACCATCAACACTCTCCCCTCCTCCCATCCCATCAATCATCACCAGATCTTCAATAAAGGTAAGTGTCATGTAACTGTGCATGCCTTCTTCAGCTTGTGTGTATTAAAATTAATATTTCATGTGGTAAAAACAATTTTTTTTTCATACTTTGGGGTGTCCTACACGGATTAATTTGATTTCCATTATTTCTTATGGGGAAAATTAACTTGACTAACGATAATTTTGACTAACGATGAGCTCTCAGGAACGGATTAATAGCGTTAGTCGAGGGTCCACTGTACTTGATTTCTCATTGATTTCAGTATATAAATCTTTATTTAATTTGAAAAAAATATTTTATTTTAATATTTTTGGGTGTCTGGAACGGATTAATTTTATTTCCATTATTTCTTATGGGGAAAATGGTTTTGAGTTTCGTGAATTTCGACTTTCGGCAGGTTCTCTGGAAAGGATTAATCACGAAACTCGGGGGTCCACTGTATATATATCAGGTTTCTATGTTACTTATATTGCTTATTATGTCATATTAGATCATAGATAAATAAGCCGTACAATTGATATTAGAGTTACGTATATTGAAGTGTATTTTTCCTGCCTCTGAGAGTAGGAATTCCGCCGGAACGGATTTTTGGCTTTTCAATTAATTTAAATGAGGAAAATTGACTCAGCATACGAACAAATCAGGATACTAACAAGGTCACGGAATGGATTAAGTTCGTAAGCTGAGGTTCCACTGTATACCTTTATATCTTGACGGAATTAATTTTTGTTATTAAATCATGAATTGACTTTTATTACTATCCTCTAGCCCTAATTTCCTACAATTTAATAGATTTTACTTTTTTCCTCTCTCATTTTCATTCAAAATCTTATTAAAATATGCAAGATGTTCTTCTCTATTGTACCTCTCATCTCACATTTCAATATCCTGAACTGTACTATATTTTCCAAGCACCTTTCATATGTAATCTCTAGATGATTTCACAATACTGTGCTCTAATTCACATCACTTTAGTGATCTAAGAAAAAAATTGACACTAAACCATAACATCTTGCTGTTGAAACTAGAGCATTATGGTATCAGAGGGCATGGTTTCACCTACATAAAATTCTACCTCATCAATAGACATCAGCTTGTGAAAATCAATACTACCTCATTAACACAGACTATCAACACAGGGTTGCCTCAGGGTAGCATCCTTGCCCTCCTATTATTCCTCATCTACATCAGTGACCTACCAAATGCCTCCCAGGAATTTAAACCAGTCCTGTTTGCAGATGATACAACATTTGCCATATCTAATCGAGATTCTATTGTCCCCAACAACACAGTCAATAAGGAGCTCGAACAAATTTCTACCTGGATGGCAACCAACAAACTTACTCTCAGTATTGACAAGACCTTCTACACAATATTTGGGAATAAAGCTAAAAAAATACCCATTTCAACATAAAAAATAAATAATTCACACAGAAAAACAAGGTAAGAGAAATTTCTTAAGGCTACACCCTGACTGTGGCCTGAAATTCAACATTCACATCCAAAACATATTGAAGAAAATTTCCAAAACTATGGGCATTCTAACAAAAATATGGTACCTTGTTCCACAGCCAACATTACTCAATCTGTACTACTCCCTAATCCATTCTTACCTCACCTACTGGTATTTTATTTGTGCTTGGGGATCTACTACAGAAAACCACCTAAAACCCATTTTATTCAATAGATATCAGCTGAAAGAATAATAACCTAATCAAATTCTAGAAAACACACACTTCCACCATTCAAAAGTGTCAATTTACTCAACAAGCAACACACCCCCACTTCATACTGTGCATTTCATATATAAAGGACATTTAAAACAAACTTCAACCCAGCACTCTCTTCCTGGAGAGCTGTAACAGAGCAAATAGACACAATGTACAAGAATTAGGTGTCATTTTGATATATACCATGTGTCTGACTTAACCTATACAGGAACTCCATGGAAATAAACAGCCTTAAAATTTGGAATTCGTTTCTACCAACTGCTTCAAAAATGTAGTTAACAAGCACCTCCTAAGTCTGACTTAAAC
Organism: Cherax quadricarinatus; assembly: GCF_038502225.1. NCBI lineage: Eukaryota > Metazoa > Arthropoda > Malacostraca > Decapoda > Parastacidae > Cherax > Cherax quadricarinatus. The sequence continues at coordinate 14,589,828 of NC_091344.1, forward strand.
TCTGATAGGTAAATAATGTTAAAGCCTTATATATCACTAGCAACCCTGTTGATCCAAATCATATCAGCATTCAAACTTATGTTCTCACTATTACCAATCTGTTTCAACATGTGTATTAACCAAAAATATGTTCAACCTCAGTGTTGACCAATACAAATGTTATCCCAAATTATTATGCAAGCCTCAAAATTTCATAAATCATTATATTAATGGCATACAATACCACAAAGTAAATAAGACACATGCAACAGTTTGGTATCTTTATTGATGAAATGCTTTGCCTGCTGAGCAGGCAAAGCATTTTGTCAAAATAGAGAGAACACAGAGGAGTCAAAATACAGAGGAGATAGAAGTAGTGATGTAGATGAGAGGTGGTGTGAAAGGTGGTGTCAGTGATGGTGTGTGAGTGGTGGTGTGACTGATGGTGTGTGAGTGGTGGTGTGACTGATGGTGTGTGAGAGGTGGTGAGTGACTGGTGGTGGTGTGTGTGGTGGTGGTGGTGGTGTGTGATGGTGATGTGTGGGGTGGTGGTGTGTGGTGGTGATGTGTGGGGTGGTGGTGTGTGGTGGTGGTGTGTGGTGGTGGTGTGTGTGGTGGTGGTGTGTGTGGGGGTGGTGTGTGTGGTGGTGGTGTGTGTGGTGGTGGTGTGTGTGGTGGTGGTGTGTGTGGTGGTGGTGTGTGTGGTGGTGGTGTGTGTGGTGGTGGTGTGTGTGGTGGTGGTGGTGTGTGAGTGGTAGTGTGTGAGTGGCAGTGTGTGAGTGGCAGTGTGTGAGTGGCAGTGTGTGAGTGGCAGTGTGTGAGTGGCAGTGTGTGTGGCAGTGTGTGAGTGGTGGTGTGTGAGGGGTGGTGTGAGGGGTTGTGAGTTGTGTGTGAGGGGTTGTGTGTGAGGAGTTGTGTTTGAGGGGTGGTGTGTGAGGGGTGGTGCATGAGGGGTGGTGTGTGAGGGGTGGTGTGTGAGGGGTGGTGTGTGAGGGGTGGTGTGAGGGGTTGTGTGTGAGGGGTTGTGTGTGAGTTGTGTGTGAGGGGTGGTGTGTGAGGGGTGGTGCATGAGGGGTGGTGTGTGTGGGGTGGTGCTTGAGGGGTGGTGTGTGAGGGGTGGTGTGAGGGGTGGTGTGTGAGGGGTGGTGTGTGAGGGGTAGTGTGTGAGGGGTAGTGTGTGAGGGGTAGTGTGTGAGGGGTAGTGTATGAGGGGTAGTGTATGAGGGGAAGTGTGTGAGGGGTAGTGCATGAGTGATGGTGTAAGAGGTGGTGTGTGAGGGGTGGTGTGTGAGGGGTGGTGTGTGAGGGGTGGTGTGTGAGGAGGGTGTGAGGGGTGGTGTGTGAGGGGTGGTGTGTGAGGGGTGGTGTGTGAGGGGTGGTGTGTGAGGGGTGGTGTGTGAGGAGTGGTGTGTGAGGAGTGGTGTGTGAGGAGTGGTGTGTGAGGAGTGGTGTGTGAGGGGTGGTGTATGAGGAGTGGTGTGTGAGGGGTGGTGTGTGAAGGGTAGTGTCTGAGGGGTAGTAAGTGGTGCTGTGTGAGGGGTTGTGTGTGAGGGGTGGTTTGTGAGGGGTGGTGTGTGAGGAGTGGTGTGTGAGGGGTGGTGTGTGAGGGGTGGTGTGTGAGGGGGTGGTGTGTGAGGGGGTGGTGTGTGAGGGGGTGGTGTGTGAGGGGGTGGTGTGTGAGGGGGTGGTGTGTGAGGGGGTGGTGTGTGAGGGGGTGGTGTATGAGGGGTAGTGTCTGAGGGGTAGTGAGTGGCAGTGTGTGAGGAGTGGTGTGTGAGGGGTAGTGTGAGTGATGGTGTGTGAGGAGTGGAGTGTGAGGAGTGGAGTGTGAGGAGTGGAGTGTGAGGAGTGGAATGTGAGGAGTGGAGTGTGAGGAGTGGAATGTGAGGAGTGGAGTGTGAGGAGTGGAGTGTGAGGAGTGGAGTGTGAGGAGTGGAGTGTGAGGAGTGGAGTGTGAGGAGTGGAGTGTGAGGAGTGGAGTGTGAGGAGTGGTGTGAATAGTGGTGTGAGTGATGGCTTGATCACACCACACCATCACATGGTGTGGTGTGATGCAGTGTGAGAAGTGGTGTGTGTGGTGGTAAACAAGTATTGTAGTATCAGGCCATCCAGCAGCCAGATGCATAGATGTTGTACAGTGGTGTGAGTGATGATGGTAGTAGTGTGCTGAGCTACCTGCCAGTAGCCAGACACCTGGAAGTAATGTTGTGCAGTGGTGTGAATGATGGTGGTAGTATGCTGCACTTCCTGCCAACAGCCAGACATCTGGAGGTAATGCGAGTGATGATAGTGGTAGTATGCTGTACTACCTGCCAGCAACCAGACACCTGGAGGTAATGTTGTCAAACAAAGTAGTCTGAGCCAAGATCGAAGCTGCGGTGGGTGTGAGGCGCCTCTCTGTCTGCGCAAGCGCTCATAATACAATATACCACATAAAACTACAGTTCAGCCTAGTAAATAACATTCACTCTACAAAATTAGTACCTCATAGTAGGAAACATGGATAACATTTAAAATAGTTGGAGTTTTAAATCGATTAAAATCAATGTGAGGAGTACAGACTATTTTGTTGTTGTTGTTGGGGTTCTCAAGGGCCACTAAAGTTTATACTTTATTGAGATACATTAGATTATTATTATTATTATAATCAAAAAGAAGCGCTAAGCCACAAGGACTATACAGACCTATTTCATTAGAGTCCAGGAAAAAAAAAAAAAAAAAAAAAAAAAAAAAAAAAAAAAAAAAAAATGTTAAGATAAGATATGATTTTGTTCAATTTTTAACAGAGAGAGAATTACAAAGGAAACAAAATTTTCTCCCGGAGAAAGATACGGGAACAGTAATTCTCATTTATGCCAATTATGACTAATGGGATTCCTAAAATGTCACGCTATTTTACCTTTTTTGGGTTATCCTAGGTTATTTACGCAATAATAATAATAATAATAATAATAATAATAATAATAATAATAATAATAATAATAATAATAATAATAATTTATTATTATTATAATACTTATTATAATTATAACGATTATTATAATTATTATTATTGTTGTTGTTGTTATTAATGATAATAATCTTTATTTCTACAATTACATAATACAACTATTAAAGACCCAGCTGACATTAGAGCATTTTGGGCAACTTAGGGTAAGTTTATTCAGGTATACACAAATACAGTTACATAGACTATCATACATAGCAGCACATGTGTAGAGAACCTAGGATAACCCCAAAAAAAGTCAGTGACTTATTTCCATTGGGGTTCTTTTAATACCTCATTATTGTACTACAAAGAATCACTAATTAATAATCTTGAGGTTAATGATGAGCTTGAGGAAAGCGATCACAAATCACTTAATTTCAATATATCATGGAATTACCCAGATAACTGCAATCAAGTCTCTGTCCCAGACTTCTGCTTGGCCGATTTCATGGGACTGAAAAATTACCTGGGTGGGCTAAATTGGGATGACCTTACTATGGGTCAGGTAGGTGGTGTTGGTTGCCAATATGACGCTTTTCAGAGCATAGTTCTAGCTGCCCAGACAACTTTTGTTCCGAGTAGGGAAATTAGATCTAAAAAAAATGATCCCAAATGGATGAACAATAGATTAAAACATCTCATTGTACAAAATAGAGGCATATATAGGTGTATCAAAAGAGGGGAAGGGCAGTTAAGAAATCAATATATTCAGTTAACGAGAGAAATAAAAAAAAGGAGTAAGAAAAGCAAAAAGGGATTATATGGCTAAGGTCGTAAGGGATTCGAAGATTAACCCAAAAGGGTTCTTTCAGGTATACAGAAGTAAGATTAGAGACAAGATTGGCCCACTTAAGAGTAACTCAGGTCAGGTCACTGACAGGGATAAGGAAATGTGTGAAATTTTCAATACTTCCTCTCAGTTTTTACTCAGGGAGGTACTAGCGAAATTCCAGAAATAATAAATTATGTAGAACAGGACGATGATCAACTATGAACGATTGGAGTAACGTGTGACATGGTCCTCAGGCAAATAGACAAATTAAAATCTAACAAATCCCCAGGACCTGAGCAGTTGATCGACCTTTAGTTAATGAATTATCTAATTCATACTCGGTGAAGAGGCAATCACTCTCATCAGTATTTTGGCTCATAAAATTAATCAGTTTCAGCATTTCTTCAGAGGTACTAGTTAGTTAGTTTAATATCTTTATTATGCACCCCATACCCATCCTGTGGGCGGTAGTCAAAAGATTACAGAGGTACATAATGGGTCCAGGGACTGGGCCTCAAAGTTTTGATAGCTGAGCAAGTTACGAAGGTAATGAACTCACAATTTACAAAGGTAATGAAGTTACAATTTACAAAGGTAATGAACTCCAGGTAGGTCTGGTCACAGTCATGACAAGTTACAAAGGTATTTACAGATTACAGAGGTACGTAATGGGTCCAGGGACTGGGCCCCCAAAGTTTTGATAGCTTCTGCAGTGTTTTAAAAATTGAGGTTGGAGAGTTGAAGGAGGAGGTCTTGCTTCTCCAGGAGGAGATTAGGAGGCTGAAGGTCCACCTCAATGGGTCTGGGAGAGAGTGTGAGGTGGCTGGAGTTGTGGGGAATGAGGCTTCAACGTCCAGCAGTGAGGTGCAGTCCAGCACCTGCTACAAGTGGCGAGTGGTTCACAGTAATGGAAGGCGCATCAGAGTAAGGAAAGTTAAGAGTGAAGATCTGAAGGTAGGAAATCGCTTCTCTGTTCTTCAGTTAACTTAACTGTTCTTCAGGATGATTGTACTTCAATGGCCAGTGAAGGTAAGGGTACTACTGCCCCTGCTAATGGAGGTAAGCGCATTCTTGTGGTTGGTGACTCTCAGGTAAGATATATTGACCGTGCTTTTTGTAATAGGAATAAGAAGATGAGAGATAGAGTGTGCTTCCCTGGAGCTGGTGTTGGGGACATTGTCAACAGGCTGGATAATATCATGTCAGGTAATGGGAACAAGCCCATTATCTGTCTCAGTGCTGGTGGAAATGATATTGGGAAGGGTAGGAGAGAAGAGCTGCTAGATAAGTACAGGTCAGCTATAGATTTCATTAAGTCTAAGGGAGGGATCCCAATCATATGTAGCATCTTGCCTAGAAGGGGAGTAGGAAATGAATGGTTGTCTAGGGCAATTGGTGTAAATTGCTGGCTAGACAGATACTGCAAGGAACTTGCAATCCCATTCACTGACAACTGGAACAACTTTTATGGCAAACATGATATGTATGCAAGGGATGGGGTACATCTCTCTGGGGCTGGGGTGGTAGCACTTGCAGACTCGATTGAGAAGGCCATTGGTGAAATGCCTATGATTTTAAACTGATGGAAGATAGAGGTATGGGTGTGTGTGGGAAACAAGCAGGTTGCAACACTTGGGTTGGAAACGGTAAATGTATAAAAGGCATTCAGCATGAAGTTATAAATAAAGACAATAGATCAGGTCAGCAAACAAAGGGGGACAGCAGAGGGCAGCAAGGGACTAGCTCCCTTAAGGTTTACTATACTAATAGCAGGAGTGTAAGAAATAAGATAGATGAGCTAAGATTAATTGCAAGTGCAGGAAACATAGATATTATTGCTATAACAGAGACCTGGCTCAATCTGAAAGATAGAGAGATGCCCTCTGAATGTCACATACAAGGCTATAAATTGTTCCACACTGACAGGGTCAACAGGAAAGGTGGTGGAGTGGCGATGTATGTCAGAGACAATTTAAATTGTTGTGTTAGACAAGATATTAAATTAGAAGCGTCAGCCACTGAATCTGTTTGGTTACAGCTTCTCGAGGGCCGAGAAAAACTGATTTTGGGTGTGATTTACAGGGCCCCAAATCTTGATAGGGAGTGCAGTAAACTTCTATGGGACGAAATTCGTAAGGCATCTACATACGAAAATGTTGTGCTAATGGGAGATTTCAACTATAGACAGATTGACTGGAGCAATTTGACAGGAAATTTAGAGTCAGGTGACTTTCTTGATACGATCCAGGATTGTTTTTTAAAACAGTTTGTGACAGAGCCAACTAGGGGAAATAACCTCCTTGACTTGGTTCTTGCCAGTAGGGAAACACTAATTAATAATCTTGAGGTTAATGATGAGCTTGGGGAAAGTGATCACAAATCACTCAGTTTTAATATATCATGGAATTCCCCTAATAATGGCAATCAAGTCTCCGTCCCTGACTTTCGCTTGGCTGATTTCATAGGACTGAAAAATTACTTAGGTGGGCTGAACTGGAATGACCTGACTAAGGGTCAGGTAGGTGGTGATGGTTGCCGATATGATGCTTTCCAGGGCATAGTTCTAGCTGCTCAGTCAAATTATGTTCCAAATAGGGAAATCAGATCAAACAAAAATGATCCTAAATGGATGAACAATAGATTAAAATATCTGATTGGTCAAAAGAGAGGCATATATAGGCAAATCAAAAGAGGAGAGGGGCAATTGAGAAATCGATATATTCAGTTAAAGAGAGAAATAAAAAAGGGAATTAGAAAAGCAAAAAGAGATTATGAGGTTAAAGTTGCAAGAGAATCGAAGACTAACCCAAAAGGATTCTTTCAGGTATACAGAAGTAAGATCAGGGACAAGATAGGCCCACTCAAAAGTTCCTCGGGTCAGCTCACTGACAGTGATAAGGAAATGTGTAGAATTTTTAACACATACTTCCTCTCAGTTTTTACACAGGAGGATACCAGCGATATTCCAGTAATGATAAATTATGTAGAACAGGACGATAATAAACTGTGCACTATTAGGGTCACAAGTGACATGGTCCTTAGGCAAATAGATAAATTAAAACCTAACAAATCCCCAGGCCCTGATGAACTGTATGCAAGGGTTCTAAAGGAATGTAAAGAGGAGCTTAGCACACCTTTGGCTAATCTTTTCAACATATCACTACAAACTGGCATGGTGCCAGATAAGTGGAAAATGGCAAATGTGATACCTATTTTCAAAACAGGTTGTTGTGACAGGTCCTTAGCTTCGAACTATAGACCAATAAGCCTAACCTCCATAGTGGGAAAATTTATGGAATCAATAATTGCCGAGGCAGTTCGTAGCCACCTTGAAAAGCATAAATTAATCAACGAATCTCAGCATGGTTTTACAAAGGGGCGTTCCTGCCTTACGAATTTATTAACTTTTTTCACTAAGGTATTTGAGGAGGTAGATCATGGTAATGAATATGATATTGTGTATATGGACTTCAGTAAGGCTTTTGACAGGGTCCCACATCAGAGACTATTGAGGAAAATTAAAGCACATGGAATAGGAGGAGAAATTTTTTCCTGGATAGAGGCATGGTTGACAAATAGGCAGCAGAGAGTTTGCATAAATGGGGAGAAATCAGAGTGGGGAAGTGTCACGAGCGGTGTTCCACAGGGGTCAGTGTTGGGCCCCCTGCTGTTCACAATCTACATAAACGACATAAATGAGGGCATAAAGAGCGACATCGGCAAGTTTGCCGATGACACCAAAATAGGCCGTCAAATTCATTCTGACGAGGACATTCGAGCACTCCAGGAAGATTTGAATAGACTGATGCAGTGGTCGGAGAAGTGGCAGATGCAGTTTAATATAGACAAATGCAAAGTTCTAAATGTTGGACAGGACAATAACCATGCCACATATAAACTAAATAATGTAGATCTTAATATTACGGATTGCGAAAAAGATTTAGGAGTTCTGGTTAGCAGTAATCTGAAACCAAGACAACAGTGCATAAGTGTTCGCAATAAAGCTAATAGAATCCTTGGCTTCATATCAAGAAGCATAAATAATAGGAGTCCTCAGGTTGTTCTTCAACTCTATACATCCTTGGTTAGGCCTCATTTAGATTATGCTGCACAGTTTTGGTCACCGTATTACAGAATGGATATAAATTCTCTGGAAAATGTACAAAGGAGGATGACAAAGTTGATCCCATGTATCAGAAACCTTCCCTATGAGGATAGACTAAGGGCCCTGAAACTGCACTCTCTAGAAAGACGTAGAATTAGGGGGGATATGATTGAGGTGTATAAATGGAAGACAGGAATAAATAAAGGGGATATAAATAGTGTGCTGAAAATATCTAGCCTAGACAGGACTCGCAGCAATGGTTTTAAGTTGGAAAAATTCAGATTCAGGAAGGATATAGGAAAGTACTGGTTTGGTAATAGAGTTGTGGATGAGTGGAACAAACTCCCAAGTACCGTTATAGAGGCCAGAACGTTGTGTAGCTTTAAAAATAGGTTGGATAAATACATGAGTAGATGTGGGTGGGTGTGAGTTAGACCTGATAGCTTGTGCTACCAGGTCGGTTGCCGTGTTCCTCCCTTAAGTCAATGTGACCTGACCTGACTAGGTTGGGTGCATTAGCTTAAACTCTGCCCGCAGGCCATTTACATTGATGGTAACACACTTGAATTCACAAAAGGAGGTTTTCCTCTATGCTTGTGGGTCTTTCCCGTTCCCACACATACATTACACTGACCTTCTTTGACCTTTGACTTCCCAAGGCCCCCCTCACCCCCCGTGCCCTACCCATATGCTGGGCGCTTGCCCCAACCCCGTCTGCAGGAGGCGCCTCAGCCACTTTCGACCATAATTTCTTCCCTGGACGCTGTCCCGATGTCAGGACCTCGTCCATATCCGACACTCCTGCCGTCCGTTTGCGGGAACCAACTTCCATACACATCTCCTCACCAGACGAAGCCTCCTGGTGGACTTCCACCACCACCTCATGCATCCGTGTCATTGTAGGCACGTCCAGGTCTCCCATCTTTGGCGAATCATCCTTCACCACTTCTTGACACTCCGGTGAAACGTCTGGGCTATGCTCTGCCCCATCCAGGAGATCGTTTAGCACGTTCTCCAGCAAACTTTCCTGTGACAACCCCACAGGCTCCGTAGGCCCCACAGGTGGCGTGGGCACGTTTGTAGTGTCCACCGACAGGGTGGCACATGCCATAGACCGCATCTCCTCTTGTTGTACTTCCTCACTCCAAAGCTTAGGTCCTTGTTCAGGCGAGGGACCAGTCTCCAGATCAAAGGCCTCGGTTCTTAGGACCACAGGAGAAGGTTCCCGGATGCGTACAACCAGGCGTCTGGAGCACTGAGTAGCCATATGGTCATACGAGTTGCATAACCTGCATGTCTTACGTTGGCCTGCATAGTGAACAAAAACTTGTGTCCTGTAGTGTTCTAGATGCACGTAAGATGGAATCGGCTGTTTTAAAGTCATCTTGAGGGTGCAGGAGCCTTCCGGGAGCCCCTCGTATGGGCCCTCCCTCCACACTCCCTTGGTCGCTGCATGTACCGTGCCGTATTTACCAAAAACTTTCCGAATAACATACTCCTCCGCCTCAATAGGCACGTTCCTAACTTTGACCCAGGTGACGTATGTGGAGACGTCATGCAGGCATACCTCTACGGCTGAATTCACCGCCATTTTCCTCTCTTGAAAAGCTTCCACAATCTTGGAGTAAAAGCCGGCATTTGCGAATTTTACAAAAAACCTCGACATCCCATTGAGAGCCACACCATATAATTCCTCAGTTGGGATGCCGTAGACGTTGCGAATAATGGTAGGCAACAAGACATGCATCGTTGCACCACTGAGAGAGCCACGAATGAATTCAACACAGACCGTGTTTACCCTTCTACCCTGACGATCCGCCATCTTGCGTACTGTAGTACACGGTTCGCCACCAGGTGTAAGCAGGAGCAGGCTTAGAAAGCGTCCTCTCAGCCCGCAGGTTGAGAGACGAATCATGGGAGTTGGGGTTCATCTGATTTTGCTAATTTTATTTCGCTATTTCGTGATATCTTTTTTGTTCCCAGAATTTCTGATAGGGTTTTCCAGATCTTTTTTATATCACCTCGTAAGTTGGATAATCTGTTCTCATAATACAATTTTTTTGCCCTTCTTATCAGGCAGGTTAGGATTGACGAGTAACGTTTTGTTTGGTCTCTGGTTATGTGACCCATTCTGTACTGTTTTTCATATCGGTGTTTTGTATTTATGGATCTGAGAATGCTGGGTGTTAGCCAGGGACTGTTCAGTCTCTTAGCTGTCATCTGTTTAGTTTTTTAGGGCAGTGCTTGTTATAGAGGTATTGGGTCTTTTTTAGAAAATTATTAATACATTCGTCAATATCTGTATAGATTTCTAGCTCAGTGTGCCAGTCAATGTTTGTTACTGCTGTTGTGAAGTTATTAATGGCTGCCTCATTGTGAAGTCTGAAGGTGACTTTAGTAGTGTCTTGGGGTAAGTTACCAAGAGTTGTTATGAGGAAAGTAGGGTAGTGGTCTGTGGTATTATCTGTAATTATGCCTGATTTTAAAGGGGTTATGGTGTTGGTCCAGATGTGGTCAAGTAGGGAAACACTAGTCTCATTAACTCTTGTAGGTTTTGTTACTGTTGGTAGCAACATGCAGTTACTCATTGTGTTTGTGAATTCAGTAACGTGTGGGTCCTGGTCTTGCAGGAGATTTATATTGAAGTCACCTGAGAGTAGTAAGTTAGTTAGTTAGTTTAATATGTTTATTATGCACCCCATACCCATCCTGTGGGCGGTAGTCAAAATATTACAGAGGTACATAATTGGTCCAGGGACTGGGCCTCAAAGTTTTGATAGCTGAGCAAGTTACAGAGGTAATGAATTCACAATTTACAAAGGTAATGAACTCACAATTTACAAAGGTAATGAACTCCAGGTAGGTCTAGTCACAATCATGACAAGTTACAAAGGTATTTACAGATTACAGAGGTACACAATGGGTCCAGGGACCGGGCTCCAAAGTTTTGATGGCTGAACTAGGTACAAGGTAATGAACTCACAAGTTACAAAGGTAATGAACTCACAAGTTACAAAGGTAATGAATACTGTAAGAATGGTTACTTACGTTTATACATGGCTGCAATCATGAACAAATTTTAGAGTAATGAGCAATTCACACTTCCACACCCGGTCACAACTGTAGTGAGTTATTGGTGCAAATGTTGATTGCTGAGTCTCTCTCTCACACACACACACACACACACACACACACATACAAATTCATACACACACACACATAAACACACACACACACACACACACACACACAAACTCATACACACAGGAGAGAGGATGAACCAGCAAGGTTGGACCTTGTATTCACCATGAGTAGTTCGGACATCGAGGGTATCATGTATGAAAGGCCCCTGGGAGCTAGTGATCATGTGGTTCTGTGCTTCGACTACATAGTTGAGCTCCAAGTGGAGAGAGTAGCAGGAATAGGCTGGGAAAAACCAAACTACAAAAGGGGGAACTACTCAGGCATGAGGAACTTCCTTCAAGACATTCAGTGGGAGAGGGAACTGACAGGAAAACCAGTACAAGAAATGATGGACTATGTAGCAACAAAATGCAAGGAGGCAGAGGAGAGGTTTGTTCCCAAGGGAAACAGAAATAATGGGAAGAACAGAACGAGTCCTTGGTTCACCCAAAGGTGTAGGGAGGCAAAAACTAGGTGTAATAGAGAATGGAAAAGGTACAGAAGACAGAGAACTCAGGAAAATAAAGAAATCAGCCGAAGAGCCAGAAACGAATATGCACAGATAAGAAGGGAGGCTCAGAGACAATATGAAAATGACATAGCATCAAAAGTAAAGACTGACCCGAAGCTGTTGTACAGCCACATCAGGAGGAAAACAACAGTCAAGGACCAGGTAATCAGACTGAGGAAGGGGGATGGGGAATTCACAAGAAACGACCGAGAGGTATGTCAGGAGCTCAACACAAGATTTAAAGAGGTATTTACAGTGGAAACCAGTAGGACTCCAAGAAATCAGAACAGGGGGGCACACCAGCAAGTGCTGGATGAGGTACATATAACCAAGGAGGAGGTGAAGAAGCTGCTATGCGAACTTGACACCTCAAAGGCGGTGGGACCAGACAACATCTCTCCATGGGTCCTTAAAGAGGGAGCAGAGATATTGTGTGAGCCATTAACAAAGATCTTCAACACATCATTTGAAACTGGGCAACTCCCTGAGGTATGGAAAATGGCAAATGTAGTCCCAATTTTTAAAAAGGGAGACAGACATGAGGCACTAAACTACAGACCTGTATCTCTAACGTGTATAGTATGCAAGGTCATGGAGAAGATCATCAGGAGGAGAGTGGTGGGGCACCTGGAAAGAAACAAGTGTATAATTGACAACCAGCACGGTTTCAGGGAAGGAAAATCCTGTGTCACAAACCTACTAGAGTTTTATGACAAGGTGACAGAAGTAAGACAAGAGAGAGAGGGGTGGATCGACTGCGTATTTTTGGACTGCAAGAAGGCTTTCGACACAGTTCCTCACAAGAGGTTACTGCAAAAGCTAGAGGACCAGGCACACATAACAGGAAAGGCACTGCAATGGATCAGAGAATATCTGACAGGGAGGAAACAACGAGTCATGGTACGCGACGAGGTGTCAGAGTGGGCGCCTGTGACAAGCGGGGTTCCACAGGGGTCAGTCCTAGGACCTGTGCTGTTCTTGGTATACGTGAACGACATAACGGAAGGGATAGACTCAGAAGTGTCCTTGTTTGCAGACGATGTGAAGTTAATGAGAAGAATCGAATCGGACGAGGATCAGGCAGGACTACAAAGAGATCTGGACAGGCTACAAGCCTGGTCCAGCAACTGGCTCCTAGAATTTAACCCTGCCAAATGCAAAGTCATGAAGATTGGGGAAGGGCAAAGAAGACCGCAGACACAATATAGTTTAGATGGCCAAAGACTGCAAACCTCACTAAAGGAAAAAGATCTGGGGGTGAGTATAACACCGAGCATATCTCCTGAGGCGCACATCAATCAGATAACTGCTGCAGCATACGGGCGCCTGGCAAACCTACGGATAGCGTTCCGATACCTCAGTAAGGATTCGTTTAAGACTCTGTACACCATCTACGTCAGGCCCATACTGGAGTATGCAGCACCAGTTTGGAATCCACACCTAGTCAAGCACGTCAAGAAATTAGAGAAAGTGCAAAGGTTTGCAACAAGACTAGTCCCAGAGCTACGGGGATTGTCCTATGAAGAAAGGTTGAGGGAAATCGGCCTGACGACACTGGAGGCCAGGAGGGTCAGGGGAGACATGATAACGACATATAAAATACTGCGCGGAATAGACGAGGTGGACAAAGACGGGATGTTCCAGAGATGGGACACAGACACAAGAGGTCACAATTGGAAGTTGAAGACTCAGATGAATCAAAGAGATGTTAGGAAGTATTTCTTCAGTCATAGAGTAGTCAGGCCATGGAATAGCCTAGAAAGTGATGTGGTGGAGGCAGGAACGATACATAGTTTTAAGGCGAGGTATGATAGAGCTCATGGGGCAGGGAGAGAGAGGACCTAGTAGCAATCAGCGAAGAGGCGGGGCCAGGAGCTGTGACTCGACCCCTGCAACCACAAATAGGTGAGTACAAATAGGTGAGTACACACACGCACACACACTCATACACACACACACACACACTCATACACACACACACACACTCATACACACACACACACTCATACTCACACACACACACACACACACACACACACACACACACACACACACACACACACACACACACACACACACACATACACACATACACACAAACACACACACAGAGTAGTAAGTGATCTTTGTTCATGCGTGCATCAGTTATCATACTTCCTATGTTTTGACTAAATTGGCTAATGTTTGACTGTGGAACTCTGTAGATGTTTATCAATGTGAGAGGTTTTTGTAGGTATTTGGATTTGAATTTAGCTATTATATATTCCCCATGTTCATCCCTTGTGCAAGTATTAGTGATACATTCTAGTTGGTCTGAGTAGTATATAGCTGTGCCACCCCCTTGTTGATCTGTCCTACAGTTGTGTATGGCTGTGTAACCAGGAATGGCATAGACATCTGTAGTATCAGGCTTTAGCCAGGTTTCAGTTAGTGTAATGATGGACATATTGGCATGCAAGGAATTTAGTAATGCTATGAGGTCATCGTAATGCTTGCTTAAAGATCTGATATTGTAGTTAAAGACAGTTATGTTTTTGTTGGCTCTGAGAAGTGCCTTTGATTGTTCTGCTGTGTAGTAATTACAGTAACTGTTTGATTCATTTAAGTCATTCAAAAAGAGGTTGGTATCAGGATCAATGCTTGTAATCATAAAATTTGTAGTGAATCTATAGTTAGAATTAAGTATAAAACAAAGTAAATATTCTAAAGCTAAAAAAATAGCACCTGAATTATTTAACAAATGTAAAAATAATGAGCTAAGGTAGTTTTTTAAAGCTAAAATAAAGGAGACAATATAAAAGGGACTAAAATAATTTGTGGTGAACAAATAAAGTGATGATCAAATAATGGAGCTTGGGAATATGATAGTAGGTAGTACTTTAAAGGTAATTCTTTAAAGTTAGAATTATAATATAAAATTATAATATAAAAGGGACTAATATAAGTTGTGGTGAACAATAAAGTGGTAATCAAATAAATGAGCTTTGGAATATAATGGCAAAATAGTGAACTTATTACACTTTAGCACCTGAGAATAGCACCTTGATTATTTTAATATTAACAATTGTGAATGTATGAACTAAGGTTGTTATATAAAGCTAAAATAAAGGAAAATATATAAGGGACTAAAATTAAGTAATGGTAAACAAAGTTAAATGGACAGATAGTCACTATGAAATAATATTGGTTTAGGAGTAAATTGGGTGTCCTCGAATAAACCGGATAATTATTGTTTTTTCACCCAGCTACCGTTTAAGAATGAATGTATTACTCTCAGCCTGTCCACACTAGTGTATCTTCATAAACTGCAGTTCAGTGTAGTGGAGTAGAAAAGTAACACACTGGTATTTTTTCATATTCATTTTGATGATGCCTTGTGACCTGGATATTGGACGGGAGATTGTTTTTTTTCAATAAAACTTAGTACATTTGCTTTGTACTACTGCCCTTTTCGATGTAATAGATACTTCTTGGGACTCAAAGCTATTTCCCTACCTTATTCCATCACGGATTTTCGCATACGATAATGAAATATATCAACTTAAACTTGGAAATTTCATTAGGCTAAAAGAGATATCGTTAAACATTCCACTGTGGGATCAGCTACTCAAGTTTCTAAGCTTTCGTTCCAGCAAGGCTGGAATTAGTTACTTGAAAGTTTCAACTCTTGGATGAATAGAAGGGTGCACAATAAACTAGCAGCTTCGGCGGCAAAATATAAACATCTCCAATCGGTACACAGGAATTTATGGGAAATAATCATCAGTACAGAGAAAAAATTGTGTATGTATATATATATATATATATATATATATATATATATATATATATATATATATATATATATATATATATATATATATATATATATATATATATATATATATATATATATATATATATATATATATAGGTAATAGGTTGGTAGACAGCAACCACCCAGGGAGGTACTACCGTCCTGCCAAGTGAGTGTAAAACGAAAGCCTGTGATTGTTATACATGATGGTAGGATTGCTGGTGTCTTTTGTCTGTCTCATAAATATGCAAGATTACAGGTATGTCTTGCTACTTCTACTTACACTTAGGTCACACTACACATACATGTACACATTTATTTATACACACTCATCTGAGTTTTCTTTGATTTTATCTTAATAGTTCTTGGTCTTATTACTTTTCCTTTTATATGGGGGGCTGATAGTGCTGTCCTGGGAGACAGTAATGGTGAAGCTGGAGGTGCTGTCCTGGGAGACAGTAATGGTGAAGCTGGAGGTACTGTCCTGGGAGACAGTAATGGTGAAGCTGGAGATGCTGTCCTGGGAGACAGTAATGGGGAAGCTGGAGATGCTATCCTGGGAGACAGTAATGGTGAAGCTGGAGATTTTGTCCAGGTAGTCGGGAATTATACGCAGGAAGGAATACATATAAATGACCTCATAGGGGACAGGAGCCATAGTAGGGAAACAAGTGTAGTCAAAGATAAGATAAAACCAATATTGCAAACTAGAAATACCGCAGGAAATAGCAAACAAGAGGACTCCACTAGCAATAGTGAGGATATATTACCAAAAACAACTGGTGGGAGCTCCATTGTTGGTGCTAGGGAGGATAGAAGTAAGACAGGGAAACATGCACCAACAGGGAATACAGTCACAGAAACCCAAGGCAAAAGGAAACCAAGCCTGTGCACATACTATGCACTCGGTATCTGCTGGCATGGGAAATCTGGAAAAAAACAGATGGGACGTGCAACTATGACCACCCTAGAAAATGCCATGCCCATATGACAACAGGAAAATGCAAACTCCCTTCCTGTAAGCTTTTTCACCCTGAACTGTGTACCTCTTCAGTACAGGAAAGACTGTGCTATAACTTAAATTGCCAGGCATACCATCTAAAGGGGACAAAAAGATACAAAACATCCAGGCCATGAGAATACCTGGGTAGCCACAGCCACTCAAGAGGGAGAGGTTTTTTAGTGCCAGGAAGGAAAAAAAACTGGCAGGAAATGGCAGAAATCGTACACCAAATCCATTCATTCCTGGAGTGGAACCACAGTCGATGGCCTCCACTCCAAACCAACAGATACAGATACTAATGCCGGAAAAAAAATCCCCCCCCAGTACCAACAATACCACCAGTCCGATAACATTCTTCTTTGCAAATATACAGGGTCTAAAGCCAGCAACAAACAACAAAATACCTTTCATCCGTGGACTGCTTGCAGAGGCAAAGGCAATGTTCGCGGCTTTCACTGAGACCCACATAAAGGATCACTTGGACAACGAAATATGGATCCCAGGTTACAACCTATACAGATGTGACAGAGTGAACAGGCAAAAGGGGGGGGGGGGGGGGGCCTGGCCTGTACATTGCAGAGTCACTTGTTTGCACAGAACTGCTAAATGCCTCAAATGATGTAGTGGAAGTTTTAGCAGTAAAGGTCGAGAACCAAAACCTAGTCATTGTGGTAGTCTACAAGCCTCCGGATGCAACATCCCAGCAATTCCAGGAACAGCTGTTAAAAATTGACCACTGTCTGGAAAACCTTCCAGCTCCTGCACCCAACATCTTGCTCCTGGGGGATTTCAACTTAAGGCACCTAAAATGGAGGAATATAGCAAATAATATTGTTGCAGTAATAACACCAGGAGGCAGCTCTGATGAAAACTCACACTCACGCGAGCTTTTAAATCTCTGCACAAAATTCAATTTAAACCAGCAAATAATAGAGCCTACTAGACTGGAGAATACACTAGACCTCATCTTCACTAACAATGATGATCTGATAAGAAATGTCACCATATCAAAAACAATATACTCAGATCACAACATAATTGAGGTTCAGTCATGTATGCGCGGAGCCCCAGACCGACATAATGAGATTAGTCACGAGGGAGCATTCACCAAATTCAACTTCAGTAACAAAAACATAAAGTGGGACCAAGTAAACCAAGTCCTAACTTGGGAAGATATACTAAGCAACACAGACCCCAACTTATGCCTAGAACAGATTAACTCGGTGGCACTCGATGTATGCACAAGGCTTATTCCTCTAAGAAAAAGGAGGAGTAGATGTAAAACAGAAAGAGACAGGCGCTCCCTTTACAGGCGACGGAAAAGAATAACAGAGCGGCTAAAAGAGGTCAATATATCTGAAATGCGTAGGGAGACACTGGTCAGAGAAATAGCAAGCATCGAACTTAAGCTAAAAGAATCCTTTAGGAGTCAGGAATCGCGGGAAGAACTAAAAGCCATAAATGAAATCGAAAGAAACTCAAAGTATTTCTTCTCCTATGCCAAATCAAAATCGAGAACAACGTCCAGTATTGGGCCCCTACTTAAACAAGATGGGTCCTACACAGATGACAGCAAGGAAATGAGTGAGCTACTCAAGTCCCAATATGACTCAGTTTTTAGCAAGCCGCTAACCAGACTGAGAGTCGAAGATCAAAATGAATTTTTTTATGAGAGAGCCACAAAATTTGATTAACACAAGCCTATCCGATGTTATCCTGACGCCAAATGACTTCGAACAGGCGATAAATGACATGCCCATGCACTCTGCCCCAGGGCCAGACTCATGGAACTCTGTGTTCATCAAGAACTGCAAGAAGCCTCTATCACGAGCCTTTTCCATCCTATGGAGAGGGAGCATGGACACGGGGGTCGTCCCACAGTTACTAAAAACAACAGACATAGCCCCACTCCACAAAGGGGGCAGTAAAGCAACAGCAAAGAACTACAGACCAATAGCACTAACATCCCATATCATAAAAATCTTTGAAAGGGTCCTAAGAAGCAAGATCGCCACCCATCTAGAAACCCATCAGTTACACAACCCAGGGCAACATGGGTTTAGAACAGGTCGCTCCTGTCTGTCTCAACTATTGGATCACTACGACAAGGTCCTAAATGCACTAGAAGACAAAAAGAATGCAGATGTAATATATACAGACTTTGCAAAAGCCTTCGACAAGTGTGACCATGGCGTAATAGCGCACAAAATGCGTGCTAAAGGAATAACAGGAAAAGTCGGTCGATGGATCTATAATTTCCTCACTAACAGAACACAGAGAGTAGTCGTCAACAGAGTAAAGTCCGAGGCAGCTACGGTGAAAAGCTCTGTTCCACAAGGCACAGTACTCGCTCCCATCTTGTTCCTCATCCTCATATCCGACATAGACAAGGATGTCAGCCACAGCACCGTGTCTTCCTTTGCAGATGACACCCGAATCTGCATGACAGTGTCTTCCATTGCAGGCACTGCAAAGCTCAAGGCGGACATCAACCAAATCTTTCAGTGGGCTGCAGAAAACAATATGAAGTTCAACGATGAGAAATTTCAATTACTCAGATATGGTAAACATGAGGAAATTAAATCTTCATCAGAGTACAAAACAAATTCTGGCCACAAAATAGAGCGAAACACCAACGTCAAAGACCTGGGAGTGATCATGTCGGAGGATCTCACCTTCAAGGACCATAACATTGTATCAATCGCATCTGCTAGAAAAATGACAGGATGGATAATGAGAACCTTCAAAACTAGGGAGGCCAAGCCCATGATGACACTCTTCAGGTCACTTGTTCTATCTAGGCTGGAATATTGCTGTGCACTAACAGCACCTTTCAAGGCAGGTGAAATTGCCGACCTAGAAAATGTACAGAGAACTTTAACGGCGCGCATAACGGAGATAAAACACCTCAATTATTGGGAGCGCTTGAGGTTCCTAAACCTGTATTCCCTGGAACGCAGGAGGGAGAGATACATGATTATATACACCTGGAAAATCCTAGAGGGACTAGTACCGAACTTGCACACGAAAATCACTCACTACGAAAGCAAAAGACTTGGCAGACGATGCACCATCCCCCCAATGAAAAGCAGGGGTGTCACTAGCACGTTAAGAGACCATACAATAAGTGTCAGGGGCCCAAGACTGTTCAACTGCCTCCCAGCACACATAAGGGGGATTACCAACAGACCCCTGGCAGTCTTCAAGCTGGCACTGGACAAGCACCTAAAGTCAGTTCCGGATCAGCCGGGCTGTGGCTCGTACGTTGGTTTGCGTGCAGCCAGCAGCAACAGCCTGGTTGATCAGGCTCTGATCCACCAGGAGGCCTGGTCACAGACCGGGCCGCGGGGGCGTTGACCCCCGGAACTCTCTCCAGGTAAACTCCAGGGGAAGTGGAATAAGAATCTTTCCTCCGTAAGCCATGCGTGTTGTAAAAGTCAACTAAAATGCCGGGAACAATGAGCTAGTAACCCCTTTTCCTGTAAAGATTACTAAAAAGAATAAGAAGAAGAAAATTGTCAAAGTGAGAAGTCTGAATGTGCGTGGATGTTGTGCAGATGATAAGAAAGAGATGATTGTGGATGTTATGAATGAGAAGAAGCTGGATGTCCTGGCTTTAAGTGAAACAAAGCTGAAGGGGGTGGGAGAGTTTCATTGGAGAGGAATAAATGGGATTAGGTCAGGGGTTTCAAATAGAGTTAGAGCTAAAGAAGGAGTAGCAATAATGTTGAAGGATAAGCTATGGCAGGAAAAGAGGGACTATAAATGTATTAATTCAAGGATTATGTGGAGTAAAATAAAGATTGGATGTGAAAAGTGGGTTATAGTAAGCGTGTATGCACCTGGAGAAGAGAGAAGTGTAGAGGAGAGAGAGAGATTTTGGGAAATGTTGAGTGAATGCGTGGGGAGTTTTGAATCAAGTGTGAGAGTAATGGTGGTTGGGGATTTCAATGCTCAAGTGGGTAAAAATGTTATGGAGGGAGTAGTAGGTAAATTTGGGGTGCCAGGGGTAAATGTAAATGGGAGCCTTTAATTGAGCTATGTGTAGAAAGAGATTTGGTAACAAGTAATACATATTTTATGAAAAAGAGGATAAATAAATATACAAGGTATGATGTAGCACGTAATGAAAAGTAGTTTATTAGATTATGTATTGGTGGATAAAAGGTTGATGGGTAGGCTCCAGGATGTACATGTTTATAGAGGGGCAACTGATATATCGGATCATTATTTAGTTGTAGCTACAGTTAGAGTAAGAGGTAGATGGGAAAAGGAAGGTGGCAACAACAAGTAAGAGGGAGGTGAAAGTGTATAAACTAAGGGAGGAGGAAGTTCAAGCGAGATATAAGCGACTATTGGCAGAAAGGTGGGCTAGTGCAAAGATGAGTAGTGGGGGGGTTGAAGAGGGTTGGAATAGTTTTAAAAATGCAGTATTAGAATGTGGGGCAGAAGTTTGTGGTTATAGGAGGGTGGGAGCAGGAGGAAAGAGGAGTGATTGGTGGAATGATGAAGTAAAGGGTGTGATAAAAGAGAAAAAGGTAGCTTATGAGAGGTTTTTACAAAGCAGAAGTGTTATAAGAAGAGCAGAGTATATGGAGAGTAAAAGAAAGGTAAAGAGAGTGGTGAGAGAGTGCAAAAGGAGAGCAGATGATAGAGTGGGAGAGGCACTGTCAAGAAATTTTAATGAAAATAAGAAAAATTTTTGGAGTGAGTTAAACAAGTTAAGATCGCCTAGGGAAAGTATGGATTTGTCAGTTAAAAACAGAGTAGGGGAGTTAGTAGATGGGGAGATGGAGGTATTAAGTAGATGGCGAGAATATTTTGAGGAACTTTTAAATGTTAAGGAAGAAACAGAGGCAGTAATTTCATGCACTGGTCAGGGAGGTATACCATCTTTTAGGAGTGAAGAAGAGCAGAATGTAAGTGTGGGGGAGGTACGTGAGGCATTACGTAAAATGAAAGGGGGTAAAGCAGCTGGAACTGATGGGATCATGACAGAAATGTTAAAAGCAGGGGGGGATATAGTGTTGGAGTGGTTGGTACTTTTGTTTAATAAATGTATGAAAGAGAGGAAGGTACCTAGGGATTGGCGGAGAGCATGTATAGTCCCTTTATATAAAGGGAAAGGGGACAAAAGAGACTGTAAAAATTATAGAGGAATAAGTTTACTGAGTATACCAGGAAAAGTGTACGGTAGGGTTATAATTGAAAGAATTAGAGGTAAGACAGAATATAGGATTGCGGATGAGCAAGGAGGTTTCAGAGTGGGTAGGGGATGTGTAGATCAAGTGTTTACATTGAAGCATATATGTGAACAGTATTTAGATAAAGGTAGGGAAGTTTTTATTGCATTTATGGATTTGGAAAAGGCATATGATAGAGTGGATAGAGGAGCAATGTGGCAGATGTTGCAAGAATATGGAATAGGTGGTAAGTTATTAAATGCTGTAAAGAGTTTTTATGAGGATAGTGAGGCTCAGGTTAGGGTGTGTAGAAGAGAGGGAGACTACTTCCCGGTAAAAGTAGGTCTTAGACAGGGATGTGTAATGTCACCATGGTTGTTTAATATATTTATAGATGGGGTTGTAAAGGAAGTAAATGCTAGGGTGTTCGGGAGAGGGGTGGGATTAAATTTTGGGGAATCAAATTCAAAATGGGAATTGACACAGTTACTTTTTGCTGATGATACTGTGCTTATGGGAGATTCTAAAGAAAAATTGCAAAGGTTAGTGGATGAGTTTGGGAATGTGTGTAAAGGTAGAAAGTTGAAAGTGAACATAGAAAAGAGTAAGGTGATGAGGGTGTCAAATGATTTAGATAAAGAAAAATTGGATATCAAATTGGGGAGGAGGAGTATGGAAGAAGTTAATGTTTTCAGATACTTGGGAGTTGACGTGTCGGCGGATGGATTTATGAAGGATGAGGTTAATCATAGAATTGATGAGGGAAAAAAGGTGAGTGGTGCGTTGAGGTATATGTGGAGTCAAAAAACGTTATCTATGGAGGCAAAGAAGGTAATGTATGAAAGTATAGTAGTACCAACACTCTTATATGGGTGTGAAGCTTGGGTGGTAAATGCAACAGCGAGGAGACGGTTGGAGGCAGTGGAGATGTCCTGTTTAAGGGCAATGTGTGGTGTAAATATTATGCAGAAAATTCGGAGTGTGGAAATTAGGAAAAGGTGTGGAGTTAATAAAAGTATTAGTCAGAGGGCAGAAGAGGGGTTGTTGAGGTGGTTTGGTCATTTAGAGAGAATGGATCAAAGTAGAATGATATGGAAAGCATATAAATCTGTAGGGGAAGAAAGGCGGGGTAGGGGTCGTCCTCGAAAGGGTTGGAGAGAGGGGGTAAAGGAGGTTTTGTGGGCAAGGGGCTTGGACTTCCAGCAAGCGTGCGTGAGCGTGTTAGATAGGAGTGAATGGAGACGAATGGTACTTGGGACCTGACGATCTGTTGGGGTGTGAGCAGGGTAATATTTAGTGAAGGGATTCAGGGAAACCGGTTATTTTCGTATAGTCGGACTTGAGTCCTGGAAATGGGAAGTACAATGCCTGCACTTTAAAGGAGGGGTTTAGGATATTGGCAGTTTGGAGGGATATGTTGTGTATCTTTATATGTGTATGCTTCTAAACTGTTGTATTCTGAGCCCCTCTACAAAAACAGTGATAATGTGTGTGGTGAAAGTGTTGAATGATGATGAAATTATTTTCTTTTTGGGGATTTTCTTTCTTTTTTGGGTCACCCTGCCTAGGTGGGAGACGGCCGACTTGTTGAATATATATATATATATATATATATATATATATATATATATATATATATATATATATATATATATATATATATATATATATATATAACAATATATATTTTTTCCCCACAAGCGTCATGTGCGCCCCTCATAGGTGCTGCATAACCCTTACAAGTTTAGCTTTTATTTTTGAACATAATAGCAATTTACTTGACAGGTATTATCACCACCGTTACTACCCGTGGGAGGACTGCCCTCTCTGCAGCCCGGAGTACTCATACCTGCCCCGGTACCCACGACTCACCCGGTACTACCCTGCCTGTGACCACCTCCACCACTAGCCTCACCGCCCGCCCGCCCACACCCACTCGTCACCACCACCATCCACACCCACCTGTCAACATCACTACCACCGCCCACTAACACCACTACCAGCGCCTCACGTTGCGGCGGCGGCGGCGTCGTCAGTGACCTGACGTGTTCTCTTGTATTGTCTTGGCTGTTAGTCTTCTCTTGATAACCTGCTTCTTGTTGGATCCAAATAACGTACTACCGACGGTAGTAAAGATATACAGTTTATAATAAGCTTTTACCAGGACGATGTTTCTCTCTGTGCAGAGCTATATTTGAATACTTGGCTAATAGTCAGTAAAGTTCTACATACCTGGAGTTTACCTGGAGAGAGTTTCGGGGGTCAATGCCCCCGCGGCCCGGTCTGTGACCAGGCCTCCTGGTGGATCAGCGCCTGATCAACCAGGCTGTTGCTGCTGGCTGCACGCAAACCAACGTACGAGCCACAGCCCGGCTGATCAGGAACTGACTTTAGGTGCTTGTCCAGTGCCAGCTTGAAGACTGCCAGGGGTCTGTTGGTAATCCCCCTTATGTGTGCTGGGAGGCAGTTGAACAGTCTCGGGCCCCTGACACTTATTGTATGGTCTCTTAACGTGCTAGTGACACCCCTGCTTTTCATTGGGGGGATGGTGCATCGTCTGCCAAGTCTTTTGCTTTCGTAGTGAGTGATTTTCGTGTGCAAGTTCGGTACTAGTCCCTCTAGGATTTTCCAGGTGTATATAATCATGTATCTCTCCCTCCTGCGTTCCAGGGAATACAGGTTTAGAAACCTCAAGCGCTCCCAGTAATTGAGGTGTTTTATCTCCGTTATGCGCGCCGTGAAAGTTCTCTGTACATTTTCTAGGTCGGCAATTTCACCTGCCTTGAAAGGTGCTGTTAGAGTGCAGCAATATTCCAGCCTAGATAGAACAAGTGACCTGAAGAGTGTCATCATGGGCTTGGCCTCCCTAGTTTTGAAGGTTCTCATTATCCATCCTGTCATTTTTCTAGCAGATGCGATTGATACAATGTTATGGTCCTTGAAGGTGAGATCCTCCGACATAATCACTCCCAGGTCTTTGACGTTGGTGTTTCGCTCTATTTTGTGGCCAGAATTTGTTTTGTACTCTGATGAAGATTTAATTTCCTCATGTTTACCATATCTGAGTAATTGAAATTTCTCATCGTTGAACTTCATATTGTTTTCTGCAGCCCACTGAAAGATTTGGTTGATGTCCGCCTGGAGCCTTGCAGTGTCTGCAATGGAAGACACTGTCATGCAGATTCGGGTGTCATCTGCAAAGGAAGACACGGTGCTGTGGCTGACATCCTTGTCTATGTCGGATATGAGGATGAGGAACAAGATGGGAGCTAGTACTGTGCCTTGTGGAACAGAGCTTTTCACCGTAGCTGCCTCGGACTTTACTCTTTTGACGACTACTCTCTGTGTTCTGTTAGTGAGGAAATTATAGATCCATCGACCGACTTTTCCTGTTATTCCTTTAGCGCGCATTTTGTGCGCTATTACGCCATGGTCACACTAGTCGAAGGCTTTTGCAAAGTCTGTATATATTACATCTGCATTCTTTTTGTCTTCTAGTGCATTTAGGACCTTGTCGTAGTGATCCAGTAGTTGAGACAGACAGGAGCGACCTGTTCTAAACCCATGTTGCCCTGGGTTGTGTAACTGATGGGTTTCTAGATGGGTGGTGATCTTGCTTCTTAGGACCCTTTCAAAGATTTTTATGATATGGGATGTTAGTGCTATTGGTCTGTAGTTCTTTGCTGTTGCTTTACTGCCCCCTTTGTGGAGTGGGGCTATGTCTGTTGTTTTTAGTAACTGAGGGACGACCCCCGTGTCCATGCTCCCTCTCCATAGGATGGAAAAGGCTCGTGATAGGGGCTTCTTGCAGTTCTTGATGAACACAGAGTTCCATGAGTCTGGCCCTGGGGCAGAGTGCATGAGCATGTCATTTATCGCCTGTTCGAAGTCATTTGGCGTCAGGATAACATCGGATAGGCTTGTGTTAATCAAATTTTGTGGCTCTCTCATAAAAAATTCATTTTGATCTTCGACTCTCAGTCTGGTTAGCGGCTTGCTAAAAACTGAGTCATATTGGGACTTGAGTAGCTCACTCATTTCCTTGCTGTCATCTGTGTAGGACCCATCTTGTTTAAGTAGGGGCCCAATACTGGGCGTTGTTCTCGATTTTGATTTGGCATAGGAGAAGAAATACTTTGGGTTTCTTTCGATTTCATTTATAGCTTTTAGTTCTTCCCGCGATTCCTGACTCCTAAAGGATTCTTTTAGCTTAAGTTCGATGCTTGCTATTTCTCTTACCAGTGTCTCCCTGCGCATTTCAGATATATTGACCTCTTTTAGCCGCTCTGTTATTCTTTTCCGTCGCCTGTAAAGGGAGCGCCTGTCTCTTTCTATTTTACATCTACTCCTCCTTTTTCTTAGAGGAATAAGCCTTGTGCATACATCGAGTGCCACCGAGTTAATCTGTTCTAGGCATAAGTTTGGGTCTGTGTTGCTTAGTATATCTTCCCAGCTTATATCGGTTAGGACTTGGTTTACTTGGTCCCACTTTATGTTTTTGTTATTGAAGTTGAATTTGGTGAATGCTCCCTCGTGACTAGTCTCATTTTGTCGGTCTGGGGCTCCTCGCATACATGTCTGAACCTCAATTATGTTGTGATCTGAGTATATTGTTTTTGATATGGTGACATTTCTTATCAGATCATCATTGTTAGTGAATATGAGGTCTAGTGTATTCTCCAGTCTAGTAGGCTCTATTATTTGCTGGTTTAAATTGAATTTTGTGCAGAGATTTAAAAGCTCGTGTGAGTGTGAGTTTTCATCAGAGCTGCCTCCTGGTGTTATTACTGCAACAATATTATTTGCTATATTCCTCCATTTTAGGTGCCTTAAGTTGAAATCCCCCAGGAGCAAGATGTTGGGTGCAGGAGCTGGAAGATTTTCCAGACAGTGGTCAATTTTTAACAGCTGTTCCTGGAATTGCTGGGATGTTGCATCCGGAGGCTTGTAGACTACCACAATGACTAGGTTTTGGTTCTCGACCTTTACTGCTAAAACTTCCACTACGTCATTTGAGGCATTAAGCAGTTCTGTGCAAACAAGTGACTCTGCAATGTACAGGCCAACCCCCCCCTTTTGCCTGTTCACTCTGTATAGGTTGTAACCTGGGATCCATATTTCATTGTCCAAGTGATCCTTTATGTGGGTCTCAGTGAAAGCCGCGAACATTGCCTTTGCCTCTGCAAGCAGTCCACGGATGAAAGGTATTTTGTTGTTTGTTGCTGGCTTTAGACCCTGTATATTTGCAAAGAAGAATGTTATCGGACTGGTGGTATTGTTGGTACTGGGGGGGATTTTTTTTTCCGGCATTAGTATCTGTATCTGTTGGTTTGGAGTGGAGGCCATCGACTGTGGTTCCACTCCAGGAATGACTGGATTTGGTGTACGATTTCTGCCATTTCCTGCCAGTTTTTTTTTCCTTCCTGGCACTAAAAAACCTCTCCGAAACGTTGTCATAATTAAAGTTTGTTTTTACAACGTATTTTTTCTCTAAAAAACTTGAAATCTAGCAATTTTACACGTTTATCTTTAAGATTTTCAGTCATAAAAGAACCTTAGAAATCTTACCTAACCTTATTATAACAAGCACAGTTTAATTTAGCCTACTCCAACTAAATATATTTTAGATAAATTTACAGTAATTTAACAAACAAACACAATGAAATATTTTTTTTCGTTATGTTTATAATTATTTTTGCGAAATTATTGCATACACAAATTTTCGCTTGTCGTATTCGGCAAGATGAGCGTTGCTATTTAAGCCAAAATCTCAAGTTTTACCTATTCGTCACGACATTCTTCCTCCGTAAGCCATGCGTGTCGTAAGAGGCGACCAAAATGCCGGGAGCAAGGGGCTAGTAACCCCTTGCAGCGCTGTATAGCCCTTGCGGCTTAGCGCTTCTTTTTTATTATAATAATAATAGTAACCCCTTCTCCTGTATATATACATTACTAAATTTGAAAGGGGAAACTTTCGTTTTACCTTTTGGGCCACCCTGCCTCGGTGGGCCACCCCGCCTCGGTGGGATACGGCCGGTTTGTTGAAAGAAAAGATATATATATATATATATATATATATATATATATATATATATATATATATATATATATATATATATATATATATATATATATATATATATAAATGCACATTCATATGAAAACCTCTTTTGCTATATTTATTAAGAAGCACTAAATCCGTATGGGTTATATAGTGTCATGCTTAAATGAGAAGTAATCGGGTTTCATTCAATGGAGAAGGTAGCTCTGATTCCTTGGATTAAGTGTTTTTCTCCGGCATCACAGGGTTGTGCTTATATAACTGTTGCAGTAATTACGTGGGTGTTCACAGATAAACTTCAAACATTATTATTATAATCAAAAGAAGCGCTAAACCGCAAGGGTTTAAACATCCAACAGCTAGTAACTCTTATCAACGAGGATTTAGAAGGAAGAAAGGGATAATATGCAACAGCATATTTATAATTAGTCACTGTAGTGATTTCTTAGTTGGATGGTTGTGGCTCTCATTACTTAGCCATGATGGTGAAATCGATTATTTTAGTTTTTAGAATACACTGGTAGTGGTAATACCATTTTTTATAACAATAATAATAATAGATTAGTATCTTAGATCAAAGGTATGTAATACCGACAAGTTGATGAATAAGACGCATGTGGAATACTTAGATATCTTTATTGATAGACAGTTCGCTCGTCGTGAACTTTATTAGTGATAAAGCACCTAATGAGCGAAAAGTCTCCTAATAAAGATACCCAAGTGTTGCACATGTGTTATATTCATCACACATAGATCAAACATACTATAGTACAGCCTACATATTAAGGTGAAATACATGGTATTATCACTGAAAGATTGACTTTTTTTTTTTTTGTCCTGATGGGCGGATTTCGTCCTGAGAGTAAACACAGACTTGAGACATTAATGCGGACAATACTCGAGTGTCCGGGGTGTAATATAACAGGCATTGGTTATATTTGCGTAATTTCATCATTTTTCATCATTGTATGCTTATGTTGTTTTTCGTATGAGATATACTATGTATGTGACACTTTTTTGTATGATAACGTTATGTAATTATTTACAACAAAGCCAGTGTCAAGTATTTAAAGTGAAATTATATTTTAAGCGCAAACTTCGGAGACTTTGAAGACGGTCTATATATGAGAAAAAATAGTCTTTGTAACTGAAGCAATGTTGGGTTTCCAGGACTATAATGACACAGCAATGATATCTGCAGATCTAGTGTGATCTCTCAAGCAGTGGCCAATGATTTTTTTCCTTCATTATATACTGTAATTTTATTTTCCTTTGTTGTCATGTCCATCTCGTCGTGTCTTGCAGACAAGACGAATCATTATTGTCGTATATTTTCTTGCTCGTCCGTCTTTTTTCTAGCAATAGTAGTTAAGGTTCTCAGCTGCGATGCTTATTTTCCAGAATAGATTCAAAGACTACTAACATAGATTCAAAGACTACTAACATAGATTCAAAGACTACTAACATAGATTCAAAGACTACTAACATAGATTCAAAGACTACTAACATAGATTCAAAGACTACTAACATATATTCAAAGACTGGCTTTCTGTGGATAGTGTTCGTGTTGCCCGAACAGTCAGGTTAAGTACTCAGGAGGTAGCTAGTAACTGAATGATAGACCATGTGGAGAACGTACTTCCTGTCTCTTACAGGCTTCTTCGTCTGCCCAATCCCTTAATACTGTTGCAGTTGTAATATTGATTCTTACCTGGAGTTTACCTGGAGAGAGTTCCGGGGGTCAACGCCCCCGCGGCCCGGTCTGAGACCAGGCCTCCTGGTGGATCAGAGCCTGATCAACCAGGCTGTTGCTGCTGGCTGCACGCAAACCAACATACGAGCCACAGCCCGGCTGATCCGGAACTGACTTTAGGTGCTTGTCCAGTGCCAGCTTGAAGACTGCCAGGGGTCTGTTGGTAATCCCCCTTATGTGTGCTGGGAGGCAGTTGAACAGTCTCGGGCCCCTGACACTTATTGTATGGTCTCTTAACGTGCTAGTGACACCCCTGCTTTTCATTGGGGGGATGGTGCATCGTCTGCCAAGTCTTTTGCTTTCGTAGTGGGTGATTTTCGTGTGCAAGTTCGGTACTAGTCCCTCTAGGATTTTCCAGGTGTATATAATCATGTATCTCTCCCTCCTGCGTTCCAGGGAATACAGGTTTAGGAACCTCAAGCGCTCCCAATAATTGAGGTGTTTTATCTCCGTTATGCGCGCCGTGAAAGTTCTCTGTACATTTTCTAGGTCAGCAATTTCACCTGCCTTGAAAGGTGCTGTTAGTGTGCAGCAATATTCCAGCCTAGATAGAACAAGTGACCTGAAGAGTGTCATCATGGGCTTGGCCTCCCTAGTTTTGAAGGTTCTCATTATCCATCCTGTCATTTTTCTAGCAGATGCGATTGATACAGTGTTATGGTCCTTGAAGGTGAGATCCTCCGACATGATCACTCCCAGGTCTTTGACGTTGGTGTTTCGCTCTATTTTGTGGCCAGAATTTGTTTTGTACTCTGATGAAGATTTAATTTCCTCATGTTTACCATATCTGAGTAATTGAAATTTCTCATCGTTGAACTTCATATTGTTTTCTGCAGCCCACTGAAAGATTTGGTTGATGTCTGCCTGGAGCTTTGCAGTGTCTGCAATGGAAGACACTGTCATGCAGATTCGGGTGTCATCTGCAAAGGAAGACACGGTGCTGTGGCTGACATCCTTGTCTATGTCGGATATAAGGATGAGGAACAAGATGGGAGCGAGTACTGTGCCTTGTGGAACAGAGCTTTTCACCGTAGCTGCCTCGGACTTTACTCTGTTGACGACTACTCTCTGTGTTCTGTTAGTGAGGAAATTATAGATCCATCGACCGACTTTTCCTGTTATTCCTTTAGCACGCATTTTGTGCGCTATTACGCCATGGTCACACTTGTCGAAGGCTTTTGCAAAGTCTGTATATATTACATCTGCATTCTTTTTGTCTTCTAGTGCATTTAGGACCTTGTCGTAGTGGTCCAATAGTTGAGACAGACAGGAGCGACCTGTTCTAAACCCATGTTGCCCTGGGTTGTGTAACTGATGGGTTTCTAGATGCGTGGTGATCTTGCTTCTTAGGACCCTTTCAAAGATTTTTATGATATGGGATGTTAGTGCTATTGGTCTGTAGTTCTTTGCTGTTGCTTTACTGCCCCCTTTGTGGAGTGGGGCTATGTCTGTTGTTTTTAGTAACTGTGGGACGACCCCCGTGTCCATGCTCCCTCTCCATAGGATGGAAAAGGCTCGTGATAGGGGCTTCTTGCAGTTCTTGATGAACACAGAGTTCCATGAGTCTGGCCCTGGGGCAGAGTGCATGGGCATGTCATTTATCGCCTGTTCGAAGTCATTTGGCGTCAGGATAACATCGGATAGGCTTGTGTTAATCAAATTTTGTGGCTCTCTCATAAAAAATTCATTTTGATCTTCGACTCTCAGTCTGGTTAGCGGCTTGCTAAAAACTGAGTCATATTGGGACTTGAGTAGCTCACTCATTTCCTTGTTGTCATCTGTGTAGGACCCATCTTGTTTAAGTAGGGGCCCAATACTGGACGTTGTTCTCGATTTTGATTTGGCATAGGAGAAGAAATACTTTGGGTTTCTTTCGATTTCATTTATGGCTTTTAGTTCTTCCCGCGATTCCTGACTCCTAAAGGATTCTTTTAGCTTAAGTTCGATGCTTGCTATTTCTCTGACCAGTGTCTCCCTACGCATTTCAGATATATTGACCTCTTTTAGCCGCTCTGTTATTCTTTTCCGTCGCCTGTAAAGGGAGCGCCTGTCTCTTTCTATTTTACATCTACTCCTCCTTTTTCTTAGAGGAATAAGCCTTGTGCATACATCGAGTGCTACCGAGTTAATCTGTTCTAGGCATAAGTTTGGGTCTGTGTTGCTTAGTATATCTTCCCAGCTTATATCGGTTAGGACTTGGTTTACTTGGTCCCACTTTATGTTTTTGTTATTGAAGTTGAATTTGGTGAATGCTCCCTCGTGACTAATCTCATTATGTCGGTCTGGGGCTCCGCGCATACATGACTGAACCTCAATTATGTTGTGATCTGAGTATATTGTTTTTGATATGGTGATATTTCTTATCAGATCATCATTGTTAGTGAAGATGAGGTCTAGTGTATTCTCCAGTCTAGTAGGCTCTATTATTTGCTGGTTTAAATTGAATTTTGTGCAGAGATTTAAAAGCTCGCGTGAGTGTGAGTTTTCATCAGAGCTGCCTCCTGGTGTTATTACTGCAACAATATTATTTGCTATATTCCTCCATTTTAGGTGCCTTAAGTTGAAATCCCCCAGGAGCAAGATGTTGGGTGCAGGAGCTGGAAGGTTTTCCAGACAGTGGTCAATTTTTAACAGCTGTTCCTGGAATTGCTGGGATGTTGCATCCGGAGGCTTGTAGACTATCACAATGACTAGGTTTTGGTTCTCGACCTTTACTGCTAAAACTTCCACTACATCATTTGAGGCATTTAGCAGTTCTGTGCAAACAAGTGACTCTGCAATGTACAGGCCAACCCCCCCCCTTTTGCCTGTTCACTCTGTCACATCTGTATAGGTTGTAACCTGGGATCCATATTTCGTTGTCCAAGTGATCCTTTATGTGGGTCTCAGTGAAAGCCGCGAACATTGCCTTTGCCTCTGCAAGCAGTCCACGGATGAAAGGTATTTTGTTGTTTGTTGCTGGCTTTAGACCCTGTATATTTGCAAAGAAGAATGTTATCGGACTGGTGGTATTGTTGGTACTGGGGGGGGATTTTTTTTCCGGCATTAGTATCTGTATCTGTTGGTTTGGAGTGGAGGCCATCGACTGTGGTTCCACTCCAGGAATGACTGGATTTGGTGTACGATTTCTGCCATTTCCTGCCAGTTTTTTTTCCTTCCTGGCACTAAAAAACCTCTCCCTCTTGAGTGGCTGTGGCTACCCAGGTTTTCCCATGGCCTGGATGTTTTGTATCTTTTTGTCCCCTTTAGATGGTATGCCTGGCAATTTAAGTTATAGCACAGTCTTTCCTGTACTGAAGAGGTACACAGTTCAGGGTGAAAAAGCTTACAGGAAGGGAGTTTGCATTTTCCTGTTGTCATATGGGCATGGCATTTCCTAGGGTGGTCATAGTTGCACGTCCCATCTGTTTTTCCAGATTTCCCATGCCAGCAGATACCGAGTGCATAGTATGTGCACAGGCTTGGTTTCCGTTTGCCTTGGGTTTCTGTGACTGTATTCCCTGTTGGTGCATGTTTCCCTGTCTTACTTCTATCCTCCCTAGCACCAACAATGGAGCTCCCACCATTTGTTTTTGGTAATATATCCTCACTATTGCTAGTGGAGTTCTCTTGTTTGCTATTTCCTGCGGTATTTCTAGTTTGCAATATTGGTTTTATCTTATCTTTGACTACACTTGTTTCCCTACTATGGCTGCTGTCCCCTATGCGGTCATTCATATGTATTCCTTCCTGCGTATAATTCCCGACTACCTGGACAAAATCTCCAGCTTCACCATTACTGTCTCCCAGGACAGCATCTCCAGCTTCCCCATTACTGTCTCCCAGGACAGCATCTCCAGCTTCACCATTACTGTCTCCCAGGACAGCACCTCCAGCTTCACCATTACTGTCTCCCAGGACAGCACCTCCAGCTTCCCCATTACTGTCTCCCAGGACAGCACTATCAGCCCCCCATTTACTGACTACTAGGACATCATCTCCAGCCTTACAGTTTCTGACTACATGGCCAGTATCAAGGGCAGTACCATTCAGCCCGGACTTTTTATGTTCCCATCTGTTGTAGAAAGCTTCCAGGTTTTCTATGAAAGCAGCTTTGATGTTGACCTCTTTTAATACCCTTGTGATTTTAGTCCACAGATTTATCTCATTTGGGCATACCCAAAAACACTTCCCTGTTTTAATACTGCTTGTAGCTAGTTCTTGGATATCTGCACAAGGGGCGTGACACCAATTTCCACAGAAATGACAATTTATGCATGTGGAAGCCCGTTTGTTTGACTGACTACAGACTACACACAGCTTCATAATGATTTGAATGGTTGATTTACTGCAATTCTACTAGCAACCTCTTGAATATTCTATTAATAACCTGCTAGGTGGTGCACAACGAAACCGTTTGAAACCAGTCCAGGGTTCGGACCAGTCAAGGGTTCGGACCAGTCAAGGGTTCGGACCAGTCTATCTGATCTGATCAGTGGGTCACTTATTTAAACCATACTGGTCGGTGATTTGAGCTAACACATGAAGGATCTACTGGAAATTATCTACCCGAGTAATATGTGATTTGATTGATACAAAAGTATAACTTGCGTGTTGAAGAGCCGGTGATATCTGGCAGCTCCTACAATGACGAACGGTCGAGCCTCCACCTTTGTTTATCAATCGCTGTATCTAGCTTCTCTATTTTTTTTTTTTTTTTTTTTTCCGTCTCCACCACAATAAATGCTATATTATCACTATAGTTGACTGGTGCAAATTTTGGAGGAAGGGCGCTTTTTCTGTAGTAATAATTGCTTCTCGTTGTGTATATTGCGACCGCTGGTAACTACAGGTTATATGAAATTCACAGTAACGTCTGGTATTTCAAGAAAAAGAAACTAATGAAAGTCACTCCACTCCACTAAGTACCATTATAATACTGGTTAGTTGCTACTACAACACTGTATTCTGCTATTCACTGGTATCACTAGATTATATGCGAGTACACTAGCAGGCCAGGAAGATTATTAAAAACAGCTGACCTGTGGTAAGTTTCTGGCGACTTCTGGCACCTGCCTCTATAGGCTTATCACTTCATTTACAAATTCACCTGTTTTCAAATGACACTTTAGCCTTTATCATCAATATACTAGGGAGCCACTGTAGTATACACTATACACTATGTATACTCAATGCTTTCAGGGAGACTTTCTTTCCTCTGACACAAAGTTCAATATTATTATTTTTCCACACGGGACAGGCCTATGATTCCCCTCTGGCAGTAAACTCTGCTAGGAAGTGCACACTAATTCTCCTTTTTTTACTCAGTATATAATGTTTTCCGGCCAAGATTGGTTCCAGGCGCTAGAGGGATGTATCGTATAGGATTGATGACACAAATTAAAGTTCTAGCACGTAAGAGTGACCGTGAAAACACCAGAAAAACCGGGAGCACAACGAGGCACGCTGACACGCTATGTCAGCGTATGTCATGAAAAAGGCTTATTGTACAGAGTTTTTCGTGATGTCATGTTTGTGCTGGAGAGAATATATTTTCCGTAATATTTTGGTCTGGTGGTGATGTTGGCGACTCCAGCGAGGCAACCATGAAGGTGATGCAGTGGTAGTGTGATGGTGGTGGTGGTGACCAAGGGTCACATGCAGTTGTGACGTCTCGTGGCACGGCTCGCCTGTATGGAGCAACCCGCCCACCCCAGGTCCTAGTTGATGTCATCTTCACAACAAATTTAGGACCCACTCTTGAGGCGGCTTAAAAAGTGACTGCACTCAAGGGGTCCAAGGCACCGTCTAACTGGTCGACGACACGGTTAAGACGAGCGCTCTGATTGGCTGCTTGGTGAAGTTGTCCTCATGGAGTTCTAGGATCCGGGTCACTGTAGTGCTAGCACCTTACATGCACCTTTAGCATACTATAATAGTCACTGTACAGTGGTTTACCTGGAGTTTACCTGGAGAGAGTTCCGGGGGTCAACGCCCCCGCGGCCCGGTCTGAGACCAGGCCTCCTGGTGGATCAGAGCCTGATCAACCAGGCTGTTGCTGCTGGCTGCACGCAAACCAACATACGAGCTACAGCCCGGCTGATCCGGAACTGACTTTAGGTGCTTGTCCAGTGCCAGCTTGAAGACTGCCAGGGGTCTGTTGGTAATCCCCCTTATGTGTGCTGGGAGGCAGTTGAACAGTCTCGGGCCCCTGACACTTATTGTATGGTCTCTTAACGTGCTAGTGACACCCCTGCTTTTCGTTGGGGGGATGGTGCATCGTCTGCCAAGTCTTTTGCTTTCGTAGTGAGTGATTTTCGTGTGCAAGTTCGGTACTAGTCCCTCTAGGATTTTCCAGGTGTATATAATCATGTATCTCTCCCTCCTGCGTTCCAGGGAATACAGGTTTAGGAACCTCAAGCGCTCCCAATAATTGAGGTGTTTTATCTCCGTTATGCGCGCCGTGAAAGTTCTCTGTACATTTTCTAGGTCGGCAATTTCACCTGCCTTGAAAGGTGCTGTTAGTGTGCAGCAATATTCCAGCCTAGATAGAACAAGTGACCTGAAGAGTGTCATCATGGGCTTGGCCTCCCTAGTTTTGAAGGTTCTCATTATCCATCCTGTCATTTTTCTAGCAGATGCGATTGATACAATGTTATGGTCCTTGAAGGTGAGATCCTCCGACATGATCACTCCCAGGTCTTTGACGTTGGTGTTTCGCTCTATTTTGTGGCCAGAATTTGTTTTGTACTCTGATGAAGATTTAATTTCCTCATGTTTACCATATCTGAGTAATTGAAATTTCTCATCGTTGAACTTCATATTGTTTTCTGCAGCCCACTGAAAGATTTGGTTGATGTCTGCCTGGAGCTTTGCAGTGGTTGCAACAGTTCACAACTAACCCGCAAATTAGAAGAGAAACTAAGACTGCAATGCTACATATGCTTCACTATATTGTTTATCACTGAATTTAGGATAGGTTAGGTAAGGTTCGTCAGGAAACAGGACAAGTGTTTCCTGACACGGGTCTTAGATGATAACCCGCCGTTGGAGCTTTTGGTCATCTGACCGAGACCTTCCGCTGGCTTATCGGTCCACCCCTTTAAAAATTATGATCATAGTTCTAACCTATCACTGGATTTATTAACTATATGAACAACGCGTTTATCTTGTTACCGAATCAATTTATTAATAGTTTTCTTTTTTGCTGGAGCTTGCTTAGGTAACAGTAAGTTGGGGCACATTTCCTGGACCCATTATGTGCCTTTATAATCTTTTGACTACAGACCACGGGATGGGTGTGAAGTAACCCCCCACAGGATGGATAGGGAGTAACTAACACCCCACAGGATGGGTATCGGGTCACCACCTACAGGAAACAATACACAAATGACCCACACATAAAAGAGAGAGAAACTCTGACATTTCGGTCCAACTTGGACCATTTACAAGTCACACTAACACGAAGGGGAGAGAGCCAGTATATATAGGAGAGGGGGGGGGACAGGGACGGGACCTGATATTTCCTTCTCCCCCTACCTCTTCGCCTTTCCTTTCCTTTCTTTGTCTTCCTTTCTTCTGCCTACGTGTGTTCTGTCCAGTTTTTTCCTCCCAGTGATTTTGGTCCCACCCTCGTGGACCAAAATCTCCTGCAGTGTTCCGTTTTCATGTCTTGACGTACTCCTGATTTTACTACTACTACTATTACTACTACTTATTACTTACTACTACTGCTATTGCTTCGCTTCACTTCCCTTTCTGTCTCTTGTGCTACTACCACTATTCCTCTAGTTGCTACTACCACTACTACTTTCCCTACCGTTATTGCCTCTACCGCTACTTTTCCACCTCCTTTCTTCCTCTATTTGTCTCGTCTTTGCCCCCCTCTCCTATATATACTGGCTCCCTTCCCTTCGTGTGTTAGTGTGACTTCGTGTGTTAGTCTGACCGAAACGTCGTCATAAGCTTCTGTGCGCGGATTATTTGCGCACTGTTCCAGTCACGGTATTGTGCCTTTTTGTTCACCTACAGGAAAGGTGTAATACGCTTATTGAAGCTATCAAACTGGATGACTTCGATCTGTCACGTACCATTATCTTTTAACATCGTTCCTAACGTGAACCTTAGCCCCGGCTGTTTCCGTAGATCCTTCCCTCACCGAGCACATTGTCAAATACTGCAGTGCCACGCATAACTTGACCTCAGCTTGGCTCACTCGTCACCTTTCAGTGTCGTGAATACCTCTGCCTTTCTTGTTATGCTTTTGTTTACTTGATAACGGTACTGAGCAGAGTACTCAACATAAGAGTACCTCAGGGTAGCATTCTTGTCCCACTATCGTTCCATATCTAAATCAGTGACATAGCAAATGCCTACCAGGAACCTAAACAAGTCCTGTTTGCAGATGATACATCTGTCATATCTCATCGAGATGCTGTTACCCTCAACAGCATAATCAACAACGAGCTTGTAATATTTTACCTAGGAAAAAAATAATCACAACATATTAAAATTGTAAACAGGCAGCAGTAACTTAACTGAAAGCTTTGTCACTTAATCTCTTGAGGTCCTCCAGATACCAGGGCCCTTGTGATACCTGAAGTGGGTTTAGAGGGTCAACGCCCCCGCGACCCGATCCGTGACCACAAAGTGCTCCTGGAAGAGCACTTCTTTTCTTCAGTGGTGAGAGCAGCTCTCTCCACAGAGTACCACACATTAATTTTTAAACTTTTTAGTGTTTGAATTGAGGTAGTAGTTTTCGTAGGTAATACGTCTATATTCGATGTACAGGGCCTGGGAATCATCTTTACACAAGTTTATTAAACCTCTGTTCCGACTGGCAGCCTGGGTGAGGGATTCAATTTCACGAGAAAGAGATTCAATCCTTTTGTCCTTCTGCGATGCTACTCGACTCGGTGCCATTAGTTCGTATTCTCTCTCCTTAGCAAGCGAGCGCTGGAGGTAAAACTGCTTCGTTGCTGTCATCATAAAATGATCGAAGGCGTCGGCTTGTTCTTTCCGTTTCTGACTCAGTTCTTCCCATTTTATCTGCTCATCTTGTAGCTCTCGTATCTTCATATCAATATCCTCACTTAATTCACGATATTCCTCTACTCGACGGTATTTAACCTCAAACTCGTACTCAAGGGACTCGATCTGGTCTTGCAAGTATTCTTTGCGGCGGCCTTCTGTTTTGTGCTTAACCAAAAGCTCCTCGTGAGCTTTTCTGTCCTTCTCCCGTTGCTCACTAAGGTCATTATAGCCTTGGAGAGCCTCTTCATAACCAGACTTGAGTGACCAAGCCTCCTGTTTTCCTCTTTCAACTATGACCTTGGCAAATTCATGATCATGCTTAAGACTAACATGATAATTGCGGAGGGACTCTATATCACTGTGTTTTTTCTTTAAATCGTCCTCTAAAGAACGTATTTTACCCATCAGATTTTCCTTCTGGAGTAGTTCTTTTTCACGTTCTTCTATTAAATTTCCTCTTCGAAGCCGGTCTTTCTTAAACCTCTTCATTATTTCTTTCTTGCCCCTTTTCACGTTGTTTCGATCTTGCAGGAGCATCTCGTAGTTCTCCAACTGGTTTCGATGATGCTTGACAAGGTCTTTGTAATGCCTCGCCTTCTCGTCACGAGCTCTTGCTACCCCGAGAGACTCCATCTGGCTCCTTTTCAAGTTTGTCCGAGCAAGTCGATGCTCTTGCTTAAGCTCTGTATGCTTAAGACGGAGAGCGTCCAGTTCACGGTCTCTGGCGTCGACCAGAGCGCGGAGCTTTACGCGCTCATCCTCTTCACCCTGGTAGAGCAGAGCTGCCTCATGAACATTGGCGGCACATGCAAGTGCTACCTCGTATGCTTCTTCGGCATTGTGTGCAACCTCTTGCTTCTGACGTTTAGATTCGTCTAGGAGGAGCTGCAACTCTTTTATTT
Organism: Cherax quadricarinatus; assembly: GCF_038502225.1. Lineage (NCBI taxonomy): Eukaryota > Metazoa > Arthropoda > Malacostraca > Decapoda > Parastacidae > Cherax > Cherax quadricarinatus. Next base: position 14,629,077 of record NC_091344.1, read on the forward strand.
GAGCAATAAGTGAAGCATCCTCATCGACGTACTCAGCATGGTGGTCACCCTCGGGATGGGCATGTACCTGAGCGTCCTCACCACCAGAATGCATCGGAAAGTCGTCTGCTGGTGTAGGTAGAGTACTACCCACACCAGGTTTGTCTAGTACTATGAGGCTCTCATCCTCACCACCTACAACGTGTGGTGGGCCATGCTCCATGTGGTGAAGCTTGCTTAGTGCCACAAAGCTGGGAGCCTCACCAGGAGCCCCGCGACGTCCCTTACCGCGAGAGCGTCCACGACTGAATGAACGACCCTCAACAGTAAATAAACCCGGAATGAGAATTATTATGACGATTTTTATTAGAATTAATTTCATTTTTCTAATAATTATACGATTACTTGTAATACAAAAACACAAACCGCAGACAGTGGAACTTTATCGAGATGAAAGTTCCATACATGCAAGAATATTTCTCAAGTTACTGAATGTAATCAGTTCACCACCAGTCGAGAATACTTTAAATCACTGAAGAAAATTTTCATTGTATATACACAGATTATTATTATTATAATCAAAAAGAAGCGCTAAGCCACAAGGGCTATACAGCATATATACACAGAAAGCCATACACATCTCGGTACTCACGATGAATGACCGGGCTCAGCGGTGCTTGAAAACATTGTATTAATGAATTCCTGTGAAATGCAACATTATCAAATGCACAATCTACTGACTGGAGTTTTGAGGTTCTCTGATCGCGGGTTCAAACCCCACCCGTGGTATCATTTACACAGCCAACTGTAATCAACCACACCCATCATAACGGAAGACTACACTAACGTCCTAGTGCATGCAGAACCACGTGTAACATTCCCAGGTACTACAAGTACTGTGTTGGTGGTGATGGCGACAGTAGCAGTGACAGTAGCAGTGACAGTGACAGTAGCAGTGACAGTAGCAGTGACAGTGACAGTAGCAGTGACAGTGACAGTAACAGTGACAGTGACAGTAGTAGTACAGTGACGACAGTAGCAGTGGCAGTAACAGTGACAGTAGTTGTGATAGAACCTCCACTCTGATACAAGGACGGAGAGGATAGAACCTCCACTCTGATACAAGGACGGAGAGGATAGAACCTCCACTCTGATACAAGGACGGAGAACAGAACCTCCATTACTAGGGAAATGAATGATTCACGTGGGTTTAGCGCTTCATTGTTAATTAATATTGCGAATTACAATTTATTATTATTATTATTAGTAGTAGTAGTAGTAGTAGTAGTACTGTTATTATTTTATTATTATTATTATTATTATTATTATTATTATTATTATTATTATTATTATAATTATTAATTATTATTATTATAAATAAGTGGTCAACACTCATTTTCTGGCCAATTATATTACAGTGACTTTAGGGTAAGTTTGTGGTGCTGATTCCCAATGTCATCGGTTTTGCTTGATTGGCTCTAGTTTTTGATAAATTTGGTATCCCATTGAAAAACATAAAAGATGTGAAAAATATATTGATCAGGCGGGGCTAACTTACAAATAGCATTGAAATTATTCTTTAGATCACGCAGATCAACACAAATAGACACACTTGTGCTCATGATGGCAAAGCTTCTGCAAAACTATTTGATATTTTCGTATTCTTTAAGTTTTGTTGAGTGAGCCGTCTCGGCTGAGTGGTTGAGGGGAGTAGACGTGTGCTGGGGATCTGGACCTACTGTCAGCATAGTTGCCTACCCATTTCTCCCGACTGATAAGTCATCATTAAAACTCCTACTGTTGGAAGACAGCTTCAGTGTTGTGAGAACTCTTATGTGCGAGCTGTGACTAAGGATATACCTAGTGAAACACTGGAAATAGTTTTCCTTTTTGCAAAGGTCCTCACAGGCCTCTGCTTCCCCTCTGCCTTTCATTTGACCTTAGCCTTTCGCCTCTATCAACATACAGTGTAGAGGCGAATTTTGCTAGTCCACTGCTACTCGTGCCTCTCAAAATGCTCACAACTCATCACTTTACCAACCTGAGGAATAACGACGAGTGTGCAGTCCTACGTGAGTTGGTAACCCAGGTGTCCACACACTGAAAATTCGTCTTTCACTCCAAGACACGTGTGCTAGAAGTTCTGCAAGTCTGGAGTGAGTAACAATTTGTACGAATATTGCAGTGTTTGGTAACTCTTGAGAAGTCTGCCTCAGCCTGTGACCTTGAGCGAGGCACTGCATCACCTGCCTGAGACTTTCGCCCATATTGACTATGTGAAGAAAGGCGAATGTGCGTGCTCAGTTACCCCTGCTGTTCTCCTGTATCCCCAACTCTCCGCCTTTAAACTCAGCTGTTCGCCTTTATCAACGACGTGCAGTGTAGAGGTGTATTTTGCTGCCCCGCTGGTACTCGAATATGTGAGTTCCGCAAGTGCTGCAGATTTGTTGTAACTATTTGCATGAGTGGATTATGCTGACTTAGGACATTGTGCTACCATCAGTACCTACGTAGGCTTAAAATGAGTGAGGAATGTCTGGCCTTCTGGGTGACCTTGAAAATGGCACTATAAGACCCGCATGCCACTTACACCCATACTGCGTGTGTCTATTGAGGTGAATGTCCCTTCCTCGACTTTCCTATTCACCGGTATCCCTTAACTCGTCGCCATTATCTACATATGGGATAAGGGCGAGTTTAGCTGATCCAGGCCAAACAGCGCTCCAAGCCAGCCAGTGAAGGCCAAGGCTACATCTGTTCTGAATCCCAGAATGCCTTTGTGAACGTTCTACAGTGTTCCGGCCGTACCTTCGGTGTTGTGAGAACTAGTTCTTATGTAGTGAAAATTTGTCTGTCATTCCAAGACACGTGTGCTAGATGTGTTAAGTGCTGCGGGTTTGGAGTAATTAACAAGTAGTACAGGGTTGGTAACTCTCGATAAGATAAGATAAGATTTCGTTCGGATTTTTAACCCCGGAGGGTTAGCCACCCAGGATCACCCAAGAAAGTCAGTGCGTCATCGAGGACTGTCTAACTTATTTCCATTGGGGTCCTTAATCTTGTCCCCCAGGATGCGACCCACACCAATCGACTAACACCCAGGTACCTATTTGCTGCTAGGTGAACAGGACAACAGGTGTAAGGAAACGTGTCGGAATTTCCACCCGCCGGGAATCGAACCCGGGCACTCCGTGTGTGAAGCGGGAGTTTTAGCCACAGATATCTTGGTGTAGATGTACCCTTTAACAAATCCACTATACCACAACTAAATGCAAAGCTAGGCTAAATGCTCTCAAAGCTGTTGCTGGCTACAATCCCAACTATGGTGCTAATGTGAGAATCGTGAGAATGATGTGCATAGCCTATGTTAGGTCCTTAATTGATTATGCTGCTCCCATGTTGATATTAGCTAGAGAAAGTTCCCTCCGACCCTTGGAGTTAATGCAAAATGAAGCTCTCAGGACTATTCTTGGCTGTCCCAGATCTACAAAAGTTCTTAACATGAGGAAGGAGCTTGGTATTTCTAGTATCAGTGATAGGATTGTTGAAATTAACACTGTACTCGGTATTAGAATGTTGAGAAACGAACCAGACACTGTCACAGTGAATCTTACCAAGTGTCTAGAGGTAAATACACACAGATCTAAATGGATTGTGAAAACGTGCAATTGCATTAAGTTTTATAACCTGCATGAACTGTATCACTGTAGGCAACAAGAGCATTTCACCCCTCCATGGAAGATGTGTTCATTTAATATCACATACCTACAAGTCCCTCCCAAGAAGCTCATTGCTAGTAATCCCTTCCTTAAATCTCTTGTTAGAGCAACTGCTCAAGAAGAAATTTTTCGCCTAGCTGGTAGTAATAAGTTATCACAAGTTATATACACTGATGGATCTAAACAGGAGTCTTCTGGCAGGGCTGCATCTGTTCTTGTTGCCACCTCCCTAGTTAAGAACGATAATAAATTTGTTGAGTTAGGCATAAGAATTAACAACTGGGCGTCTACACTGCAAACTGAATTGTTTGCAATCCTAATGGCGCTAAAGCTAACCTATGACACTGAGCTTGACTCTATCATCATTACTGATTCTATGTCATCACTGAAGGCTCTTGGCTCATATAATGACTCCAACAACATGCTCATTGGGGAAGCCAGGTATAGATACTCAAAAATTAGGGACAAAGGAATTAATGTACAATTGCTATGGATCCCATCACACATTGGATTACTCCTTCATGATAAAGTTGATATGTTAGCCAAGGAGAGTATCCAGAAGGAGAACGTAGAATATAACTTTGGTATAAATGTGTCTAGCATTAGGAATAATATTAGGAGAGAAGTAAATAATGAAAATGATTGTTATAAGAATGCAGTTAGAAGCCTGAGTAGATCTATAACCCACTATGATAACATGAACGTAGATAAGTATGTTTATGGAGCAACTTGCAATGTGAACAGACTGACTGATGTTGTAGTGGCCAGGCTTAGGCTTGGTTACAAGTACTTCTGGCAGTTTGGGAGACACACAGATGATGATCAAACTAAATGTAAATTATGTGATCAGGCATATGGTCACTCTCTTGAACACTATGTGCTTAATTGTCCACTTATTGAGGAATACAGAGACAGACAGTATAATAACCTATGTGACATGTCAAGATATCTTATTAATGAAAATAAGATACCAGATATACTAAGCAAATTTCCTAAATTTGCTTGTAACAGATAAGTGAACTATAGATATGTAGATATAAATCCATATGTATTCCTGTTAACCCTTTGGGGCCTAGTTCCTAGGCCTTTTGTGTATCCATATGCTCTCGCGCTACCGTCCACAGGATCTAGCCACTTCGGTGGCAAAATCTAAATCTAATCTGATTTGTAATATTAAATAAGTTGAGCAGTTTATTGCACAATAAAAAGTAAAAAAAATGAGGTAGTTGGTACTAGCTAGCAAAAGATAGTTTTGGTACTTGCAAAAAAGTAATTGGAATATACACTAATTGCACACACAATAAAAAGTGACTAAAAAAACAAGTAGTGGTAAACAAAATTAAATGGACAGGTAAGAACAATGAATAATATTAATTTGGAGTAAGATTTGACTTGTAACTTAAAATTATGAGCAATTAATAGCAGTAAGAAAGAAGTATAAAGTATTGGAGGTAGTTAGCATTAGCTAGTGATGAAAAAAATAATAAAAATAATAATGCACAATATAATAGTAACGTACACTATATGCACCACACGTATATATGTATTAAGGGCACTTATCTAATCTGTTACAGAAATGTCAGCTTTTCTAAGGAAGGTAGAGAAATCATGTTCGTTTGAGATAGTATATTGTTGTCCTGTTGATGTTTTCCTTACTAGTATTTTCCCATATCGCGTGAAACACTGATGTATTTTGTTTTCCTGTTTAAGTTTTTCTCAGCCTGAACAGAAGGTTTTGACGTTTTCTTGTTAGACACTCATTTATGTACACTCCATTTTTCATTGTAATTGCTGATTTAATTAGGTCCTTTCTTTTATCGTATGAATGAAGTCGGATCATTGTACTGTGTTTATTTCCTGGTTTTCCTAGCAAACGTGTTTCTTTGATTTCAGTTTTGCACGATGACTTGTACGTGGTTCTGTATTATCCTGACAGCAGTTTCTTTGCACTGTGCTTGTGTTATGTGTAGGACTGAGCACACCTCCCTGTGGGGTTCCTAATTCAAAGTCTTTAGTTATACTTCTATGTCCCTGGAACAACACAGACGACTTTCTGTTTGACAGGTAGCCTTTAATCCAGCGGAGAAGCCATCCTCCAACATCCATTCTGGCAAGTTCACTAATGATTACATGTCGGTTGGCTACATCGAAAGCAGATTTAAGGTCAAGGAAGGTAGTGTATGAGCTGTCAGTGTGCAGAGTGAGAAAGGTGGTAATGCAATGATGCACGCTCCTTCCATGCATGAAACCATGCAACCGGGGAGACAAAAATTGTTTGATTCTGTACATGAGACGATTAAGAATCATTCTCTTAAATGTTTTACACAAGCAGCTAGTAAGAGATATTGGGCGAAATGAATTTTGTTGATTGGGCTTAGGAATTGGAATGATGAGGCTGTTGGTCCAAGATTGAGGGAGCTCCCCAGTTACATAGCTCATGTTATATAATTCAAGTAATGGATTACCTGGTACTCGACACAGCAATCTGAGTATGTTGTAAGTAATACCATCCTCACCAGGCGACGTGGAGTTGCCCTTAGTACTGCATCAAGTTCATAATTAGTGAAAGGAATGTTGCAGTTATCTGCCTTGCTGAGCATAAAGCAAACAAGTCTCTCCCTTGTCATTTAATTTTTCCAGTGTGGTACTGGGAAGATTGTCATAGCTAGATGTAGCAGCCCAAGCACTGGCTAACTCATTCGCCCTATGTAAGGGACAAGGGTGCGCGATATGCCCAGTTCTGTTACCCTTAATTCTATTTATGTCCCTCCATGCCCGGCTAAGTGAGGTTTTCATGCCTGGATGTTTTGGACCAGTCATTTATGAGGTCATTTGCTTTTTCAAGAGGAAAGGGATGAGCAACATTGCGTCTTTTTCCTGGTTATTTTATTTATACCTTTCCAAGCCAAACTTAAAGGGGTGGACCTATTTAATCCACTAACAAATTGTTCCCATTCCTGTTGCCTAAGTTCTTGCTTTCTATTTCTTGCATTTGTTAGTGCAGCTTGGAACGTTCTGAGCAGGTCTGGGGTTCTACATGAACGGTATGCTTTACTAATCCTCCTGCTGCATGTGTTAAGATTGCTTTACTAATCCTCCTGCTGCATGTGTTAGAGTGCGTAGCTCTGGATCATTATAGTATTTACATTGGTTTTTATTGTTATTTATAGTGGAGGGTCTATGTTTCCTTTTCCTGCCCACTAAGATATACTGTGTACTATGCACAGTAAGAGAAATATATTTTTTTGAGATTGTATTCTATACTGTATTACCTGGAGAGAGTTCCGGGGGTCAACGACCCCGCGGCTCGGTCTGTGACCAGGCCTCCTGGTGGATCAGAGCCTGATCAACCAGGCTGTTACTGCTGGCTGCACGCAAACCAACGTACGAGCCACAACCCGGCTGGTCAGGAACCGACTTTAGGTGCTTTTCCAGTGCCAGATTGAAGACTGCCAGGGGTCTGTTGGTAATCTCCCTTATGTATGCTGGGAGGCAGTTGAACAGTCTAGGGCCCCTGACACTTATTGTATGGTCTCTTAACGTGCTAGTGACACCCCTGCTTTTCATTGGGGGGATGTTGCATCGTCTGCCAAGTCTTTTGCTTTCGTAATGAGTGATTTTCGTGTGCAAGTTCGGTACTAGTCCCTCTAGGATTTTCCAGGTGTATATAATCATGTATCTCTCCCGCCTGCATTCCAGGGAATACAGGTTCAGGAACCTCAAGCGCTCCCAGTAATTGAGGTGTTTTATCTCCATTATGTGCACCGTGAAGGTTCTCTGTACATTTTCTTGGTCAGCAATTTCACCTGCCTTGAAAGGTGCTGTTAGTGTGCAGCAATATTCCAGCCTAGATAGAACAAGTGACCTGAAGAGTGTCATCATGGGCTTGGCATCCCTAGTTTTGAAGGTTCTCATTATCCATCCTGTCATTTTTCTAGCAGATGCGATTGATACAATGCGATTGATACAGATGCGATTGAAGGTGAGATCCTCTGACATGATCACTCCCAGGTCTTTGACGTTGGTGTTTCGCTCTATTTTGTGGCCAGAATTTGTTTTGTACTCTGATGAAGATTTAATTTCCTCGTGTTTACCATATCTGAGTAATTGAAATTTCTCATCGTTGAACTTCATATTGTTTTCTGCAGCCCACTGAAAGATTTGGTTGATGTCCGCCTGGAGCCTTGCAGTGCCTGCAATGGAAGACATTGTCATGCAGATTCGGGTGTCATCTGCAAAGGAAGACACGGTGCTGTGGCTGACATCCTTGTCTATGTCAGATATGAGGATGAGGAACAAGATGGGAGCGAGTACTGTGCCTTGTGGAACAGAGCTTTTCACCGTAGCTGCCTCGGACTTTACTCTGTTGACGACTACTCTCTGTGTTCTGTTAGTGAGGAAATTATAGATCCATCGACCGACTTTTCCTGTTATTCCTTCAGCACGCATTTTGTGCGCTATTATGCCATGGTCACACTTGTCGAAGGCTTTTGCAAAGTCTGTATATATTACATCTGCATTCTTTTTGTCTTCTAGTGCATCTAGGACCTTGTCGTAGTGATCCAATAGTTGAGACAGACAGGAGCGACCTGTTCTAAACCCATGTTGCCCTGGGTTGTGTAACTGATGGGTTTCTAGATGGGTGGTGATCTTGCTTCTTAGGACCCTTTCAAAGATTTTTATGATATGGGATGTTAGTGCTATTGGTCTGTAGTTCTTTGCTGTTGCTTTACTGCCCCCTTTGTGGAGTGGGGCTATGTCTGTTTTTTTTAGTAACTGTGGGACGACCCGTGTCCATGCTCCCTCTCCATAGGATGGTAAAGGCTCGTGATAGGGGCTTCTTGCAGTTCTTGATGAACACAGAGTTCCATGAGTCTGGCCCTGGGGCAGAGTGCATGAGCATGTCATTTATCGCCTGTTCGAAGTCATTTGGCGTCAGGATAACATCAGATAGGCTTGTGTTAACCAAATTCTGTGGCTCTCTCATAAAAAAATCATTTTGACCTTCGACTCTCAGTCTGGTTAGCGTCTTGCTAAAAACTGAGTCTATTGGGACTTGAGTAGCTCACTCATTTCCTTGCTGTCATCTGTGTAGGACCCATCTTGTTTAAGTAAGGGCCCAATACTGGACGTTGTTCTCGACTTTGATTTGGCATAGGAGAAGAAATACTTTGGGTTTCTTTCGATTTCATTTATGGCTTTTAGTTCTTCCCGCGATTCCTGACTCCTATAAGATTCCTTTAGCTTAAGTTCGATGTTTGCTATTTCTCTGACCAGTGTCTCCCTACGCATTTCAGATATATTGACCTCTTTTAGCCGCTCTGTTATTCTTTTCCGTCGCCTGTAAAGGGAGTGCCTGTCTCTTTCTATTTTACATCTACTCCTCCTTTTTCTTAGAGGAATAAGCCTTGTGCATACATCGAGTGCTACATATTTTTTTTGTTGGGTCCCTGGTCATGTTGACGTACAGGGCAATAAACAGGCAGCCATTGCTACATGGTCAGCAGTACATGACCTCCCAGTTTCATATAGAGGTGTTCCATTCATGGACTATTTTGCTGTGATTGCTACCCATCTTCGCACCCGTTGGCAACAACATTGGTCTGATCTGTTCCATAACAAACTTCATTCTGTTAAACCGAGTATAGGTTTCTGGCCGGCTTCTTGTCATCAGTGTCGAAGTTGAGAGACTACTCCCTCCTGTCTTCGCATCGGCCACACTCGTCTTATTCACGGGTATCTCATGGAGAGGCATCCTGTTCCTCTCTGTGAGAATTGTCAAGTTCCAGTATCTGTTGGACTGCCCACTCTATCAACGAGCACGCAGAATTTACCTCCAATGTCATCTCCGGTCTGCTGCCCTCTTTACCTTCTCTTCTTGTTGACAGAACCTCCTTTAATCCAGACTCTCTCATTGACTTTTTGACAGCAACTGATTTACTACACAAACTCTGATGATGATGTCTCTAGCACTCTCCTCAGTCCTTTCCACCTTAATCTCTAGCTTCCCTCTACCCCTGCACTGCTGCACTTCATAACCTAATAATCATCCCTCTCCTTGCTACCCATTACCCCTGCATCCTTCCCTGCCCTGCTGTGCTGTATAACCCTTGTGGTTTAGCGCTTCTTTTTATAATAATAATAATAATGTGCTAGCTACCATCTTTATGGAATACACACCCTTCAAGGGAGGTTCCTTGATACTGGTGAGGGGTTCTTGATCTAGGAAATTGGATCTGTGCTCCAGTTCCCTGGATTAAGCCTGAATACCTTCCATTTCCCCTCTCCCCCATAAGTGTTGTATAATCCTACGGGTTTAGCGCTTCTCCATTATTATAATAATAATAATAATAATATGGAATACCCAGACAGGTAAATTCCACACTATGATTCCAATTATTGCAACAAGATACATAGATGATATCCTGGTGTTGTACTGAAGAGGGTTTAGTATTCAGAACCTCAGACAAATTATCACTGCTGAGCCTACCATTAAATTTACCTTAGAGCTCTAGGACGATGGTCAACTCCCCTTCTTAGGATGTCCACTATAATTTCACCCTTTTTTTCCAGGAGTACAGGATTTATTATAATAAAAACACTAAACCAAGGTGTATAGGAAACCCACTAAGACAACCTGATCCACCATGCCACATGCACCAAGAGGGGTGCAGTGATTGAATTCTTTCAAAGAACTCTCCACAAATCCAGTCTTCTTTCCTCAAGGAAGAATGCACCTATATTTTACACACATTCACATACATGTATCTTTATTACCACATGTTTCTCATCCACGACTAAGGACAGTCTTGAGTATAACACCTGAATGCACTATGAAGAGGTACTAGCCCTCCTGTGTAATGATGTGGCAGTCACCGAAACCCTCTCCAGGTATACTCCTTGAGCACTTGCCAACAGCAAAATCAGTGTGAATAATACATATCACTTCCTCGAGAGATCTCTCACCAAAAAAGTGTACTAATGCTACTTCCACAGTGCCTATCCCTGGTGTCTATTTTGTGCAGACACTGCAACAAGAAATACGTGGGGAAGACAGGTAGGAGTCTCATATTATAACTAAAGGACACAAATGTGCATGTAGAAAGGATGACCAAAGTAATGCCTGTGTGATTAGCACAGATATTCTTCCTCATTGGCACACATGCTTCTCGTATACACATTGCCCTTCCCACTTTGGTATACTGCTATCACGTGAATGACAGCACTACAGTAGGTCTGCTGGCCATTGCTTGGTAGGCCCTTCTCAAATATTTGGCCAACATATTTTCAAGTTACCCAGCAACTCTATATGGTGATCCCATAATGTTCAGTTCACCTGACCTCGCTAAACTCTGGTTAACATGTATCATTCCCTATATGAACCTCTGTTTTTTCAGGCACTATGCATGAAGGTTCCAAATTGAAATGTTTCCATAATAAAATGTCCAAAGCGTTTGCCCGCGAGTCTTTAACCACAACTGTTGGTATTACATACTAGGTTTGCATTAATTACAGTATCACAGTCTGCTGACCAGGAAAATCCCGGGAAGAAAGCTCCGCTCTGCTAATGGACATTCATTTTATTCACTAGGAAATACTAAACCTGTAGGGATTGGGAATGGGAAGCATTCAGTCTCAGTCCACGGAAGGAGAATCTAAGTCTCATTCCATGGATAAAGAGCCCCTCTTAGCCATTGGGTCTTGAATTACCCTAGGTTTATTAATTAAGTCAATATTCTTCATGTTATGAAAAGTTATGTATGAGCACAAAATACTGACTAAAAAAATAAAATTTAATGTGCTCTGCTCTCTCTTAAAGCCTATGTGGAAGGAGCTAGGTATTTCTAGTATCAGTGATAGGACTGTTGAGATTAACACTGTACTCGGTATTAGAATGTTAAGAAATGAACCAGACACTGTCACAATGAACCTTACTAAGTGTCTAGAAGTAAATACACACAGATCTAAATGGATTGTGAAAATGTACAATTGCATTAAGTTTTATAACCTGCATGAACTGTATCACTGTAGACACCAAGAGCATTTCACCCCTCCACAGAAGATGTGTTCATTTAATATCACATCCCTGCAAGTCCCTCCCAAGAAGCTCATTGCTAGTAATAATCCCTTCCTTAAATCACTTGTTAAAGCAACTGCTCAAGAAGAAATTTCTCGCCTAGCTGGTAGTAATAAAGTTTTTTTTTTTTTAACAAGTCGGCCGTCTTCCACCGAGGCAGGGTGACTCAAAAAAGAAAGAAAATCCCCAAAAAGAAAATACTTTCATCATTCAACACTTTCACCTCACTCACACATAATCACTGTTTTTGCAGAGGTGCTCAGAACACAACAGTTTAGAAGCATATACCTATAAAGATACACAACATATCCCTCCAACTGCTAATATCCCGAACCCCTCCTTTAGAGTGCAGGCATTGTACTTCCTATTTCCAGGACTCAAGTCCAGCTATATAAAAATAACCGGTTTCCCTGAATCCCTTCACTAAATATTACCCTGCTCATACTCCAACAGATCGTCAGGTCCCAAATACCATTCGTCTCCATTCACTCCTATCTAACATGCTCACGCACGCTTGCTGGAAGTCCAAGCCCCTCACCCACAAAACCTCCTTTACCCCCTCCCTCCTTTTCGAGGACGACTCCTACCCCGCCTTCCTTCCCCTACAGATTTATACGCTCTCCATGTCATTCTACTTTGATCCATTCTCTCTAAATGACCAAACCACCTCAACAACCCCTCTTCAGCCCTTTGACTAATACTTTTATTAACTCCACACGTTCTCCTAATTTCCACACTCCGAATTTTCTGCATAATATTTACACCACACATTGCCCTTAGACAGGACATCTCCACTGCCTCCAACCACCTCCTTGCTGCTGCATTCACAACCCAAGCTTCACACCCATATAAGAGTGTTGGTACTACTATACTTTCATACATTCCCTTCTTTGCCTCCATAGATAACGTTTTTTGTCTCCACATATACCTCAATGCACCACTCGCCTTTTTTTCCCTCATCAGTTCTATGATTAACCTCATCCTTCATAAATCCATCCGCCAACACGTCAACTCCCAAGTATCTGAAAACATTCACCTCTTCCATACTCCTCCCCAATTTGATATCCAATTTCTCTTTATCTAAATCATTTGATACCCTCATCACCTGAGGGTATCACTGATCTAAACAGGAGTCTTCTGGCAGGGCTGCATCTGCTCTTGTTGCCACTTCCCTAGTAAAGAACGATAATAAACTTGTTGAACTAGGCATAAGAATTAACAACTGGGCATCTACATTGCAAACTGAACTGTTTGCAATCCTAATGGCGCTAAAGCTAACCCATGACACTGAGCTTGACTCTATCATCATTACTGATTCTATGTCATCACTGAATGCTCTTAACTCATATAATGACTCCAACAACATGCTCATTGGAGAAGCCAGGTATAGGTACTCAAAAATCAGGGACAGGAATTAATGTACAATTGCTATAGATCCCATCACACATTGGATTACTCCTTCATGATAAAGTTGATATGTTAGCCAAGAAGAGTACCCAGAAGGAGAATGTAGAATATAACTTGGGTATATCTGTGTCTAGCATTAGGAATAATATTAGGAGAGAAGTAAATAATGAAAATGATTGTTATATTAATGAAGTTAGAAGCCTGAGTGGATCTATAACCCACTGTGATAACATGAGCATAGATAAGTATGTTTATGGAGCAACGTGCAATGTGAACAGACTGACTGATGTTATAGTGGCCAGGCTTAGGCTTGGTTACAAGTACTTCTGGCAGTTTGGGAGACAGATGATGATCAAACTAAATGTAAATTATGTTATCAGGCATATGGTCATTGTCTTGAACACTATGTGCATAATTGTCCACTTATTGAGGAATACAGAGATAGACAATATAATAACCTATGTGACATGTTAAGATATCTTATTAATGAAAATAAGATACCAAATATACTAAGCAAATTTCCTAAATTTGCTTGTAACAGATAATTGAACTATATTATTATTATTATAATCAAAAAGAAGCGCTAAGCCACAAGGGCTATACAGCAATTGAACTATAGATATGTAGATATAAATCCATATCTATTCCTGTTAACCCTTTGGGGCCTAGTTCCTAGGCCTTGTGTGTATCCATATGCTCTTGCGCTACCGTCCACAGGATGGATATGGAGTGCACAATAAACTAGCCACTTCGGTGGCAAGATCTAAAATCTTAAAGCCTGGGCTATTTAAGATGTTCATGGGACAATTAGAGGTCATTGTAACAGCATCAAGACCAAAAGATTGTTTTCCTTCTAGTTTAGTTTGATTTACATTAATAAATAAGGTTTTGGAAGAAAATTAGGTCTGACAGATCGATGAAGGTTAGTAGTGTGTGGCCCTCCCATCTTTATCACAAAGTAAACACATGGAGTTAGCTCAGTTATTTCCATAACTGTGGTTCTACAGGGTATCTTATGAAAGCTGTAATCTTCTTTCCTCTGTGTAAAGATGACTGCTCACAGTGAAAATTACAGTGCTGATTATGAGAAATAGTTATATTTAGAAGTATTAATGAGTGGTCACCCCACAAAATTGGCAAAATTCCAAACATAAGAACAGAGTTCTTGTTCAGAAGCACCAAGTACAATTGAGTATGTAAACAAAACCCCACATTCTGGTAAGAAGTGGCTTTATTTAGATATGTTTATGCATTAAAAACAACAATAAAATGTGTTTGTGGAGTAACATTGTTATTCAGTAATTTCTGTAAATTTGCATTAAGTCAGTGTAAAATGTTTGTACGAATGAGATGCTTAAACTTCGTCATTTCTGTGCGATTAACAATTACAGAGGGTCACCAATGAGCATTGTTCACTGCAGTGTCACACAAAATGAAGTAAACTGCCAATTATCGCTACTCAGAACATTATTTATTTTTTAACTTGATGGCTGTCTCCTGCGAAGGCAGGGTGGCCCAAAGATAACTCATTCACTTGAGTACCATCTTTCCCGAAGTGTGGTGACATCACAATATTACCATCCAAATGTAACATTCCCATTCCTTCAGAGTGCAGGTAGTGCCCTTTCCATCCCCAGGACTCAAGTCCATTATTATTATTATAATAAAAAAAGAAGCGCTAAACCACAAGGGCCATACAGCACTGCGACTAAAGTCTAGCAAACTGATTTTCCTGAATCCCTTCATAAAAGTTATCTTACTCACACTCCAAAAGCATGTCCATTAAAAACCACTTGTCTCTATTCATGTTTATCTAATGCTTACACAAGCTTGATGGATGCTCAAGCAACTGAAATGCAAAGCCTTTTTTTTACCCCCCCCCCTCCACCTGATTTATATACCCTCATTATCAACTTATCCCTCTCTGTATCCTCTGCATGCCTAAGCCACCTCAGCAACCCCTCTTACCCTCTGATTTATACCCTTGGTGACCCTACTTTGCCTTTTAAGTTTCTATGCTCTGAATTCTCTGCATGATATTCACACCACACATTGCTCTTATCTATTATGTTATTATATTCACATTATAGCACTAAACCCATAGGGGCCATAGAGTGCCTGGAGGAATGGGAGGCACTGAGGTTCGATCCAAGGGAAGGGCAGATACAATTACTGTACTTGGATCAAAAGCTGCTCACCAGCCTCAAGGAATGTCCCAGGAGGGATATTATGCTTTGTATTTTGTGGAGTTTTACTTAAAATTTAAGTGCTACCCTGGGTTTCTTTACAGTCATCTTGAAGTACAGGAGCATGTGCAGGACATTTGGGAGTTATCTTTATTTAGAAATTATTTGTGGACCTCTGCAAGGCAGACAGAATAATTTCATCTTTAATTACCTCTTTATGATTTTGTATTAAAAAATTTAAAATGTATTTGGACAGGAGCCAAGTGTCTTTATTTAACAATATTTGTTTATGAGTTCGCATTAAGTAACTGTAAAATGTGTTGTATGAGTTTGTGAATTACTCACAACCTCACATAATTACTCACTGCATCAGGTGTTACAGGCAACCAGAATTGGATAAGCAATGTTTCAATACCTAAAAAAAGTATTTGCTTCAGGTAAACTGAGAATATACATGTATTTTTAACCACAGTATTCACCATTTGATTTCTTTCTACACCATAAACTCACTCATTTACTCAAACAAGTTAACCCAAAATATTTAATTTATCAAAGTATTGCACTTTACATTTAAGACCTGAGAAATTTAGTTAATCGAGTATGGAAAAACATTCATTTCCTATTTCAAAGCGTGCTTCCTGTCTTGCTGTAATGGATAATTGAAAATAATACATATGACAACAATTTGTTTATGTTGTTTGATAATTTAACCATATGGAAAATGATCTCCATAATGATATATAATATAAAATTTAAATATTTGGAATCTTTGATAGTCAAGGTCAACTGAACATTTATAACTAAAACTCGTCATATAAAAATTTATAAAAAAAACTTGTGAAACAGACTATGGTTGCATCTATAAAACTAGAAGACATTTTGTATTGCAATATGCTACAAAGATCTGCTTGGCCATGGCATGCTCACTGAAACAAAGTATACATCAATATTAATGCCCATTTAAGCAACCATACCCTTTCAATGACATGTATAAAATTAAGGGTTAAACACAAAGAAAGAGACACTGCATAATGTAACTCATAAACCACTGTACATCCCTAAGTCAAATCTTTGATACTGAAAATATTTAAACATTGAGTTTTATTACAATGCCACTATTACTACTGCTTTATGTTGTGACCATTATTCATATACAAAATACAGAGTGAGCATGCAGTCTGTTACTTTCTCTGTGTTCAAACCTATGCACCGGGCACATAAGTGAACAATTTCCTTTTAATACAAACATTTTTCTCATGTGAAAAATGTGATTTGTAAAAGATTTGGCAGATACATTGTATATTTTGTTGTTACTGTCATGTAAGAAAGACTGTAAATCTACATACACTATATTTTTATTACATTTTATGCACGACTTAATTATTTTTTAACAAAATTTTAAATCTCAACAAAGTCTACCATGGTGGAAAAAATCTTAAAATCTAAATAACTAGACACAGCACCCCTAACTAATGACTCATTTAATGCTTAGATGTTAATCTATGCTTGATATTACATATTTCAATATGCTGTTTCCAAATGATGCTGATTCCTAGGAACTTCTGCTCTTAATTTAAATGCAGCCTAACAGAATACACAAATTAAATTAATGCTAGTGCTAGGTGACAATATCTTTTAAAAATATATACAATACACAAATAAATATTAAATAAAACAAAAGTTGTCCGTTAAACAATAACAATATGATTTAAAATATTTTTCATATAACATCAGATCAATCTCCCTAAATCATTGACCTAGTTAACCAGGAACATTGTTACATTTTAAAATTGACACATCACGGTTATTTTATTGTCCAGACTGATCTTGCTGATGTATTCACTTAGCATTAATTTCAGTTCCAAGTAGAGACATACAGAGTAACTAAGACACTAGTAATTCTCATCCGTTTATGGGTAGTATTCATAAATTTTGGGTCAAAAAGTTTCCATGATAAAATTTCTCCATAAATTTCCAGGTTAATTGCATAGTTCTAACTTTACAGTAACATTATCTGAGTGAGATGGCATATTGCTGGTAAGTACGAAGACAAAGACAATATTCAGAACAGGCTTTAATTGGGACAATGTTTTACTGTGTAGAGCTTGATAAGCTACACAGAACAAAACACTATCCTAATAATAACTTGTTTTGCAACTTGTGCCCTTGTCTTCAAACATAATCTGGAATTAGAATTTTCTGAAATAAAGAATTTTCATTACAACAAACTTGCATGACTGAGGCTTTAAGTTTTAAAATCATTGTTAAAAAGTCATTGATTTGGCCGTGAAGGATGCTGTCCTTGATTTTGTGGGTGGTATTGTCTTGGATCAGGTGGAGGCATCATATAAGATGCTGCTGGAAAAATTGAGTGAGGGTATGGAATTAAGTTAGCCATAGCCATCTGTGGGGTTGGCATCATGTTAGGAGAAATTGGAGGAGGTTGTGAATGTGATGGGGTTGAAGAATTTTCATTTTGTTGGTCTGTATTTGAATGTGGCAGAGAATGAGGCGACTTATGAGCTGAACTATTATTAGACGCACTTTGGGGAGGGAACGGGCGGTGATCGTGCCGAACTTGCTCCCCATTACCCTGATACCCACCTTGTTCTGAGTTACTGCTTACATTTTCTCTATGGTCATGTCCTTGGGATCTATCCTGACTTATTGCATCTTGTCCCATCCCTCTCTCCTGACCTATTCTGCTTTGTTCCATTCCTTCTTGTCCCAGTACTCTATCTGGCCCTAATTCTCTATCCTGAGGTACCCTTTCTTGCCCTAATCTCCTGTCAGGCGCTTCCACATGCTCTCGTGCATGAACTGGATTTTCTAATTTTACATCATCATTTTGTTCTTCTTTGATTAACCTCTTAGCTTGCTGAAGAACGGCTCTAGGATCAGTCACATCCTTATGGCACTGCATGTGAGAAATCAGGGATGCCATCTCTCTAAAATGTTTTCTACACGATGGGTGCGGACAGGCATATGGTTTCTCACCCAAATGTGTTCTGAAATGTTGATCAAGGATTGCTTTCTGTCGAAACTGTTTTCCACACTCCATACAAACATACGGTTTCTCTCCAGTATGAATCCTCAGATGCTGGTTCAGTATTGTTCTCTGTCTAAATGATTTGTCACAAAATGCACAGTCATAAGGTTTGTCTCCTGTGTGAATTCGAATGTGTTGCTGCAAGTGAGTTGGTTGCCGGAAAAGTTTGCCACAATCTGGACAAACATAAGGCCGATCAGTGCTGTGTGTTCTTTCGTGTTGCATTAGACCTCCTTTAAGTTTGAACCCCTTGCCACAAATATTACACTTAAATGGTTTATTTTCTTCATCATCTTGATCATCTGCAGACCCTGAATGCATTGGTGGATGAGTAACAGGAATCATTGTTGGCAATCCCTGAAAAATTTTTATTAGCTTTGAACAGTCATGTGTGCACAAAGGATAATACATTATTTCAAAGGATGCAATAAAAATGTATATTAACATCATTCAAGGATGGATGGATCTTTATGTGATGCATGCATACAAACACATGTAACACAAACACACACACACACTCATTCTTTCACTCAATCTCATGCTCTCTCTCACTCTCTCAGTGGCCACTTTAACAGGTATACTTACTCGTTAATGAAAATATCTAATCAGCCAATCATGTGGTAGCACCTCAATGCCTAAAAGTATGCAGACATGGTCAACAGGTTCAGACGATGTTCAGACCAAACATCAGAATGGGGAAGAAATGTGATTTTGGCCGTGGAATGACTGATGGTGACAGACAGGGTGGTTTGATTATCTCAGAAACTGCCAATCTGGGATTTTCATGCACAAGTCTATAGAGTTTAGAGAGAATGGTGTGAAAAAACAAAACATCCAGCGGGTGGCAGTTCTGGGGGCAAAATTGCCTTGTTAATGAGAGATCAGAAGAGAATGGCCAATCTGGTCCAAGCTAACAGGAAGGTAACAGTAATTCTAATAACCATGCTTTACAACAGTGATATGTAGAAAAGCATCTCTGAATGCACAGCATGTCAAACCTTGAAGTGCATAGGCTACACTAGCAGAAGACCATGCTGGCTTTGACTTCTGCCAGCTAAGAACAAGAAACTGAGGCTACAGTGGGGCACAGGCTCAACAAAGCCGGACAGATGAAGATTGAAGGAACATTACCTGGTATGACGAATCATGATTTCTTCTGTGACATGTAGATGGTAGGGTCAGAATTTAGTGTAAGCAACATGAATCCATGGATTCATCCAGCCTCATATCAATGGTTCAGGCTGGAGGTGGTGGTGTAATGGTGTGAGGAATGTTTTTCTGGCACAGATTAGGCCCTCTAATACCAACAAAGCATCATTTAAATGCCACAGCTTACCTGATTCAGGCTGTTCTGACAACAAAGAGTAGTTTTACTTAATACTAGAAGGGAGTATCTAATAAAGTGGCCACTAAGTGTATACATGCATACACACTCACACTATATATTTGTGTATGTATGAATATATTTTTTTATTTATTTTTTATTAACACATCGGCTGTTTCCCACCAAGCAGGGTGACCTGAAAAAAAAGAATCATCATCATTCACTCCATCACTGTCTTGCCAGAGGTGTGCCTATACTACGGTTAAAAAACTGCAACACTAACACCCCTCCTTCAGAGTGCAGGCATTGTACTTCCCACATCCAGGCCTCAAGTCAGGTCTCCCTCAATCCTTTCATAAATGTTACCTTGCTCACACTCCAACAGCACATCAAGTCCTAAAAAACATTTGTCTCCATTCACCCTTATCTAACATGCTCATGCATGATGGAAGACCAAGCCCCTTGCACACAAAACTTCCTTTACCCCCTTCCTCCAACCTTTTCCAGGCCAGCCCCTACCCCACCCTCTTTCCACTACAGATTTATATATACTCTCCAAGTCATTCTGCTTCATTCCACCCTCTCTAAATGTCCGAACCACCTCAACAACCCCTCCTCAGCCCTCTGGATAATACTTTTAGTAACCCTGCACCTCCTCCTAATTTTCAAACTACGGATTCTCTGCATAATATTCACACTACACACTGCCCTCAGCCACGACATCTCCACTGCTTCTTCTCCTTGCTGCAACATTCACCACCCATGCTTCACACCCATATAAGAGCATTGGTAAAACTATACTCTCATACATTCCCCCTCTTTGCTTCCATGGATAATGTTCTTTGTCTCCACAGACTCCTCAGTGCACCACTCACCTTTTTCCTCTCATCAATTCTAAGATTCACCTCGTCTTTCATAGAACCATCTGCTAACAAGTCCACTCCCAAATACCTGAATACATTCACTTCCTCCATACTCCCTTCATCCAGTCTGATATCCAATCTTTCACTATCTAATCTTTTTGTTATCCTCATCACCTTGCTCTTTCCTATGTTTACTTTTAATTTTCTTCTCCTCCATACTCTTGCAAACTCGCTCACCAACCTCTGCAACTTCTCTTCAGAATCTCCCAAGAACACAGTGTCATCAGCAAAAAGCAACTGTGACAACTCCCACTCTGTGTTAAATTCTCTCTTTTTAATCCTACACCTCTTGCCAACACCCGAGCATTCACTTCCCTTACAACTCCATCTATAAATATATTGAACAACCACAGTGGCATCACACATCCCTGTTTAACCCTTTGGCTGTTTTGGTCGTATATGTATGCCTTATGCGCCACTGTTTCGGACGTATTTATTCGCGTAAATTCTAGCGGCTTCAAATCAAGCAGGAGAAAGCTGGTAGGCCCACATGTGAGAGAATGGGTCTGTGTGGTCAGTGTGCATCACATAAAAAAAGATCCTGCAGCACACAGTGCATAATGAGAAAAAAACTGACCATTTTTTTTATTAAAAATGTCGAATTTGAGGTGTATTTTCGTATAGTATTTATCGTTGTATTCTCGTTTTCATGGTCTCACGTGATAAAATGGAAAACATATTACAGAAATAGAGATGATTTTGATTAGTTTCATGATGAGAACGACCTTGAAATTGAGCTCAAAGTAGTGGAAATGTTTGATTTATTAAAATGTTCAGGAGTAAGCAAATCACACCACACATCCAATACATGTCAACTGGGGAGTCTAATATTCTTTCACTAGTGCACTGATATTATTTATACCATTTTTACAATAATGCAGTAGTCTGCATAACAGTAAATTTTGTATTTTTTGTTATTATTTTATTTTATTATCACACTGGCCGATTCCCACCAAGGCAGGGTGGCCCGAAAAAGAAAAACTTTCACCATCATTCACTCCATCACTGTCTTGCCAGAAGGGTGCTTTACACTACAGTTTTTAAACTGCAACATTAACACCCCTCCTTCAGAGTGCAGGCACTGTACTTCCCATCTCCAGGACTCAAGTCCGGCCTGCCGGTTTCCCTGAATCCCTTCATAAATGTTACTTTGCTCACACTCCAACAGCACGTCAAGTATTAAAAACCATTTGTCTCCATTCACTCCTATCAAACACGCTCACGCATGCCTGCTGGAAGTCCAAGCCCCTCGCACACAAAACCTCCTTTACCCCCTCCCTCCAACCCTTCCTAGGCCGACCCCTACCCCGCCTTCCTTCCACTACAGACTGATACACTGTTGAAGTCATTCTGTTTCGCTCCATTCTCTCTACATGTCCGAACCACCTCAACAACCCTTCCTCAGCCCTCTGGACAACAGTTTTGGTAATCCCGCACCTCCTCCTAACTTCTAAACTACGAATTCTCTGCATTATATTCACACCACACATTGCCCTCAGACATGACATCTCCACTGCCTCCAGCCTTCTCCTCGCTGCAACATTCATCACCCACGCTTCACACCCATATAAGAGCGTTGGTAAAACTATACTCTCATACATTCCCCTCTTTGCCTCCAAGGACAAAGTTCTTTGTCTCCACAGACTCCTAAGTGCACCACTCACTCTTTTTCCCTCATCAATTCTATGATTCACCTCATCTTTCATAGACCCATCCGCTGACACGTCCACTCCCAAATATCTGAATACGTTCACCTCCTCCATACTCTCTCCCTCCAATCTGATATTCAATCTTTCATCACCTAATGTTTTTGTTATCCTCATAACCTTACTCTTTCCTGTATTCACCTTTAATTTTCTTCTTTTGCACACCCTACCAAATTCATCCACCAATCTCTGCAGCTTCTCTTCAGAATCACCCAAGAACACAGTGTCATCAGCAAAGAGCAGCTGTGACAACTCCCACTTTGTGTGTGATTCTTTATCTTTTAGCTCCACGCCTCTTGCCAAGACCCTCGCATTTACTTCTCTTACAACCCCATCTATAAATATATTAAACAACCACGGTGACATCACACATCCTTGTCTAAGGCCTACTTTTACTGGGAAAAAATTTCCCTCTTTCCTACATACTCTAACTTGAGCCTCACTGTCCTCGTAAAAACTCTTCACTGCTTTCAGTAACCTACCTCCTACACCATACACTTGCAACATCTGCCACATTGCCCCCCTATCCACCCTGTCATACGCCTTTTCCAAATCCATAAATGCCACAAAGACCTCTTTAGCCTTATCTAAATACTGTTCACTTATATGTTTCACTGTAAACACCTGGTCCACACACCCCCTACCTTTCCTAAAGCCTCCTTGTTCATCTGCTATCCTATTCTCCGTCTTACTCTTAATTCTTTCAATTATAACTCTACCATACACTTTACCAGGTACACTCAACAGACTTATCCCCCTATAATTTTTGCACTCTTTTTATTTTTTGTATGAATAAAAAATCAAAATAGAAAGCAATAGTAATATAAGAGGGGCCTAGAGACGTGACTAATGAACAGAGGATATGTTATTTTAGTGCCAAGAATGTCTACATTGTTTATTCTGGACCCTATTTTGAAAATGGCATCTTTTTTAATTTGTGTGAAATTGGCCAAATTGCCAATTTCTGACCACTTTATTGGGTAGTTCAAATAGGTAAATGGGCAGTTTCTTGTACTCAACTGCTGTATAGCCCTTGTGGCTTAGCGCTTCTTTTTTATTATAATAATAATTGTACTCAACTGATAGAAAAAATGGAGTTCTAAAGAAATAGCTATGAGTCTGGTCAACTGGAACAACGTAATTTGCCAAATACAGGGCTCAAAGTTGGCGAAATCGCCGATGCGTATATGTCGCCGAGACCGCTTTGTGGGAGCGTAATACCAGGAGTTTTTGACCAAATTTCGTACTTTTGGTGTCATTACCATCGGGAAAAGATTCTCTATCATTTCATAAGAAAAAATAATTTTTTCCCAAAAATTTTGCAACATAGAATGACAGTTTCAGAAAGGGGCTTGCGACAGTCAAAGGGTTAAGGCCTACTTTTACTAGACAGCAATCTCCCTCTCTCTTACATAGCATAACCTGAGCCTGTCTTCAACACTTGCAATATCTGCCACATTGCTTTGCTGTTTCCCCTATCATATGCCTTTTCTATATACATGAAAGCAACAAAAACTTCCCTATCTTCATCTAAACATTGATTACATACTTAAATGCTTCAATGTAAACACTTCGTTCACACATCCCCAACCCTTTCTAAAGTCTCCTTGTTTATCTGTGATTCTGTTCTCAGTCTTACCCTTGATTCTCTCAATACTAACTGTACCATACACTTTACCTTGTATACTCAGTATTCTTATTTCCCTGTAATTTTTACACTATTGTGTCCCCCTTCCCTTTATACAAAGGAACTATACATGCTCTCTGCCAGTCCCTAGCTACCTTTCCCTCTTTCATACACTTACTGAACTATTCCAAAACTATATCCCCACCTGATTTTAACTTTTCTGTTATGATCCCATCAATCCCTGCTGCTTTACCCCCTTTCATTTTACCCACTGCATCATTCATGCAGCTTCTGAACTCTTCACTCCTAAGAAATGTTATACCTCCCTGGCCAATAAATGAAATCACTGCCTGCCTCTCCATCAATATCTAACAGTTCCTCAGAATATTCCCACCATCTTCACAATACCTCCAACTCCCCATCTACTAACTCCCCTATTCTGTTTTAAACTGTCAAATACATTCATTCCCTAGGTTTTCTCAATATGTATATACACACACCCATGCATGCATACATGCACACACACTTACATACACATTCATACATATTTATACTTGGATTTTAAATGTTGCAGCAAGGAAGAGGTTGGATGCAGTGGAGATGTCATGTTTGAGGGTAATATGTGGTGTGAATATCATGCAAAGAATTTAAAACTTGGAGATCAGGTGTGAGGTTACCAAAAGTATTATTCCAAGGGCAGAGGAGGGACTGTAAAGGTGGTGATTTGGACATTTAGAAGGGATGAAGCAAAATAGGATGACTAGTAGGGCATATAAATTTGGTGTGTGTGTGTGTGGGGGGGGGGGGAGTAAGGGGTCATCTCAGGAAGGGCTGGAGGGAAGGGGTGTGGATTCTGAATGTTAGGGGTTTGAACATCCAACAGGCTTGTATGAGTGTTAGATAGGATAGGAGTGAGTGGAGGCAAGTGATTATGATTTGAAGTGCTGTTGGTTTGAGCAAAGTAACATTTATGATATAATTCATGGAAAGAGGTTAGATGGACTTCAACTTATGGGGTAGAGAAGTATGGTGCCTTTACTCTGAAGTAGAGGTGGGGATGTTGCAGTGTGAACAGTCCTTTTCCTATGGTGAATTTTGAGTTTTTCTACTCCCAGAGCCCAGCCCTGTTCCAGGCTTGTCTGCTGCTTGCCTGGTCAACCAGGCTGTTGCTGCTGGCAGCACACTTCTGGCAAGACTGTGAGTGAATGATGGTGAATTTTTTTTTTTGGGGGGTTACCCTTTCTTGGTGAGATGGCTGATGTTAAATTAAAAAAGAAAACTAACATCCATGAAACTATAAAAAGATTCACAATTTCTTACCGTCGCGTGAGTCCAATTTTTACGTGGTCTTCCTCTGCCTTGGTACGAAAACATAACTGGGCTAGGTAGTTGCTCTGGTGTTGGATACTTTCCTGGCGATCTGGAAATACACCATACTCGAAAAGTAATATCTTAACCCTAATTTTTTTGTATACAGTGGACCCCAGAGTTTCATGATTAATCCGTTCCAGAGTCTGCTGACTGGCGAAATTCACGATTGGCAAATCTATTTTCCCCATAAGAAATAATGGAAACCCAATTAATCCGTTTCAGACAGCAAAAAGTATTAACAAAAAATATTTTTTTTAAAGATTAAATATAGATTTACATACAGAAAACAATGACAAATAAATATAAAGCACTAATAAAATGGATAAATGAACATTTAACATCACACTTAGCCCTACAGCTTATTTATCTATCACAATTCATCTAATATGACATTATAAACAATATTAATCGATAGAAACATGATATATACTCTAGAATGAATAAAATACGTCATAATGTATGAGAGGAGTAAATGGTGTAAGTGTTGTTGTTGGGTTTAAGGGCAGCCACTGAGAGAAGCCGTGTTGGTGGCGGTAGAGGCTTTGGCCACCACCACCATCACACTTAAACAATGTATGTAATTTATAAATAAGAAATATTTACATTTTAATTTATAAATAAGTAAGTTTATTCAGGTATACACAAATACAGTTGCATACATAGATTATCATACATAGCAGCATATGTGTAAAGTACCCAGGATAACCCAAAAAATTCAAGAGTGACATATTTCCATTTGTGTCCTCTTATATTTACACTTATACACCTACCATCCGACTTACGACCTGCTCGACTTATGACCACTCGACTTATGACCGTGTTTTTTATGCCAAATTTCTGGGAAATAAACAACTATTTGTGTTGTAAACAGTGTTTATCCTAAACCTTACAGTATAAAATACAGTACTAACAACATAAAAAGTAAAGTAAAACATGAAATACCAAAATAAAACAATAAAATAAAGTCATTACAAAAATGTTTTGTTGATATTCAGTAGTAAAGTTCGACTTACGACCAGTTTCTCGGAACCGAACTCGGTCGTAAGTCGGATGGTAGGTGTATTTACTTTTATACTTACACTTTTATATTTACACTTACCTTGGAGATGTTAGTTTAATTAGTTAGTTTGATGAAGGAGATGTTGGCAGAGGTTTATTGTGGTGGAAGATAGCAGGGCAGTGGATGTTCAGCGGTCCTATACATATCCAACAACATTGGAGAGTTACTCTCATGTTCTTTTTCTATCGCTTACTCGCTTAACTTACTTGCTACACTATTAATTCTACACTTTATCGCTGGCTGGAGCAATAGCCTTTATCGATACCTGCTGCTTTAGTATCATACATATTGCACAATCACTGCAGAAGGCACACTCTCCCCTCTCTCTCCCTCCTCAACTTTAGTACTTTGCTATGAGTTTTTTCTTGAATCCTATCGTGTTTCTCACCTTCTTTACCAAAGGGCTGGCACTAGGAGCTTTCTTTGGGCCCATGGTTGCTTATTTAGCAGTTGTAAGCACAAAAACAATGAATTGTATTATGAAATGTGTTGTATGAACCCGAGGGGTGATGGTCACATGCTGGTAAACAATGGCACACTGAGTGTGAATAGTGAAAGAGACTGGCTTTGTGTGCGCGTTGACAGGCAGACGCGTACCAGAAGGTCACCGAATCACAAGTCCAATCACGAACTACGAAGCTAAATTTTGCCGAAAAAACTTGCCGAAAGTCGGATTTCACAAAAGTCACGACCGCCGAATGGCGGGGGTCCACTGTATTTTGTTTTACTGCTCAACATATTGTATTATGTCTATGAATGTCAAATATTACAATATTTAAAATGTCTATTCATGATGGCTCTATTATCATAAAAGTCTAGTAAATAGTTGAGCTACAGTAATATGGTAGTATTAGATTTATAAACATATATCAATAATCTGATCTGTATACAAAACAAAGCCATACCTTCTAACATACTTTCTAGGTGATTTGAGGTCCAGAGAGCTGGGGCCCGCTAGAGCAAGTAACATTTCAGAAGGTGGATGATCACTCATAGTATTTTCAGTTTTAAGATTTTCTATTAAGTCAGGGCGTTTCAATGGAGGTGTATTTGGCCTCTGAAAGCCCTGGGGCTCGTAATGATCACCAATAGAAAGTGATGATGCAGATGGTGGAACAGAAGGCGGTGCTGATGTCGGAGATGATGCAGAACCACTGGAGGGGACTGTAGACGACTTGGGTGCATTGTTGGATTGCGTCACAGAAACACATGCAGGAGCAACACTTTTTACAACTGGAGAGAGATTCTGATAAACTGATCCAGAGCTGTTTGGCTGAGTTGTACTATGTGAAGTCTGTGGAGAATGTGGAGAGTTGGCATGTGGAGAGAGCATGTGAGGAGGATAGTGACCCCCTCCTGAAGTTGGTGCCCAAGGAGGCAGGTAGCTCATGTTTGCACCAGGGCCTGAAAAAAAAAATATATATATATATATATATAAAACACAGAAACAAGTGGTTTTAATGGCTTGACATGTTTGAGTATGAACACAGTAACATTTGTGAAGGAATTCAGTGAAACTGGTTTGCCTGGCCTAGTGCTGGACTGTGGTAGAAGGCATATTCTTGAAATCTATCCAAGGTTACTGGGCTTTAGTTTTGGAGGCGGGAAGTACACTACTTGCACTCTGAAGGAAGCGTGAGAATGTTGCAGTTCAGAAGGTCATCTGAACTGTCATGTCAGCACAATTCTGGCAAGAGGGACTGAATGGTTGAAGATTGAAATTTCCTTTTTTCATCCATTACCCATCCTACCTTGATGGTTTGCAGTATACCACCTGTTGGTTACAGTACCTATTGAAGATTTCAGGGGTCATTGCCACTGTTGCCCAGTCCCTGACTAGGACTCCTGGTTGGTGGCCAAACAGTCAGGCTGTTGGTGGCTAATGTAGCCACTACAGCCTGGCTAATTAAGAAGGTTTGCTTAACTGGGTGATGGTTGGTACACAAAGCACACATGATAACATATTGGGTTCAGGATCTATATCAGTATGCATACAGGAAGCTAGAATTTTTCATAAGGCTGAGAACAGAAAAGCTGCTATTGAAAGGTTCAATATAATACTTAGGTTAGGCTAATGATACACTAATATACCTGGTACTAAAATTTTTTATAGTACATGAAATGAAAATGTTTATTTCCTATAAATACAGTATACAAATGTTATAGTAGGTGAAATTTTATGAAGAGCATTTTGAGCAGCTTTAAAACTACAAGACAATGTTTAACTGCATCGATCATTAGACTGCTACATTAACCCTTTCAGGGTCAGTCCCATATATGTATGACTTGATAGCCAGTGTTGGTCCCATATTTATATGCCAAAATTCTAGCACCTTCAAATCTGGTGGAAGAAAGCTGGCAGGCCTACATATGAAAGAATGGGTCTGCATGATCAGTGTGTGCAGTATAAAAAAAAAATCCTGCAGCACGAAGTGCATGAGAAAAAAAAATCTGACCACGTTTTTGGTTTAAAACAGCGACTTTGCAGTGTATTTCACATGGTATTTATGGTTGTATTCTTGTTTTCTTGGTCTCATTTGACAGAATGGAAGATATATTACAGAAATAGAGATGATTTTGATTGGTTTCACTATGAAAAGTACACCTGCCATCCGACTTTCAACCTGCTCGACATACGACGATTCGACTTACGACCGTGTTTTTTTAATGCCAAATTTCTGGGAAATAAACAAGTGTTTGTGTTGTACACAGTGTTTATCCTAAACCTTACAGTATAATAAAATACAGTACTAACAGCATAAAAAGTAAAGTAAAACATGAAATACCAAAATAAAACAATAAAATAAAGTCATTACAAATATGTTATGTTGATATTCAGTAGTAAAGTTCGACTTACGTCCATTTCGACTTACGACCGGTTTCTCGGAACCGAACTCGGTCGTAAGTCGGGTGGTAGGTGTACCTCGAAATTGAGCTCAAAGTAGCGGAAATGTTCGATTTTTGCCGATGTTCGAGAGTACAGTAAACAAATCACACCACACATCCAACACACCTCAACTGTTGAGTCTAATATTCTTTCATAAGTGCAATGATATTATTTAAATCATTTTTACAATAATGCAGTAGTTTGTATTAACAGTAAATCTTCTATTTTTTGTGAGAATAAAAATTCAAAATGGAAGACGTGACTAATGAACTGAGAAAATGTTATTTTAGTGCCAGGAATGTCTGTCTTGTTTATTCTGGACCCTATTTTGAAATTGGCACCTTCTGAAATTTGGTTGAAATTGGCTAAATTGCCAATTTCTGACCACTTTATTGGGTAGTTGAAATCAGTAAATGGGCAGTTTCTTGTACTCAATCGATAGAACAAATGGAGTTCTTGCAAAATAGCTACGATTTTAGTCGACTGGAACAATAGAACTGGCCAAAAATAAGGCCCAAATTGGGTGAAATCACCGATGTGTAAATATCGCCAATATCACTAACTTTGTGAGAGTGTAATTTTGTAAGTTTTCCATCAAATTTCGTACTTTTGGTGTCATTACCATCAGGAAAAGATTATAATTTCATAAGAAATCTTTTTTTTTTTTTTGAAAACTTTTTGACCCTGGGAGTGAGTTATGGATAGGGGGTCTCGACCCTCAAAGGGTTAAATAGATTTTTCAGTAAAAGATAACAATGAACTGAGTGAAATCTTGGTTATAACATATATAGAAATACAGTATAGTAGTGACATTTGTCAAGTATAGATGCTTATTTGATCTGGTTGCTACAGTGGTACCATGACTTACAAGTGCCCCAACATATGAGTTTCCTGAGTTATGAGCCGTCGCTCGGTTGATTTTTTGCTCTGAGTTACGAGTGACCTTCAGATATGCCACCACTAGTGCATGTGTTTACCTCACTGTGGAAGCAGCATCTCTCTTGTGTTGTGCTTGCATTTTGTGCAGTT
This sequence comes from Cherax quadricarinatus, assembly GCF_038502225.1. NCBI lineage: Eukaryota > Metazoa > Arthropoda > Malacostraca > Decapoda > Parastacidae > Cherax > Cherax quadricarinatus. The sequence goes on from NC_091344.1 coordinate 14,659,421, forward strand.
ATTTTACCCAATCCTAACTAGTCATAAGTTTGCCTGTGATACTCCAATATAGAAACTATGTATTGTACCAAAACAAAAGCATTCACATTGCTAAATTCACAAACTATAATGTAGTCACTTAGCCTTAATACCAACTTACTCCATAATCTGTAATAATTTAGAGTTAAGAATTAATCTAAGTCTGCCCAAAATGCCTAGCCATGCTAGGTGTCATAGTGGCCCCCTCTGTAATTAGTATTTTATAACAGGTAAACCACACAATATCCAAAATATGTAAACCCCACATTGTAATCTTTATAGAGAATAAACTTGATTGATTGATTGAAATTTCTTTTTTCTAACCATGGGTCCGAAGAAAGTAAATGCAAAGGACAGTGCTGAGAAGAAGAGGATGATGTCCATTGAATTAAAGCATGAAATCATAGAAAAATACGAGCGAGGTGTGTGGGTAGTGGAGTTGGCAAGGCAGTACCAGCATAGTACTACTTCTATGATGAAAGTGAGGAAAGCGTGGAGAAAAAGGAAAAAATCAGTGAAAAGTGAAGTGGAAAAAATAAAAAAACAAATTGTAGCAATTAAGTTCAGCAATAAAATGTAGCATTAAGAGTGTAGCAAGTAAGTTAACCAATTAAGTGATAGAAAAAGCATGAAATGAAACTAACTCTTCCAATCTCCTCTGCCCATCTGTGTTGTTGGGGGTTTATAGGGCCACTGGCAGCATAAGCCTTTCTGTCTATCTTTTCCACCCTCCACCTCTGCCAGCATCTGTTCTCCAATGTAAATACGTACACTTTATAAAAAGAGTTTATTTCTTTACATTCTCTATTATGTTTTATTATGTTTTTATACAATACATGCATTTCTTATTTATAAATATAGTGGTACGTCAAGTTTTGAACAGCTCCCAACTTGAACAATTATGTAAGTGTATTTTTGCAAGTCCTTTTTTAAGTGTATTTTTGGGGGGTCTGAAACAGACTAATCTAATTTACATTATTCCTTTCAGGAACAAATTCGTTTGGTATCGGCACTCGAACAGCCTTCTGGAACGAATTATGGCGAAAATTCGAGGTACCACTGTATTTAGATATTCGGGAGCAGACATGTCAGCAGATGGGTCTATGAAAGATGAAGTGAACCACAGAAGAATTTACACTGAATTAAGATGCTTTTAAAAAACAGTTTTGAAGCAGATGGCAGATAGGAATATTTTGGTAGGGAGTTTCTGATTTTAGGGTTCTTTATTTGCATGAAGCTCCTAAATAGGTTGAGTTGAGCATGTGATATATCAAAGAGATACTTGTTTCTAGTACTGTGACTACACATTTAACATTCTGATTCATCAACATTTAGAAGCACTTTATTACAATGTTGCAAAGCCACCTACTCTAACGACTGGCTTTTTAATAAAGAAGCCCTGTATTTTCCTGGGCCTCTTACGTAGTTATAGGTCACTTTTCAAGCATTCATGGAATACAGACAACTTTATTTGGATTAACCAAGGAGGGCTAATAAACCAAAGGAGCCAAAGAAAACTGTCAGGGTCCTTCCCTAGGATGTGACTTGCAATAACTGACTAGCTCCTAGAGCTAACCATATACATGTATGGTGTGGGAATACTGAAGAACTGTAAATGGCAGATAGACAAAAGCAGCAATTGCAAACTATTTAGATAACATTTTCCCTGAACATAATTCTAATGAAAAAGCATGCTATGCAGACAAAATGCTGTCTGGTTATTTCCAGTTGCTGCTTGTGTCTATCATTTTTTTACGTATTCGTGTAGAATAATATATGTATAAATTAAAACATTAATAAATACTGTAGTGGTTAGAGTACTGTTTTTTTTAATTTTAGGACTAGCATGCCATGGGTCTGAATCCTGTCTATTTCCCGAGTTGATTACAATTGTGTTACTGGTAGTCTGCAGAGCATTATTCTACAATGCCTTTCTAACCCACTGGCATGAACTACGTGAGGGTTATTTGTGTATCATTCCAGTCACGGTATTGTGCCTTTTTTTGTTATTTATGAACTACTTCTACTAATACCTGTGGTGCTGTCTCCAGCCTGCTTCTCCTCAAATGTTATTAATCTCAAATGTCAATCACTCCATTGTGTCCATCTAAGGTTAATAGACAAAATTGCAATTCTTCTCTACAAAACTTATTAAAGCCATATAGCACAACCTAATAGAATATTCAATTCTCTTGTATTCATTGTAACTCGCCTGATGATCATACGTACTGTTATTGCCTTATTAATCTTAAGTTAGTTTTAAGTTTGCCTGAAATGCCTTGCATACAAAGGGCCTTTTGGCATGTATACCCAACTATTACATTTCTTTGTACAAGCATGTATCATGCTGAAATAAAATATTATTATTATTATTATGAACTGTCTCCAATATATACGTCTCCACACTTGGGCAACTACAGTGGAACCTCAGTTTTCGTCATTAATTCGTTCCAGAAAGTCTGACAAAAACTGAAGCAATATGTATTTCCCATAAAAAATAATGTAAATTCAATTAATCTGTTCAAGACACCCAAAAGTATTAACAAAAAATACATTTTATGGAGAATAACTATAGTTTTACAAACAGAAAACAATGAGAAATAAATATGAAGGACTAATGGAATGGATAAATGAACATTTAACATCACTTTTGCCTTTCTTGAAGACTCTTGTTGGCGTATGGAAGACAGCAAGGAGGGGAGAGGGAGGAGAGGTTATCTCTACCACCATCACTACCACCCTCTACCACCATCACTACCAACCTCTACCACAATCACTACCACCCTCTACCACAATCACTACCACCCTCTACCACAATCACTACCACCCTCTACTACAATCACTACCACCCTCTACCACAATCACTACCACCCTCTACCACAATCACTACCACCCTCTACCACAATCACCCTCTACAAAGGTAGAGGGTGGTAGTTATATTTTTCCACAAAACGTTGCAACTTATTCCACTTTCGTACTTTGCAACGAGTTCTTTCTTGAATTCTATCATGTTTCTCGCCTTCTTTATCAAAGGGCTGGCACTCAGAACTTTTTTTGGGCTCGTGGTGGCTTATTTAGTAGTCACACTCAATAAAGAAGCACAAAAAAAAATGGATTATTATGAAATGTTTCGGATGAACGCACAGGGTAATGCTCACTCGGCGAGAAACAAAGCCAGACTCAGAATGCGTGGGATGCTTCGTGTGGGCGCAGGCACGCAGACACGTTCGGTACAGCAGACCACTGTCAACTCAACGAAAACCGAGGTGAATGAAAACTGGAACAAAATTTTGACGGAAAAAGTCGTCGAAAACCGAATTTGACGAAAACCAGGGCAAACGAACATGAGGTTCCATTGTACGTACTTCAGCTTCATCAAGGCTGAGGGACTGAACACCTATAAAGGCTGAGGCACTGATCGCTTTAAATTACTAACTACTGCTTCATGTCTTCCATTGTCTCTCATAATTATTCTCTGTATTTAACTGATGAAGCCATTGGTTGGTGAAACATCTCAATAAAGTTGGTGAAGTGTTGAACGTGTGTTTTCATCTACTTGTCAGTTTTGTATACTAGCACGTACATACATTATAGTACAGTATATATTATACTGGACAAACAAATACACAGACACAGAAACACCCTGGCAGCTCAGACATTGAGGACATCAAGTATGAGAGTCCCCTAGGAGCTAGCGACCACGTGGTTCTGTGCTTTGAATACATAGTAGAACTGCAAGTGGAGAGAATAACAGGAGTTGAATGGGAAAAGCCTGACTATAAAAGAGGGGACTACATAGGGTTGAAGAACTTCCTGCAGGAGGTCCAGTGGGACAGAGAACTGGCAGGAAAGCCAGTAAATGAAATGATGGAATATGTAACAACAAAATGCAAGGAGGCAGTGGAAAAGTTTATTCCCAAGGGCAACAGTAACAATGGGAAGACCTGAACGAGCCCTTGGTTTACCCGATGGTGTAAGGAGGCAAAAACAAAGTGCAATAGAGAATGGAAAAAGTACAGAAGGCAGAGAACACACGAAAATAGGGAGATCAGTCGCAGAGCCAGGAATGAGTATGCACAGGTAAGGAGGGAGGCCCAGCGACAGTATGAAAATGACATAGTATCGAGAATCAAGACTGACCCGAAACTGTTGTATAGCCACATCAGGAGGAAGACAACAGTCAAAGACCAGGTGATCAGATTAAGGACAGAAGGTGGAGAACTCACAAGAAATGATCAGGAGGTATGCGAGGAGCTGAACAGGAGATTTAAGGAAGTTTTTACAGTAGAGACAGGAAGGGCTGTGGGAAGACAGCACAGAAGGGAACATCAAGAGGGAATGTACCAACAAGTGTTGGATGACATACGAACAACTGAGGAGGAGGTGAAGAAGCTCTTAAGTGACCTTGACACCTCAAAGGCGATGGGACTGGACAACATCTCCCCATGGGTCCTTAGAGAAGGAGCAGAGATGCTGTGCGTGCCTCTAACCACAATCTTCAACACATCCCTTGAAACTGGGCAACTACCTGAGAAATGGAAGACAGCTAATGTAGTCCCCATATTTAAGAAAGGAAACAGAAACGAGGCACTAAACTACAGACCTGTGTCTCTGACATGTATTGTGTGCAAAGTCATGGAGAAGATTATCAGGAGGAGAGTGGTCGAACACCTGGAAAGGAACAAGATTATAAATGAAAACCAGCATGGGTTCATGGAAGGCAAATCCTGTATCACAAACCTCCTGGAGTTTTATGACAAGGTAACAGAAGTAAGACACGAGAGAGAGGGGTGGGTAGATTGTGTTTTCCTAGACTGCAGGAAGGCCTTTGACACAGTTCCCCACAAGAGATTAGTGCAGAAGCTGGAGGATCAGGCGCATGTAAAAGGGAGGGCACTGCAATGGATAAGGGAATACCTGACAGGGAGGCAGCAAAGAGTCATGGTACGTGAAGAGGTATCACAGTGGGCGCCTGTTATGAGCGGGGTCCCACAGGGGTCAGTTCTAGGACCAGTGCTATTTTTGATATATGTGAACGACATGATGGAAGGAATAGACTCTGAAGTGTCCCTATTCGCAGATGATGTGAAGTTGATGAGAAGAATTAAATCGGACGAGGATGAGGCAGGAATGCAAAGAGACCTGGACAGGCTGGACATGTGGTCCAGTAACTAGCTTCTCGAATTCAATCCAGCCAAATGCAAAGTCATGAAGATTGGGGAGGGGCAAAGAAGACCGCAGACAGAGTATAGGCTAGGTGGACAAAGACTACAGACCTCACTCAGGGAGAAAGACCTTGGGGTGACCATAACACCGAGCACATCACCGGAGGCACACATCAACCAAATAACTGCTGCAGCATACGGGCGCCTGGCAAACCTGAGAATAGCGTTCCGATACCTTAATAAGGAATCGTTCAAGACACTGTACACTGTGTATGTTAGGCCCATACTGGAGTATGCAGCACCAGTCTGGAACCCACACCTGGTCAAGCACGTCAAGAAGTTAGAGAAAGTACAAAGGTTTGCAACAAGGCTAGTCCCAGAGCTCAAGGGAATGTCGTACGAGGAAAGGTTAAGGGAAATCGGACTGACGACACTGGAGGACAGAAGGGTCAGGGGAGACATGATAACGACATACAAGATACTGCGGGGAATAGACAAGGTGGACAGAGATAGGATGTTCCAGAGAGGGGACACAGGGACAAGGGGTCACAACTGGAAGCTGAAGACTCAGACGAGTCACAGGGACGTTAGGAAGTATTTCTTCAGTCATAGAGTTGTCAGCAAGTGGAATAGCCTAGCAAGTGAAGTAGTGGAGGCAGGAACCATACATAGTTTTAAGAAGAGGTATGACAAAGCTCAGGAAGCAGAGAGAGAGGACCCAGTAGCGATCAGTGAAGAGGCGGGGCCAGGAGCTGAGTCTCGACCCCTGCAGCCACAATTAGGAGAGTACAGACACACACACACAAACACACACACACACACGTCTCGACCCCTGCAACCACAAATAGGTGAGTACACACTACAAGAAAGGGGACTACGCAAGCATGAAAAACTTCCTGAACGGGGTTCAGTGGGACAGAGAACTGGCAGGGAAGTCAGTAGACGAGATGATGGAATATGTGACAACAACGTACAAGGAAGCTGAGGAGAGGTTTGTACCCAAGAGTAACAGGAATAATGAAAAAGCCAGGATGAGCCTGTGGTTCACCCAAAGGTGCAGGGAAGCCAAAACCAAGTGTGCTAGGGAATGGAAGAAGTAAAGAAGGCAAAGGACCCAGGAGAATGAGGAGACTAGTCGTAGAGCCAGAGATGAATATGCACAGGTAAGATGGGAGGCCCAAAGGCAATATGAGAATGACATAGCAGCAAAAGCCAAATCTGACCCAAAGCTGTTGTACAGCCACATCAGGAGGAAAACAACAGTCAAAGACCAGGTAATCAGGCTGAGGAAGGAAGGAGGGGAGGTCACAAAAAACAACCGTGAAGTATGTGAGGAGCTCAACATGAGATTCAAAGATGTGTTAACAGAGGGGACAGAAGGGCCTCCAGAAAGGCAGAGAGGTGGGGTACACCACCAAGTGTTGGACACAATACATTCAACCGAGGAAGAAGTGAAGAGGCTGTTAAGTGAGCTACATACCTCAAAGGTGATAGGGCCGGAGCAGAGGTGCTTTTTGTACCACTAACAACTATCTTCAACACATCTATTGAAACAGGACGACTACTGGAAGTATGGAACACAGTAAATGTAGTCCCAATTTTTAAAAAAGGAGACAGACATGAAGCATTAAACAAAAGACCAGTGTCAATGACGTGTATAGTATGCAAGGTCATGGAGAAAATTATCAGAAGTGGTGGAGCACCTGGAAAGGAATGAGCTTATTAACGACAGCAAGCATGGTTTCAGGGACAGGAAATCCTGCATCACAAACCTACTGGAGTTCTATGACAGGCTGATGGCAGTAAGACAAGAGAGAGGGGGGTGGGTAGACTGCATTTTCTTGGACTGTAAGAAGGTGTTTGAAATAGTTCCACAGAAGAGATTAGTGCGGAAGCTGGAGGACCAGGCAGGGATAACAGGGAAGGCACTACAATGGATCAGGGAATACCTGTCAGGAAGACAACAGCGAGTCATGGTACGTGAAGAGGTGTCAGAGTGGGCGCCTGTAATGAGCAGGGTGCCACAGGGTTCAGTTCTAGGACCGGTGCTGTTTCTGGTATTTGTGAACTGCATGACGGAAGGAATAGACTCTGAAGTGTCCCTGTTTGCAGATAATGTGAAGCTGATGAGAATAACTCAATCGGACAAAGATCAGGCAGAACTACAGAGGGATCTGGACAGACTGCAGGCCTAGTCCAACAAATGGCTCCTGGAGTTCAACCCCACCAAATGCAAAATCATGAAGACTGGGGAAGAGCAAAGAAGACCACAGATGGAGTACAGTCTAGGGGGCCAGAGCCTACAAACCTCACTCAAGGAAAAGGATCTTGGTGTGAATATAACATTGGGCACATCTCCTGAGGTGCACATGAACCAAATAACTGCTGCAGCATACGGGCACCTGGCAAACCAAAAAACAGCATTCCAATATCTAAATAAGGAGTCATGCAGGACCCTGTACACTGTGTATGTTAGGCCCATATTGGAATATGCAGTGCCAGTCTGGAACCCTCACCTAACCAAGCATGTAAGGAAACTAGAGAAAGTGCAAAGGTTTGCAACAAGACTAGTCCCGGAGCTAAGGGGTATGTCCTATGAGAAGGTTAAGGGAAATCGACCTGATGACACTGGAAAACAGGAGATATAGGGGGATATAATAACGACATAAAATACTGAAAGGTATAGACAAGGTGGACAGGGACAGGATGTTCCAGAGATGGGACACAGCAACAAGGGGTCACAGTTGGAAGTTGAAGACTCAGATGAACCACAGGGATGTTAGGAAGTATTTCTTCAGTCAAAGAGTTGTCAGAAAGTGGAATAGCCTGGGTAGTGATGTAGTGGAGGCAGGATCCATACATAGCTTTAAGAAGAGGTATGCTAAAGCTCATGGAGCGGGAAGAGTGACCAGGTAACGGCCAGTTGAAGAGGTAGAGCAAGGAGCTGTGACTTGACCCCCACAACCACAACTACGCGAGTACACATACGTGTGCACGCACGCACACACACACACGCACGCATGCACACACACACACACACACACACACACACACACACACACACACACACACACACACACACACACACACAAACACACACACAAACACACACACACACACACACCAAGCACATCTCCAGAAGCACACATCAACCAGAGAACTGCTGCAGCATATGGGTGCCTGGCAAACCTGACACTAGCATTCTGATACCTAAGTAAGGAATCTTGCAAGACACTGTACAACGTGTACGTCAGGCCCATACTGGAGTATGCAGCACCAGTTTGGAACCCACACAGTGTCAAGCACATCAAGAAATTAGAGAAAGTGCAAAGTTTTGTAACAAGGTTAGTTCCAGAGCTAAGGGAAATGTCCTGCGAAGAAAGGTTAAAGGAAATCGGCCTGACGACATTGGAGGACAGGAGGGTTAGGGGAGACATGATAATGACATACAAAATACTGCGTGGAATAGACAAGGTGGACAGAGAGAGGATGTTCCAGAGAGGAGACACAGAAACAAGGGGTCACACTTGGAAGTTGAAGATTCAGATGAGTCAAAGGGATGTTAGGAAGTATTTCTTCAGTCATATAGTCAAGAAGTGGAACAGTCTGGCGAGTGATGTAGTGGAGGCAGGAACCATACATAGCTTTAAGACGAGGTATGATAAAGCTCATGGAGCAGGAAGAGAGAGGACCTAGTAGCGTTCAGTGAAGAGGCAGGGTCAGGAGCCGAGTGTCGACCCCTGCAACCACAATTAGGCGAGTACATGTATACACACACACACACACACACACACACACACACACACACACACACACACACACACACACATCAATCAGATAACTGCTGCAGCATATGGGCGCCTGGCAAACCTGAGAACAGCATTCCGACACCTTAGTAAGGAATCATTCAAGACACTGTACACCGTGTATGTCAGGCCCATACTGGAGTATGCAGCACCTGTTTGGAACCCGCACTTGATAAAGCACGTCAAGAAACTAGAGAAAGTACAAAGGTTTGCAACAAGGTTAGTTCCAGAGCTAAGGGGAATGTCCTATGAAGAAAGATTAAGGGAAATCGGCCTGACGACACTGGAGGACAGGAGGGTCAGGGGAGACATGATAACGACATATAAAATACTGCGTGGAATAGACAAGGTGGACAAGGACAGGATGTTCCAGGGAGGGGACACAGAAACAAGAGGCCACAATTGGAAGTTGAAGACACAAATGAGTCAGAGAGATAGTAGGAAGTATTTCTTCAGTCATAGAGTTGTAAGGCAGTGGAATAGCCTAGAAAATGACGTAGTGGAGGCAGGAACCATACACAGTTTTAAGACGAGGTTTGATAAAGCTCGTGGAGCGGGGAGAGAGAGGGCCTAGTAGCAACCGGTGAAGAGGCGGGGCCAGGAGCTAGGACTCGACCCCTGCAACCACAAATAGGTGAGTACAAATAGGTGAGTACACACACACTCACTCACACACACACACACACACACACACACACACACACACACACACACACACACACACACACGCTCGCTCACACACACGCTCGGTCACACACACGCTCGCTCACACACACGCTCGCTCACACACACGCTCGCTCACACACACGCTCGCTCACACACACGCTCGCTCACACACACGCTCGCTCACACACACGCTCGCTCACACACACGCTCGCTCACACACACGCTCGCTCACACACACGCTCGCTCACACACACGCTCGCTCACACACACGCTCACACACACACACACACACACACACACACACACACACACACACACACACACACACACACACTCACACACACACACACTCACACACACACACTCACACACACACACATTCACACACTCTCTCACACACTCACTCACTCACTCACACACACACTCACACACTCAAACACTCACACACTCACTCACACACTCACACACTCACTCACACACTCACTCACACACTCTCACTCACCAGGAGCTCGGACTCGACCCCGCAACCTCAACTAGGTGAGTACACTCACACACACACTCACTCTCCTCGTGTTGAGCTCAACACGAGATTCAAGAAAGTATTTACAGTAGAGATAGGAAGGGCTCTGGGAAGACAGCACAGAGGGGAACACCAACAAGGAATATACCAACAAGTGTTGGATGACATACACACAACGAAAGAGGAGGTGCAGAAGCTGCTAAGTGACCTAGATACCTCAAAGGCGATGGGACCGGACAACATCTCCCCGTGGGTCCTTAGAAAAGGAGCAGATATGCTGTGCATGCCACTACCCACAATCTTCAACATATCCCTTGAAACTGGGCAACTACCTGAGGTATGGAAGATGGCAAATGTAGTCCCCATTTTTAAGGAGACAGAAATGAGGCACTAAACTACAGACCAGTGTCTCTGATGTATGTAGTATGTGAAGTCACAGAGAAGATTATCAGGAGGAGAGTGGTGGAGCACCTGGAACGGAACAAGATTATAAACGACAACCAGCACGGATTCATGGAAGGCAAATCCTGTGTCACAAACCTTCTGGAGTTTTATGACAAAGTAACAGAAGTAAGACACGAGAGAGAGAGAGGTGGGTTGATTGCATTTGCCTGAACTGCAGGAAGGCCTTTGACACAGTTCCTCACAAGAGATAAGTGCAGAAACTGGAGAATCAGGCGTGTATAACAGGAAGGGCACTGCAATGGATCAGAGAATACCTGACAGGGAGGCAACAATGAGTCATGGTACGTGATGAGGTATCACAGTGGGCACCTGTGATGAATGGGGTTCCACAGGGGTCAGTCCTATGACCAGTGCTATTTTTGGTATATGTTTACCTGGAGTTTACCTGGAGAGAGTTCCGGGGGTCAACGCCCCCACGGCCCGGTCTGTGACCAGGCCTCCTGGTGGATCAGAGCCTGATATGTGAATGACATGATGGAAGGAATTGACTCAGAAGTGTCCAAGTTTGCAGATGATGTGAATAATACATAGCTGTAGATGAATGGAATCATCTGACAGGTGGAATCATGAGAATGAGCACCTTGGGTAGCTTTAATATTAGTGCAACTTTTATATTCAACATTTTTTTATTTTAATGCTCAAGCATTTCATTTTCATGTATCTGATTTACCCAGCTTATTTTTTTTTCCATTTCTTTGTATTGTAATTAATGTTCATACCTGTGACCAACCCAGTTAATGGTTACATTAATAATTACGTATGATATTTTAACTATCTAATACGTATTATAAGGACCCCAATAAAAATAAATCACTGACTTTTCTTTAGAGTAATCCTAGGTAACTTACTAGACAAATATGAGTGAGAAGTTTTGGGTTTGAGAATGACTTTTGAATGGGCCAACAGGCCTACTGCTACAGTACTTTTATTATAAGCATGGGCTGCTTTGGTCAATCTGTTTTACTGAAGTTAGGTTAAGCTTTAGTCACTCTCTTATACTGAAGTTAGGTTAAGTTCCTTAAGTAGCGTTGTTAGGTAAAACTTGTTTTTCCAGGAAGGCCATAACACTACATTGGTTATCAATATAGTAACTGAGAGGGTCCAGGACCCACCACTAAACTCTGGCAAGTACAACTTGGAGTACAAGCGAGTATAAGAAGGTAAGTATATGTAGATGAGTACATATGAGGGTAACCAGGTAAGTATACGTTATTGTAACTACACGAGTACAACCAAGTGAGTACATGTGAGTATATAAGTGAATACAACTAGGAAAACAGAAGAAAAGTAAAGAGAGTACAAGCTCAAACAGCCACGTGAGGACTGAGTGGAGTGGATGGAGTGGGCAGGGCAGGGCAGGCCAGCCACTTGTCACAGCCACGGTGGGCAGGACTCTACTTCTGCCCCAGGGAATCAATAAATTCCCTTGCCTGGGATAACAAGACGACATAATGCACCCCAGGACGGCATTCCCCGCGTAATCTCTGCAAGACTTGTCCCAAGAGACTGTGTGAACATCTTCAAAGATGCTGCCCAGGCTTGACAGGCCCAGGTAAACAAAGACTGGCAATGAGAAAATCATGGAGGCATTAGAAAGCCTCCCGGTACCCGTCCTCTCCTCTTTTATCTAATAAAACTTTATTATGAAGGCATCTCGCGTTGCCACGAGTGGAGGGAATAAAATTCGTATGCGAATTGAGAAGATTATGACGCCGAGTGGAATATAGTGCTTACCTTTGATGATTTCCTTGTAGAAATCAGATGCTCCCTGGTGAACAAGGCTGTAGTAGAGACTGATGTACTTGGCGTCTCCAGACATGTGAAAAAATCATAGAAAAACTCGCACAGACTCACAAGGGCCCCTCCCACAACACACATACACCCTCCTAGCACCTTCTCCAGCCCTGTATTCCTTCAATATCGCCTTCAAATTCGCTTCATCAAGGCAGCAGATTTTTATTTCTTTTTTGTAGCTTTTTTTTTACGTTTATTTTTACCCTATGGATTTTATGACATCATTTGTTGTGAGGAGGTAAGCCCCGCCCACGTCTGCCCGCCGGCCAATCACAGCTCAACTTCTCTCCGATCAATTATACCTGGGTATTTTTATATATTTTTTCACTAAATATATACATAACTTCTTAGTTACTATAACCATTCAATATTCCCTTCAATCTCGAATATTTAGATCGTAAAATGCGGAAAATTTCGGAGTTTAATTTTAAATTCGAAACTTATGGAAAAATTAATAATGTTGTCCGCAAATTAATGTGAGCGATGGTTACGTTAAGGTGAGATTCATTCACTTGATGTAACTAGCAGAAAGTGAGATAATATATTAACGATACGTCGAAGCCATGAGCAAATTATATTGCATAAGCTGATGCAAGCAAAGCTTACTTTGTTTTACTTCGGATCGCATATAACTCTATCTGTTTATTATTTAAATTTTTATATATTTTTTTGGAAATGTAAGTAGTCATATGAAGAGTAATTAAAATGTTTATGTTCTGTAAATTAAATATTTACCGCTTGGGCTTCAGTAGTTAACAATAAATCATAATTGTAGGGATAAATAATCCAAAGTCAAATTACATTCCAAAACGCAGCACCGTCATAACAGTGATATTAATGCGTTCAACAAACTAGTTTCTCGGTTATATTTTCTTTTCTTTTCATATGATTAACATATAATACCTTTAGAGTTTAAATATGTCATAAAATACTACATTAAGCAAAACTAATTTATAAATGTATGTATTTTATCTTTATTTTCAGTGCGGAGTAATACGAGTGAGGCTGGTGAAAGTGATGTTGGCTGGACCTCTCAGTTTCCCCACATGTCGACTAGAAGAGAGTACTATAATATACCTTCTGTGTTATCATTGCCAATATGATAGCTTAAACGGACCAAAACTCACGCGCCCTGCGCGCAGTACAACGCAAACATGATGGAGTAAGTATTGTTTCAGGAATTTGTTTAATAGTGGAAAAAAGTTAAAATATTAAGTGGTGTCTCGGGTCTGGTGTGCTTGATGGCGGACTGGTAAGAGGCAGATCAGTTATCTGCCGCAGGCATATCTGCTCTTCCTCGCCTTATCTTAATGCATATGACTTAAACAGATATCTTTAATTCTGTCACTTCAAAATAAGCTTTAATAAATAAATGTACATAATAGATTTAACGATAATGGTTATTTGGGACCAGTAGCAGCTACTGCGCACTTCATCCCATCTGACCATTTTATTAATTTAGCAGCTGTATTACCTTTGTGGGTTTAGCACTTAGTTTTGATTGTTGTAATAATTTATTTTTATATTTTATTTTAAAAAACATACATTAAACAAAAGTATACAGAATCAGATCATCGACAGTCATCATTGTTTAAACACTGCAATATCCAGTAATGTGAAATATATACACTCCATGCAGCTGATAGATGTATACTGCCATTATACATAATTCCATTACAACAAAATATAAATGCAAATTAGACAAAATACAGAATCCTCTTACCCCTTCCCATCTGCAAATTCCAATATACACACAGTAAAATTACATGCCGCAAAAATGCAAGCAGTATAACTACCCCCCGACCTATTTACCCCAATTCACCAAAATGTACAACATTTCACCATTGTCAGTTTAACTTATAAACTAACCAAACTAATTTAAACCTAAGAATATATAATGACAATAACAACTCTACAGTAGTGAAAAAAGTCAGCTGCTATCCTAACATTTTAAATGTTTTATCAAAAAACATTTTACAGTGTATACATAGTGCTATACATAAGCTCACTGGAGCCAAGACACCAACAGTCCTAACAGGTAAAATACAATACCAAATACATAACAGTACCACAATAAATACTCATGCCACCGACTATAGCCATGTCCCATCCCCTATACCCTATCCACCTTTCACATATTTGCTTTCCTACATATACACGAAACGCGCGTATATTATACCTAAGCTTGTACAACTAACAACATGTAGGGCACACAGTGACTTACAATGTTCGTCAAGATTCAAAAACACCCTAACATAAAATGAAAAATACAGCTCTGTTTTAGGTCTCATATATATGAGGGAAAAACTCCATCAAAATTATAGTGCATATAAAGCAGTACTTTGTTATAACATAAATCAGTGACAACCGCCAGATATCCTCACAACATAAATTCAAAGGTTAATTAACACGTGATAACAGAGTCCTCTACAAAACCCAGGCATCCCCAGGTGCACAGGGCAACAAGCATAAGCGAAGTATGTTAAGTGGAACACAATACATGTAAAGCATACCATTCAATAGAGACTCTACAACACTATAATGGATAACTAATCATACAAAAGCAGACATGTTTATTATTGCAACTTAGATAAATAACACAACCAACGTTGCAACTAATGCAACTGGCGAAGCCATTGCTCATCCACACCAAACATCCTCCCCTCCCCCCCTCCCGGCGCATCCACCCTTATCATACTACTACTACTCAGTCCACTTTCACGCCAGATCATCGCTGTCAACCAGCCCATTGCCATCCTGTTCCAATTAATCCATGAAGTTTTACCACCGTCATACTGCAATACCCCTCAGGAAAAAATGCAACCCACCTACTACCATAGACACTTCTGTTTCTGCACATTGTTCTATAAAAATGTGCAGCCAACGTCCTGATCTTACCAGTGCCCCGTACCTCACACATTCCCCAGGACATGTACAAATAGTCCACGATGATATATCTTAACGGTCGTGCCACATCTAGTGTCACCCCCATCCACGTCAAGGAGTAACGCCCTTAACATAGCCACCCTCCCCCCTCCCAACATCCCGAAAACACCTCGCATCCACAACCTTACCTCTTCTAGGGATGGACAAAAAAAACACTGCGTGAAAAGCCGTTTCTTCATCACCACAATGCACGCAGGTTGCATCCTCAACAAAACCCATTTTCCATAAAATTACCTTAGACGCCAGGATCCCCATCATAAATCTATACACCACCTCCCGTGCCTTGGCTGGTATACGAAGCCGCCGGAATTCCTCCCAAATTACCTTCCAATTATATATGGGATAAATCTCCACCCCTGACAATGCTTCCTGGGTTAGGTTAGGGTAATTATTAAGGGTACAATGACCTGGGGTGTGTAGCAACCTGGTACTGTAGTTTTAACCCTTTCAGGGTCCACAGACCCTCTCAGAGACTTGTTCTCAGGTCCCCCAATTTAAAAAAAAAAATTCTTGTGAGAAGATAGAGGATCTTTTCCTGATCATAACAACACCAAAAGTATGAAATTTGATGGAAAACTTAGGGAATTATGCTCTCGCGAAGTTAGCTGTCTCAACGATGTTTACACATCGGCGATTTTGCCCACTTTGAGCCCTATTTTCGGCCAGTTCCAGTGTACTTATCGACAAAAAATCATACCTATTTAGCTAGGACTCCATTTTTTCTATCGAATGAGTACAAGAAACCACCTATTTACCGATTTCAACTATCCAATAAAGTGGTCGGAATTTAGCAATTTTGCCAATTTCACACAAATTTCAAAAGATGCTAATTTCCAAATAGGGTCCAGAATAAAGAAGAAACACATTCCTGGCACTAAAATAACATTTCCTCTGTTCATTAGTCACGTCCCCACGCCCCTCTTACATTCTTTTGCTTTCCATTTTGAATTTTTATTCTCGCAAAAAATAGAAGATTTACTGTTACGCAGACTACTGCATTAGTGTAGAAATAGTATAAAGAATATCGGTGCACTTGTGAAAGAATATTAGACTCGCCAGTTGACGTGTATTGGATGCTTAGCGTGATTTGTTTACTTTTGAACTTTGGTAAAAATCGAACATTTCTGCTTTGAGCTCAATTTCAAGGTACTTTTCATTGTAAAACCAGTCAAAATCATCTCAATTTGTGTAATATGTCTTCCATTCTATAAAATGAGACCAGGAAAACTAGAATACAATAATAAATACCATAGGAAAATACAAAGTCGCTGTTTTAATCCAAAAACACGGTCAGTTTTTTTTTCTCATTACGCACTGTGTGCTGCAGGATTTTTTTTACACTGTGTACACACCACATAGGGGTTTTGGCATGTTGCACTTAACTGTATTCATTTGTACTACTCTGTATCATGTTCAAATTAATAAATAAATAAAGACCCATTCTTTCAAATGTAGGCCTACCAGCTTTCTCTCACTAGATTTGAAGGCACTAGAATTTATGAGTACTAGTACATCAAGGACCCTGGCACGTAAGCCGTACTAGTACGCCCGAAATCCTGAAAGGGTTAAGAAGTGTAGTGGCATAGTGTTGTAAGGCATGGCAAGGCTGCAAGTTCAGACAAGCATGCGGCTGAAGAATTCGTGCATGAATTCAACGAGTACATAGAGGCTGAAGAATTCGTCCCCCAACAAGTGTTCATTTGTGACAAAATGGGCCTCTTTTGGAAGAAAATACCAAAGAGGACCTACATCACCCAGGAGGAAAAGGCACTGCGAGGACACAAGCCTGTGAGAGATAGGCTAACTTTTGTTCTCTGGTAACGCTATTGGGGATTTCAAAGTGAAGCCTTTACTCGTGTATCACTCTGAAAATCCCCGGGTGTTCAAGAAAAACAATGCCATGAAGAGTGAATTGTGTGTAATGTGGAAGGCTAACAATAAGGCATGGGCCATGAGGCTAATTTTCATTGACTGGGTCAGTGAAGTGTTTGGTCCGAGTGTGAAGAAATACCTCCTGGAAAATAAATTGCCACAAGTTCCTGCTGGCACTGGACAATGCTCCTGCTCATCCTCCAGACTTGGAAGATCTATTGTTTGAGGAGTGTAATTTCATCACAGTGAAGTTCTTGCCCCCTAATACCACTACTCTCATCCAGACCCAGAATGGGTCACATAACCAGAGACCAAACAAAACATTACTCGTCAATCCTAACCAGCCTGATAAGATGGGCAAAAAAATTGTATTATGAGAACAGATTATCCAACTTATGAGGTGATATAAAAAAGACCTGGAAAACCCTATCAGAAATTCTAGGAACAAAAAAGATATCAAGAAATAGTGAAATAAAATTAGCAAAATCAGATGAACCCCAACTCCCACCAACAGAAACAGCAAACAGACTCAATGATTTCTTCTCCACTATAGGACAAAAACTTGCCAATAAAATCCCAAGCTCAGATACCCCACCAAATGACTACCTCACTGGCAACTACCCTAACACACTGTTCCTAGCTCCGACTAACCCATACGAAGTCTCCCTTATTATCAACACTAAAAAACAAGGCAGGAGATTTAAATACCCTACCACCCTTATACAAAAGTGTCACAAGTGCTATCACCAATCATTGCAACACTTTAACAAATCCATTGAGTCCTCCACCTTCCCTACAGTTCTCAAAATAGCAAGGGTCACCCCGATCCATGAAGGAGACCAAACAGAGTTGAATAACTATAGGCCAATATCCAATTTACACCCTCTCTCAAAAATCTTCGAAAAATTAATTCATAAACGAATCTACTCCTACCTCATCTCCCAAAACATACTCAACCCCTGCCAATTTGGATTCAGGCCTAATAAAAATACTAATGATGCTATTATACACATGCTAGAACATATATACACTGCAATAGAGAAAAAAGAAGTCCCACTGGGGGTCTTCATTGACTTACGTAAAGCTTTTGATACAGTTGACCATGACTTGCTCCACATAAAATTGTCACACTGGGATAAGAGGGCACTCCCTCAACTACCTCAAGTCATACCTCAGCAACAGAAGCCAATATGTGTACACAAATGGGGCAAACTCTTCTGCACAACCAGTTACAGTTGGTGTCCCACAGGGAAGTGTCCTTGGCCCTCTTCTCTTTCTCCTATACATAAATGACCTACCAAATGCTTCGCAATTACTCAAACCCACACTATTTGCAGATGACACTACATACGTCTTCTCTCACCCGAGCCCAGTCATGCTAGCCAATACTGTAAATACCGATTTACAGAAAATATCTACCTGGATGAGGACTAACAAACTTGCACTAAACATTGACAAAACCTACTTCATTCAGTTTGGTAACAGAGCTACAGATGTCCCTCTTAACATAATGATAAACGGATCACCTATCACAAAGCTAACAGAGGGAAAATTCTTAGGAATCCACCTTGATAATAGACTCAAATTTCATACACACATACAACAAATTTCTAGGAAAATTTCCAAGACCGTAGGCATACTATTGAAGATACGGTACTATGTTCCACAGTCAGCCCTCCTGGCCCTATATCACACTCTTATTTACCCCTATCTCACCTATGGAATTTGTGCATGGGGCTCAACAACAATTAACCATCTCAGACCACTAATTACCCAACAAAAGACTGCAGTCAGAATGATGATAAATTCCCACGACAGGCAGCACACTCCACCAATATTCAAAGCACTAAACCTACTCACCATCCAAAACATCCATACTTATTACTGCACCTATTGCATACATAGAACACTTAACTCTGATATTAACCCTCCCCTCAAACATCTCATTGCCAACCTAAACAGAACACATGACCATAACACAAGGCACAGATCACTCTTTGATGTTCCTCGTGTCCATCTCACGCTATGCAAAAACTCAATGCACATAAAAGGCCCTAAAATCTGGAATTCATTACCTGTAAATATAAAAGAAACACTACTTGTTTATAAATTCAAGTCTCTTCTCAAAGATCACTTACTCACCCAAAACCAAATAAATGCTGAATAACTGAACCTTATAAATTGTATATCTTAAATGTTTCTCACAATTATATCCCATAAATGTTAAACCTCAGACCCAATCTAACTTTGTTATTTTTTAAATACACTACCTAACAGGATACTCCATTCTTCTGAATGTACAGCAATGCATGCAACCATATGACCTGTCTTTGTAATACTCATTTGTGCTTTATTGTTATCTGTTTACAGTAATGTTTTATCACTGATTACATCATTGCTTAGTTAATCTTAAGTTAATTTTAAGCCTGCCCGTAATGCTATGCATACAAGTGGCTTTGGCATGCTGCTCTTACCTGTATTTTTTTGTACCTCTGTATGTATGTTCAAATTATTAAATAAATTAAATAAAAAATTTCAAACTTCAAAAAACTCTACACCAAAGCAGTGTTTCAAGGGTGCTTTGAAGTGACCTCGGATGCTGAATTGACCCTAAGAGTGTTCTGGAGGAATCACTTCAGTATCCTCAATTGCATAACCCTTATTGATAAGGCTTGGCAGGGAGTGACTTCCGGGACTTTGAACTCTGCTTGGAGAAAATTGTGGCCAGAATGTGTCCAAGAGAAGGATTTTCAAGGGTTTGAGGCTGACCCTGAGGACCCTATGCCTATTATGGAATGTATTGCATTTTTGGGGAAGTCCATGGGGTTGGATGTGAGTAGCAAGGATGTGGAAAAGTTGGAGGGGGGTCACAGGGAAGTGCTAACCACTGAAGAGCTGCAAGACCATCTGGAACAGCAACAGACTGCAGCTAAGGATATTGCTTCAGCGGAGGAGGAAGAGAGGGGGAAGACTTTGCTGCCTTCAGTGATTAAGGACGTGTGCAAAGTGGGTTGAGCTGCAAAGTTTTGCAGAGAATTATCACCCTAACAAAACTGTTGCAAGCAATGTCTGCAACATGTTCAGTGGCTGTCTTGTCCCATTTTAGGGAAATCTTAGACTCCAGAAACATTGCTCTCTGGACAGATTTTTTACTGCAACAGGGGTCCAGTGCCAGTAAGGTGCAGTGATAAGATAAGATAAGATTTCGTTCGGATTTTTAACTCCGGAGGGTTAGCCATCCAGGATAACCCAAGAAAGTCAGTGCGTCACCGAGGACTGTCTAACTTATTTCCATTGGGGTCCTTAATCTTGTCCCCCAGGATGCGACCCACACCAGTCGACTAACACCCAGGTACCTATTTGCTGCTAGGTGAACAGGACAACAGGTGTAAGGAAACGTGTCGGAATGTTTCCACCCGCCGGGAATCGAACCCGGGCCCTCCGTGTGTGAAGCGGGAGCTTTAGCCACCAGGCCACGGGGCCACACTCATGTGCAACACAATAACTGCACAAACATTATCACCATTATAATGTTTACAAAACTTGTTTACATAAATACAAAAAATTGTTTATTACTATTGTTCTATATTTTTTTTTTTTATTAACACTGGCCGATTCCCACCACAGCAGGGTGGCCCGAAAAAGAAAAACTTTCACCATCATTCACTCCATCACTGTCTTGCCAGAAGAGTGCTTTACACTACAGTTTTTAAACTGCTACATTAACACCCCTCCTTCAGAGTGCAGGCACTGTACTTCCCATCTCCAGGACTCAAGTCCTGGAGGTGGACATGTTCCTAGAAGTTCTGCAGCTTGTGGAACGGAAATATAAACACATGTGCAGTATAATGTGATCCTTTATTGACTACGTTTCGCCCACACAGTGGGCTTTTTCAAGTCACAAACAGAACTACCTGGGGTGGAAAGAACGCGAGTATTTATAGTCAGGTTCAGAGTGCTGAGGTCAGGTGGAGAATGCTGCATCTGATGATGTACCGAGTGAGGCTATAGAGTCTAAAATCTTGGGTAGCTTGGAAAGGAGATTGGACAAGTTTGTGAGCAGACCTTCTACAGTGTTCTTATGTGGGATAGCGATGAAGAAGCTTCTTGGCAAGTGGTTCAGCTATGTTAAAGAAGCCACTATTCTGGTTGAAGTTGTCGGATATAGAAATAAGTCAATAAAGGATCACATTATACTGCATATGTGTTTATATTTCCATTGTGTCGGTATTTTATACCATTTATTTCCAGCTTGTGGAACTCTGAAACATGGTTTCATACACAATGGTGTTTTACCCTCCTCACATAAAACGAGTGTCTCTGCATTTTTGTGGGCTTTTTTTTTTTATGTGCACAGACAAAACACCTCGTCTGAGCAGTTTTTCGAAGTAGTAGCAGGCAGTTGTGTTAGGTAGTTATCCTAGGTAAATCGTCGGGTGTCATTCCTTCCTTCCTTACTTTCATCTCGTCCTTCCTTCCTCTCTTCCTTCCGCCCTTCTTTCTGGTTTCTATAATATATATAGTCACTGGACACTTTCCTAGAACTGCTATTATCATTTGGAAACTTGGTGTTGTGTGTGTGGAGACTTGTAAATGTGTTGAGTCAGGGTGTGGCTGCTGTCGCAATGACAAATTATATCATCACTCACTACCCTTACTGCCTGTCAACACTCATGGGGTCCCATGTCTTCTTCCCCATTGTCCTTCCTTTCTTCCTACCTTCCTTCCTCTCATCTCTTCCTTTCTTTTTCTTTCTTCCTTCCTTCCATCTCGTATCCTAGGCATTGCTTTAGGTCACAAACTCCTCAAAGCCATAAAATTCATCTTCAGACACACTTCCATCTGTTAGAGCTATCACTTGGG
This sequence comes from Cherax quadricarinatus, assembly GCF_038502225.1. NCBI lineage: Eukaryota > Metazoa > Arthropoda > Malacostraca > Decapoda > Parastacidae > Cherax > Cherax quadricarinatus. The sequence goes on from NC_091344.1 coordinate 14,681,536, forward strand.
AAGAGAAAAGTCCCAGATTTGCCGGATATTTCTTACTGCTAGGCATGCTGAACAAGGACTCTGAAGTGGCTCCCCAATTTTTTTTTATACTGCACACATTGACCATGGAGACTCATTCTCTCACATGTGGGCCTACCAGCTTTCTCCCACTTGATTTGAAGCCATTAGAATTATTGTTTATAGAGGGGCCACAGATATATCAGATCACTTTCTAGTTGTAGCTACACTGAGAGTAAAAGGTAGATGGGATACAAGGAGAATAGAAGCATCAGGGAAGAGAGAGGTGAAGGTTTATAAACTAAAAGAGGAGGCAGTTAGGGTAAGATATAAACAGCTATTGGAGGATAGATGGGCTAATGAGAGCATAGGCAATGGGGTCGAAGAGGTATGGGGTAGGTTTAAAAATGTAGTGTTAGAGTGTTCAGCAGAAGTTTGTGGTTACAGGAAAGTGGGTGCGGGAGGGAAGAGGAGCGATTGGTGGAATGATGATGTAAAGAGAGTAGTAAGGGAGAAAAAGTTAGCATATGAGAAGTTTTTACAAAGTAGAAGTGATGCAAGGAGGGAAGAGTATATGGAGAAAAAGAGAGAGGTTAAGAGAGTGGTGAAGCAATGTAAAAAGAGAGCAAATGAGAGAGTGGGTGAGATGTTATCAACAAATTTTGTTGAAAATAAGAAAAAGTTTTGGAGTGAGATTAACAAGTTAAGAAAGCCTAGAGAACAAATGGATTTGTCAGTTAAAAATAGGAGAGGAGAGTTATTAAATGGAGAGTTAGAGGTATTGGGAAGATGGAGGGAATATTTTGAGGAATTGTTAAATGTTGATGAAGATAGGGAAGCTGTGATTTTGTGTATAGGGCAAGGAGGAATAACATCTTGTAGGAGTGAGGAAGAGCCAGTTGTGAGTGTGGGGGAAGTTCGTGAGGCAGTAGGTAAAATGAAAGGGGGTAAGGCAGCCGGGATTGATGGGATAAAGATAGAAATGTTAAAAGCAGGTGGGGATATAGTTTTGGAGTGGTTGGTGCAATTATTTAATAAATGTATGGAAGAGGGTAAGGTACCTAGGGATTGGCAGAGAGCATGCATAGTTCCTTTGTATAAAGGCAAAGGGGATAAAAGAGAGTGCAAAAATTATAGGGGGATAAGTCTGCTGAGTATACCTGGTAAAGTGTATGGTAGAGTTATTATTGAAAGAATTAAGAGTAAGACGGAGAATAGGATAGCAGATGAACAAGGAGGCTTTAGGAAAGGTAGGGGGTGTGTGGACCAGGTGTTTACAGTGAAACATATAAGTGAACAGTATTTAGATAAGGCTAAAGAGGTCTTTGTGGCATTTATGGATTTGGAAAAGGCGTATGACAGGGTGGATAATGGGGCAATGTGGCAGATGTTGCAAGTGTATGGTGTAGGAGGTAGGTTACTGAAAGCAGTGAAGAGTTTTTACGAGGATAGTGAGGCTCAAGTTAGAGTATGTAGGAAAGAGGGAAATTATTTCTCAGTAAAAGTAGGCCTTAGACAAGGATGTGTGATGTCACCGTGGTTGTTTAATATATTTATAGATGGGGTTGTAAGAGAAGTAAATGCGAGGGTCTTGACAAGAGGCGTGGAGTTAAAAGATAAAGAATCACACACAAAGTGGGAGTTGTCACAGCTGCTCTTTGCTGATGACACTGTGCTCTTGGGAGATTCTGAAGAGAAGTTGCAGAGATTGGTGGATGAATTTGGTAGGGTGTGCAAAAGAAGAAAATTAAAGGTGAATACAGGAAAGAGTAAGGTTATGAGGATAACAAAAAGATTAGGTGATGAAAGATTGAATATCAGATTGGAGGGAGAACGTATGGAGGAGGTGAATGTATTCAGATATTTGGGAGTGGACGTGTCAGCGGACGGGTCTATGAACGATGAGGTGAATCATAGAATTGATGAGGGAAAAAGAGTGAGTGGTGCACTTAGGAGTCTGTGGAGACAAAGAACTTTGTCCCTGGAGGCAAAGAGGGGAATGTATGAGAGTATAGTTTTACCAACGCTCTTATATGGGTGTGAAGCATGGGTGGTGAATGTTGCAGCGAGGAGAAGGCTGGAGGCAGTGGAGATGTCATGTCTGAGGGCAATGTGTGGTGTGAATATAATGCAGAGAATTCGTAGTTTGGAAGTTAGGAGGAGGTGCGGGATTACCAAAACTGTTGTCCAGAGGGCTGAGGAAGGGTTGTTGAGGTGGTTCGGACATGTAGAGAGAATGGAGCGAAACAGAATGACTTCAAGAGTGTATCAGTCTGTAGTGGAAGGGAGGCGGGGTAGGGGTCGGCCTAGGAAAGGTTGGAGAGAGGGGGTAAAGGAGGTTTTGTGTGCGAGGGGCTTGGACTTCCAGCAGGTATGCATGAGCGTGTTTGATAGGAGTGAATGGAGACAAATGGTTTTTAATACTTGACGTGCTGTTGGAGTGTGAGCAAAGTAACATTTATGAAGGGGTTCAGGGAAACCGGCAGGCCTGACTTGAGTCCTGGAGATGGGAAGTACAGTGCCTGCACTCTGAAGGAGGGGTGTTAATGTTGCAGTTTAAAAACTGTAGTGTAAAGCACCCTTCTGGCAAGACAGTGATGGAGTGAATGATGGTGAAAGTTTTTCTTTTTCGGGCCACCCTGCCTTGGTGGGAATCGGCCAGTGTGATAATAACAAAAATAATAATACATCGAAAACATTGGCTCATAAGACGTATACTGTATATATGGCTGAAACGGTCAGAGGGTTAATGTTACACTATCGCTGGCTGGCACTATAGCCTTTATTGACTCCTGCTGCTTTGTCATACATATCGTAGAATCACTGAAGAATTCTATCATGTTTCTCACCATCTTTATCAAAAGGCTGGCACTCGGAACTTGATTTGGCCCCCATGGTGGCTTATTTAGCAGTCACAAGTACAAAAAACAGTGGATTATTACAAAATGTTTTGGATGAATGTGCCTAGTAATGTTTACTCAATGAGTAACAAAGGCAGACTGAGTCACAAACATACGAGTGGATGCGTCTGATACGTATGATTTCTGGGTGGAGGTACGAAATCCAGACCAAAATTTCACCCAGAAAAGTGGTCTAAATCCAAAATGTAAGATATTCGGTGTGTGTGAAATCCGGAGTTCCACTGTACTTCAAAATGCACCTCGACTGAAAATATAACTTCTCTGTTCATCTATTGTCCATCCCTTGTGACTGAGTGTCCACCACAGCCATTTTTTCTTCATAGCAGCAGTCAATTCTCTCTACTGGCTTTCTGGCAGTTCTGCCAACTTCAAGGAGGTGTTGTGAAACAGTTGAAGAATCAACATTTACACCAACTGAAGCCAAATCTCTCTCTAGATCTTTACTGGTTTTCTTGGTATCCTTCATTTCATTTCTTATGATAACTTTGTTATTGTGAGGTGTTGTATTGAATTTTCTTCCACATTTTCCTCAATGCAGTGCTCCACAATCACCAGCGTCATCAGGTCTTTTCAGAATAACCCAATAGTTGACTTTGCAAGACTCCCATTTTATGCAATCTGTCTGATACTCAAATCATTAAGTTTTCTAAGAGTTATGATACTTGCATGCTTTCTTGGTGTAACATCCGTCACAAATTTCAACAGTAGTCATGAATTGAAGGGGGGAATTTGGCAAAACCACATTCACTCAGTGTGTACTTGCAGAAATAGCCTTACAGAACAGCAGCTGTTGTAGCACTGATGAGTCGGAGTAACATCATAGCTGGATAGTTCCAGGAGTCGGTTGCAAACTCATCTGAAAAGAAAAGAACCAAAACTACATTATTATAATAATCAAGGGAGACTGCTAAACTTGTAGGGATTATACAGCTCCTGTGGGAGGGGTGGGGGGAGGATGGAAGGTATTTATTTATTTATTTATTTATTTAGTAATTTTAGCGTACATACAGAGGTACAAAAAAATACAGGTAAGAGCAGCATGCCAAAGCCACTTATATGCATAGCATTACGGGCTGGCTTAAAATTAACTTAAGATTAACTAAGCAATGATGAAATCAGTGATATAACATTATTGTAAACAGATAACCATAAAGCACAAATGAGTATTACAAAGACAGGTCATATGGTTGCATGCATTGCTGTACATTCAGTCGAATGGAGTATTCTGTTAGGTAGTGTATTTAAAAAAATAACAAAGTTAGATTGGGTCCTAGGTTTAACATTTGTGATATAATTGTGAGTAACATTTAGGATATACAATCTAAGGTTCAGTTATTCAGTATTTATTTGGTTTTGAGTGAGTAAGTGATCTTTGAGAAGAGACTTGAATTTATAAACAGGTAGTGTTTCTTTTATATTTACAGGTAATGAATTCCAGATTTTAGGGCCTTTTATGTGCATTGAGTTTTTGCATAGCGTGAGATGGACACGAGGAACATCAAAGAGTGATCTGTGCCTTGTGTTATGGTCATGTGTTCTGTTGAGGTTGGCAAGGAGATGTTTGAGGGGAGGGTTAATATCAGAGTTAAGTGTTCTATGTATGTAATAGATGCAATAATAAGTATGGATGTTTTGTATGGTGAGTAGGTTGAGTGTTTTGAATATTGGTGGAGTGTGCTGCCTGTAGTGAGAATTTATCATTATAACTGCAGCCTTTTGTTGGGTAATTAGTGGTCTGAGATGGTTAATTGTTGTTGAGCCCCATGCACAAATTCCATAGGTGAGATAGGGGTAAATAAGAGAGTGATAAAGGGCCAGGAGGGCTGACTGTGGAACATAGTACCGTATCTTCGATAGTATGCCTACAGTCTTTGAAATTTTCTTAGAAATTTGTTGTATATGTGTATGAAATTTGAGTCTATCAAGGTGGATTCCTAAGAATTTTCCCTCTGTTAGCTTTGTGATAGGTGATCTGTTTATCGTTATGTCAAGAGGTACATCTGTAGCTCTGTTACGAAACTGAATGAAGTAGGTTTTGTCAATGTTTAGTGTAAGTTTGTTAGTCCTCATCCAGGTAGATATTTTCTGTAATTCGGTGTTTACAGTATTGGCTAGCGTGACTGGGCTCGGGTGAGAGAAGACGTATGTAGTGTCATCTGCAAAAAGTGTGGGTTTGAGTAATTGCGAAGCATTTGGTAGGTCATTTATGTATAGGAGAAAGAGAAGAGGGCCAAGGACACTTCCCTGTGGGACACCAACTGTAATTGGTTGAGCGGAAGAGCTTGCCCCATTTGCGTACACATATTGGCTTCTGTTGCTGAGGTATGACTTGAGGTAGTTGAGGGAGTGCCCTCTAATACCATAGTGTGACGATTTTACGTGGAGCAAGTCATGGTCAACTGTATCAAAAGCTTTACGTAAGTCAATGAAGATCCCCAGTGGGACTTCTTTTTTCTCTATTGCAGTGTATATATGTTCTAGCATGTGTATAATAGCATCATTAGAATTTTTATTAGGCCTGAATCCAAATTGGCAGGGGTTGAGAATGTTTTGGGAGATGAGGCAGGAGTAGATTCGTTTATGAATTAATTTTTCGAAGATTTTTGAGAGAGGCTGTAAATTGGATATTGGCCTATAGTTATTCAACTGTTTGGTCTCCTCCTTTATGGATCGGGGTGACCCTTGCTATTTTGAGAGCTGTAGGGAAGGTGGAGGATTCAATGGATTTGTTAAAGAGTGTTGCAATGATTGGTGATAGTACTTGTGACACTTTTTTGTATATAAAGGGTGGTAAGGTATTTAAATCTCCTGCCTTGTTTTTTAGTGCATTGATAATAAGGGAGACTTCGTATGGGTTAGTCGGAGCTAGGAACAGTGTGTTCGGGCAGTTGCCAGTAAGGTAGTCATTTGGTAGGGTATCTGAGCTTGGGATTTTATTGGCAAGGTTTTGTCCTATAGTGGAGAAGAAATCATTGAGTCAGTTTGCTGTTTCTGTTGGTGGGAGTTGGGGTTCATCTGATTTTGCTAATTTTATTTCGCTATTTCGTGATATCTTTTTTGTTCCCAGAATTTCTGATAGGGTCTTCCAGGTCTTTTTTATATCACCTCGTAAGTTGGATAATCTGTTCTCATAATACAATTTTTTTGCCCATCTTATCAGGCTGGTTAGGATTGACGAGTAACGTTTTGTTTGGTCTCTGGTTATGTGACTCATTCTGTACTGTTTTTCATATCGGTGTTTTGTTTTTATGGATTTGAGAATGGTGGGTGTTAGCCAGGGACTGTTCAGTCTCTTAGCTGTCATCTGTTTAGTTTTTTTTAGGGCAGTGCTTGTTATAGAGGTATTGGGTCTTTTTTAGAAAATTATTAAAACATTCGTCAATATCTGTATAGATTTCTAGCTCAGTGTGCCAGTCAATGTTTGTTACTGCTGTTGTGAAGTTATTAATGGCTGCCTCATTGTGAAGTCTGAAGGTGACTTTAGTAGTGTCTTGGGGTATTTTACCAAGAGTTGTTATGAGGAAAGTAGGGTAGTGGTCTGTGGTATTATCTGTAATTATGCCTGATTTTAAAGGGGATATGGTGTTGGTCCAGATGTGGTCAAGTAGGGAAACACTAGTCTCTGTAACTCTTGTAGGTTTTATTACTGTTGGTAGCAACATGCAGTTACTCATTGTGTTTGTGAATTCAGTAACGTGTGGGTCCTGGTCTTGCAGAAGATTTATATTGAAGTCACCTGAGAGTAGTAAGTGATCTTTGTTCATGCGTGCATCAGTTATCATACTTCCTATGTTTTGACTAAATTGGCTAATGTTTGATTGTGGAACTCTGTAGATGTTTATCACTGTGAGAGGTTTTTGTAGGTATTTGGATTTGAATTTAGCTATTATATATTCCCCATGTTCATCCCTTGTGCAAGTATTAGTGATACATTTTAGTTGGTCTGAGTAGTATATAGCTGTGCCACCCCCTTGTTGATCTGTCCTACAGTTGTGTATGGCTGTGTAACCAGGAATGACATAGACATCTGTAGTATCAGGCTTTAGCCAGGTTTCAGTTAGTGTAATGATGGACATATTGGCATGCAAGGAATTTAGTAATGCTATGAGGTCATCGTAATGCTTGCTTAAAGATCTGATATTGTAGTTAAAGACAGTTACGTTTTTGTTGGCTCTGAGAAGTGCCTTTGATTGTTCTGCTGTGTAGTAATTACAGTAACTGTTTGATTCATTTAAGTCATTCAAAAAGAGGTTGGTATCAGGATCAATGCTTGTAATCCTAAGATTTGTAGTGAATCTATAGTTAGAATTAAGTATAAAACAAAGTAAATATTCTAAAGCTAAAAAAATAGCACCTGAATTATTTAACAAATGTAAAAATAATGAGCTAAGGTAGTTTTTTAAAGCTAAAATAAAGGAGACAATATAAAAGAGACTAAAATAATTTGTGGTGAACAAATAAAGTGATGATCAAATAATGGAGCTTGGGAATATGATAGTAGGTAGTACTTTAAAGGTAATTCTTTAACCCTTTGACTGTTTCAGGCCCCTCTCTGAAACTGTCATTCTATGTCGCTCAATTTTTGAAAAAAAAAAATTATTTTTTCTTATGAAATGATAGAGAATCTTTTCCCGATGGTAATGACACCAAAAGTTCGAAATTTGGTCGAAAACTCGTGGAATTATGCTCCCGCGAAGTTAGCGGTCTCGGCGACATATGCGTATCGGCGATTTCGCCGACTTTGAGCCCAATTTTCAGCCAATTCCATTGTTCCAGTTGACCAAACTGATAGCTATTTCTTTAGAACTCCATTTTATCTATCAGCTGAGTACAAGAAACCTCCCATTTACTAATTTGGACTACCCAATATGGTGGTCAGAAATTGGCAATTTGGCCAATTTCACGCAAAAAAAAAAAGATGCCAATTTCAAAATAGGGTCCAGAATAAACAAGGTAGACATTCGTGGCACTAAAATAACATATGCTCTGTTCATTAGTCACATCTCTAGGCCCCTCTTATATTATTATTGCTTTCTATTTTGATTTTTTATTCATACAAAAAAATACAAAATTTACTGTTATGCAGACGACTGCATTATTGTAAAAATGGTATAAATAATATCAGTGCACTAATGAAAGAATATTAGACTCCCCAGTTGACGTGTATTGGACGTGTGGTGTGATTTATTTACTCTTGAACATTGGTAAAAATCGAACATTTTCGCTACTTTGAGCTCACTTTCAAGGTCGTTTTCATCGTAAAAATAATGAAAATCATCTCTATTTCTGTAATATGTTTTCCATTTTATCACCTAAGACCATGAAAACACGAATACAACGATAAATACTATACGAAAATACACCTCAAAGTCGGCGTTTTATTCCAAAAAAACGATCAGAGTTTTTTTTTTCTCATTACGCAATGTATGCTGCAGGATTTTTTTTATGTGGTGCACACTGACCACACAGACCCATTCTCTCACATGTGGGCCTACCAGCTTTCTCCCACTTGATTTGAAGCCGCTAGAATTATTGAGTATATATACGTCAGAAACATTGGCTCGTAAGACGTATTTATACGTCGAAAACAGTCAAAGGGTTAAAGTTAGAATTATAATATAAAATTATAATATAAAAGGGACTAATATAAGTTGTGGTGAACAATAAAGTGGTAATCAAATAATTGCACTAAGGTCTAATATAATGACTTTTGTGGAGTCTATGTTTTGAGCTAGAATGAGCTATAGTACAACTAGATTTAATCTAATAATATAAAAATACAAATTAAAAATAGCACCAGTCTCTCACTAGTAATTGCAATATGGTCTAATATAATGAATTTGGTATTGACTATAGTACAACTGAGTTTAATCTAATAATATAAAAAAGGCACATGACTCTCAATTGTAATTGCACTAAGGTGTTACATAAGTTGTTTACAAGAATTAGAGTATAACTAGATTTAAATTGACAAGGTAAAATATACAAGTTAAGGTAGCAAAAGAATAAAAAAAAGTAGAAAAAAAAAATATACGAGGTAGTTGGTACTAGTTAGCAAAAGATAGTTAAGGGCCTTGAACAATAATATAATTGAAATATACACTAATTGCACACACAATATAGTCACTAAGATATGAAAACAATCTTAGACTAAGTAGGAATTATAATATAAACTTATAATATAAAAATACAAAATGAAATGGTACTTGCAATTGCACTAGAGTCTGGTATAGGTTGTTGACAAGATCAGGAGTATAACTAGATTTAACCCTTTGAATGTTTCCGACGTATAAATACGTCTTACGAGCCAATGTTTCTGACGTATTTATACGCACAAATTCTAGCGGCTTCAAATCGAGCGCCAAAGGCCTGGTAGGCCTACATGGGAGAGAATGGGTCTCAGTGGTCGGTGTGCACCCTGTGAAAAAAATCTGGGACCCAGCGGTGCATTGTGGGAACGCCATGTTGTCAGTCCATTTTCACCATGCCTCTCGGTAAGAAGTTCCTCACTCCTCGGCGGATTAGAGGTCTTTTGTTCCCAAGTGATAGCTCTAACAGCAATGAAAATGTCAGTGACAGTGAATTCAAGGGTTTTCAAGTGAGTGTTACCGAAAAAAGTGCCCAGGATAACGTAAATAATGACGAAAACCCAGATGACCCACAACCTTCGACCTCTGGTGCTGTGCCGGCTTGTTCACGTTCACGTTCGCCTGTACCAGGACGAAAGAGGAAACTATTTGGTCGTGTACAACACCCTGATGATAGCAGTGATAGTGATAGTGATTTCAAGGTCATTGAAAGCAGTTCTAGTGACAGTGAGAGTGAATGTTCCCCAGTGAAGCGCCAGTATGTATGACGTAGTATGCGGTCTGGTAGTGTTTCATATGTTGTTCCAAGGGGAAGGAGAAACTCTGGGAGCACATCCCGTGGCCCTACACCACGACCTGATAGTGAAGATGACGATATTGTAACGATGGGTATGAATGGTGACAGTGAGGGAGGAGGCAGTGGTGGTGATAGTGAGGGTGGCATGGCCCATGTGGCACCATCACCGGGCCATGCTACTACCCACGCGGCTGACTCAGCAGAACAACCAGCCTCACCCTACCCCACACTGCCACAACCTGCACCACCACAAATAGCAAGCATCGAACTTAAGCTAAAAGAATCCTTTAGGAGTCAGGAATCGCGGGAAGAACTAAAAGCCATAAATGAAATCGAAAGAAACCCAAAGTATTTTTTCTCCTATGCCAAATCAAAATCGAGAACAACATCCAGTATTGGGCCCCTACTTAAACAAGATGGGTCCTACACAGATGACAGCAAGGAAATGAGTGAGCTACTCAAGTCCCAATATGACTCAGTTTTTAGCGAGCCGCTAACCAGACTGAGAGTCTAAGATCAAAATGATTTTTTTATGAGAGCCACAAAATTTGATTAACACAAGCCTATCCGATGTTATCCTGACGCCAAATGACTTCGAACAGGCGATAAATGACATGTCCATGCACTCTGCCCCAGGGCCAGACTCATGGAACTCTGTGTTCATCAAGAACTGCAAGAAGCCCCTATCACGAGCCTTTTCCATCCTATGGAGAGGGAGCATGGACACGGGGGTCGTCCCACAGTTACTAAAAACAACAGACATAGCCCCACTCCACAAAGGGGGCAGTAAAGCAACAGCAAAGAACTACAGACCAATAGCACTAACATCCCATATCATAAAAATCTTTGAAAGGGTCCTAAGAAGCAAGATCACCACCCATCTAGAAACCCATCAGTTACACAACCCAGGGCAACATGGGTTTAGAACAGGTCGCTCCTGTCTGTCTCAACTATTGGATCACTACGACAAGGTCCTAAATGCACTAGAAGACAAAAAGAATGCAGATGTAATATATACAGACTTTGCAAAAGCCTTCGACAAGTGTGACCATGGCGTAATAGCGCACAAAATGCGTGCTAAAGGAATAACAGGAAAAGTCGGTCGATGGATCTATAATTTCCTCACTAACAGAACACAGAGAGTAGTCGTCAACAGTAAAGTCCGAGGCAGCTACGGTGAAAAGCTCTGTTCCACTAGGCACAGTACTCGCTCCCATCTTGTTCCTCATCCTCATATCCGACATAGACAAGGATGTCAGCCACAGCACCGTGTCTTCCTTTGCAGATGACACCCGAATCTGCATGACAGTGTCTTCCATTGCAGACACTGCAAAGCTCCAGGCGGACATCAACCAAATCTTTCAGTGGGCTGCAGAAAACAATATGAAGTTCAATGATGAGAAATTTCAATTACTCAGATATGGTAAACATGAGGAAATTAAATCTTCATCAGAGTACAAAACAAATTCTGGCCACAAAATAGAGCGAAACACCAACGTCAAAGACCTGGGAGTGATCATGTCGGAGGATCTCACCTTCAAGGACCATAACATTGTATCAATCGCATCTGCTAGAAAAATGACAGGATGGATAATGAGAACCTTCAAAACTAGGGAGGCCAAGCCCATGATGACACTCTTCAGGTCACTTGTTCTATCTAGGCTGGAATATTGCTGCACACTAACAGCACCTTTCAAGGCAGGTGAAATTGCCGACCTAGAAAATGTACAGAGAACTTTCACGGCGCGCATAACGGAGATAAAACACCTCAATTATTGGGAGCGCTTGAGGTTCCTAAACCTGTATTCCCTGGAACGCAGGAGGGAGAGATACATGATTATATACACCTGGAAAATCCTAGAGGGACTAGTACCGAACTTGCACACGAAAATCACTCACTACGAGAGCAAAAGACTTGGCAGACGATGCACCATCCCCCCAATGAAAAGCAGGGGTGTCACTAGCACGTTAAGAGACCATACAATAAGTGTCAGGGGCCCCGAGACTGTTCAACTGCCTCCCAGCACACATAAGGGGGATTACCAACAGACCCCTGGCAGTCTTCAAGCTGGCACTGGACAAGCACCTAAAGTCAGTTCCGGATCAGCCGGGCTGTGGCTCGTACGTTGGTTTGCGTGCAGCCAGCAGCAACAGCCTGGTTGATCAGGCTCTGATCCACCAGGAGGCCTGGTCACAGACCGGGCCGCGGGGGCGTTGACCCCCAGAACTCACTCCAGGTAAACCACAACCTGCACAGCCACAACCACAGTACAATATCCAGACCCCACCAGCAGACCGCATCTGGGATTGGCAGGACAGTGACGAGTTTGTTCCCAGTCCCCATGACTTTGATGAAACACAAAGTGGAATAAAACCATCTTGTCCACTTGGGAACAATGCCAGTGAACTGGACTGCTTTGAGTTATTTTTCGATGAACCCCTGATGGACATCATTGTCAGGGAAACAAATACATACTGTGATTACACCATGGCAAATACAATTCTCTCACCAAAATCACGGCTACACAAGTGGAATGAGACAACTGTGGCAGAGATGTACCTGTTTTTTGCCACAATAATGCTTATGCCACATGTGTATAAGCACACTGTCACCACATACTGGACAACAGATCGCCTGATTTCAACTCCAGGTTTTAGTGACATTATAGGTGTCAATCGTTTCCTGATACTGTTACGTATGTTACACTTTTCAGACAAAACCAGGCCTGACAGAAGCGACAGGTTATATAAGATAAGAAATGTGTTTATGTACCTGAAACAAAAGTGCTGCATGTATTTTTATCCCTTCAGGAAGCTTGTTATTAATGAGTCCTTGATTTTATTCAAAGGAAGACTCTCACTCAAGCAAGAGGAAACGCTTTGGTATAAAGCTATTTGTACTGTGTGATTGCAGAAGTGGTCTTGTTTTAGATATTATTGTGTACACGGGCAGTAATACTTTGAGAGATACCATGAAGTTATTGGGTATCTCTGGTGATGTGGTTCGAACAATGATGGAACCATATCTTGGTAAGGGGCATATGTTATTTACTGATAACTGGTACACAAGCCCCTTACTCAGTGATTTCTTGCGAGTGAACTTGACAGACGTGTGTGGCACAGTGCGTGGTAATCGCAAACATATGCCAAGGTTCGATGCTGGCACTCGCAGAGGTGAGGTGCAAGCCTTTGCTGCCAATGACATCATGGCATTTCGGTGGCATGACAAACGTGATGTCACATTGTTGACATCAGTTCACACAAACGAAATGGTACCCAGTGGCAGGGACAACAGAGACCAATGAACCCATTCTAAAGCCTGCAGCTGTCATGGACTACAACCTCAATATGCGCTTAGTGGACAAATGTGACATGCAGATTGGGTTTGCAGACTGTGTACGCAAGAGTTATAAGTGGTATATCAAACTTTTTTTCCATCTTGTTGATATCTCTATGCTAAATGCTTATAACATATACAAGTTGAAGACCAACAAAACACCAAAATATGGTGAATTTTCCCTGTCAGTAATCAGACAAATAATTGCAAAGTACCAAGGAGCAACTCCTGCAATAGACCAGCGCCCACAGACGTCATCTCGTATGAGGCCTGATGATCACTACCCCATACAACTGCCTCCTACTACTGCCAAGAAAAATGCTCAGAAGAGGTGTTATGTATGTATGCATACCACAAAATGCCCACAAACACGCAGAGACACTCGTTTTATGTGTGAGGAGTGTGAAGTGCCCCTCTGCATATACCCATGTTTCAAAGAGTTCCACAAGCTGCAGCAGTTCTAGGAACGTGTTTAGTGACTGTACATATGTATATATATTATGGAACAATAGTAATAAACATTGTTTTGTATTGTTTGTTTGTGTAAACAAAGTGTATACACAAACTAAGAGTGATAAAGTTTGTTCTGTTATTGTGTTGTAAATAATGAGTGTATATTTGAACAATGCACCTTACATTGGTCTCACAGGCCACATAAGTTACCTGGAAAAGAAAAATATTGAAAAATGCAAGAAACCTTTGAATTAGAGTAAATAAAAGAATACCGGGTGGGCGGCAGTCGCCGCTCTTGCCATACGCACGTCAATTTCTGCAAACTTTGCGGCTCTATATCTCGGTAAGTACTGATGGCAAAAAATTTTTTTAGGCTTAAAATACTAGTAAAAATATTCCTAACATTTTCATAAGAAAAAAAATTTTTTTTTTTTTTCGAATATTTGGCGACATAGAATGACAGTTTCAGAGAGGGGCCTGAAACAGTCAAAGGGTTAAATTGACAAAATATAATTCGCAATTAAAGTACCAAAAGAATAATAGTAAAAAATAACAAGGGTAATGTCTTGGTTATAATATGATAGAAAGATGGTAGACAGGTACACAGGTACAAAGGATAATATAAAGGTTGGAGTTGAATATACAAACTTGAAAATTTGGTAACAAAATGTTATGGGAAGTATAAAATAATGTTTAATGTACAAAAGTAAAATTGACTGGTAGTAAATATGATGTTTAATAAAATTTAGTAAGTAATAATGATTACAAAAAAGTGAAAAAGTAATGTTTATTTCATTCAATATTGCACTGGAAGTTATACTAGAGGTTATATGGCAGTACAAGGTAATTAAGAGTACTCTAAGATAGTAAATGTGGTATTAAAACAGGTAAAGGTAATTAGACAAGTAATGGTTATTAAATGTCAAGAATGTTAAGAGTAAATTGAAATTATAGTAAAAATGATAATTATTAATTTTAGTAAGTATTATCAATTGATAGTATTTAAAAAAATATGAGGTAGTAATATGGACAGAGAAAGTATCAATTCAGCTAATGTTTAAGCAAACAATAGTAAATAAGAAAATTACATAAGGTGACTTATGCTTCTTACTAGTAAAATCACAAAATGAGGTAGTTGATTATTTAATTACTAAGAGATTGTACAGTGAAATTTGAACAATAATGGAGCAAAACATATGCTACACTACGGGCTCAATTCGGGAAACTGGAGCACATATCTAATTCCCTAGATCAGGAGCTTACCAGCATCAAGGAACCTCCTTTGTGGGGCCAAAACTACATAATTAAGCCAGAGGCTAACACATTGAGGTACGTAATTACAAAATTTACTCGTGTCCCAATTAATTTTGCACACTACTGGTAGTACATACACTAGGGCCCAGCTTTATGGCGTTTTGCCTTACAGCATTCCGCTAATATGGCGATTTCAGATTGACCAAAATTTGCTATACTGCAAGCGGTCTTTCAAATACGGCGCGCCCCACCCAGTTTGCTTACATTCTCTGAGCACGTTTATGTCTGGGAACTTTCCAAAATTTCAAGTGTATTAAAGTTATTGCATATTTTATATGTAAACTCCGATAATTATACAGTGGACCCTCAACCAGCGATGGCATCGATTAATGATAAATCTGACTAGCGATACATTTTAATGCAAAAATTTTGCCTCGACTAGCGCTTAAAAACCCGACCAGCGCTATTCGTTCTGTACGAGACACGTCCACTTTGGCCTGAGCACGCCTCACTTGTCCCGTGGGTGCCAGTGTTTGCAAGCCAGCCACCGCGGTTGCTTTCAAACATACAACTGGAACATTTCATATTATCACAGCCTTTGTAGTGATTGCACCTGCAAAATAAGTCACCATGGGCCCCAAGAAAGCTTCTAGTGCCAACCCTACAGCAAAAAGGGTGAGAATTACTATGGAGATGAAGAAAGAGATCATAGCTAAGTATGAAAGTGGAGTGCGTGTCTCTGAGCTGGTCAGTTGTATAATAAACCCCAAACAACCATCGCTACTATTGTGGGCAAGAAAACGGCAATCAAGGAAGCTGTTCTTGCCAAAGGTGCAACTATGTTTTCGAAACTGAGATCGCAAGCGGTAGAAGATGTTGAGAGACTCTTATTGGTGTGGATAAACGAGAAACAGATAGCAGGAGATAGCATCTCTCAAGCGATCATATGTGAAAAGGCTAGGAAGTTGCATGACGATTTAATTAAAAAAATGCCAGCAACTAGTGATGTGAGTGAATTTAAGGCCAGCAAAGGTTGGTTTGAGAGATTTAAGAAGCGTGGTGTGATAAGGCATGGTGAGGCTGCCAGTTCGGACCACAAAGCGGCTGAAAAATATGTGAAGGAATTCAAGGATTACATAGACAGTGAAGGACTGAAACCTGATCAAGTGTTTGTGACGAAACAGGCCTGTTTTGGAAGAAAATGCCAAGCAGGACCTACATTACTCAGGAGGAAAAGGCACTCCCAGGACATAAGCCTATGAAAGACAGGCTTACTCTGTTGTGTGCCAATGCTAGTAGTGATTGCAAAGTGAAGCCTTTATTGGTGTATCACTCTGAAACTCCCAGAGTGTTCAGGAAAAACAATGTCGTCAAGGCTAATTTGTGTGTGCTGTGGAGGGCAAACAGTAAGGCATGGGTCACTAGAGACTTTCTATGACTGGTTACACCATGCATTTGCCCCCAATGTGAAAAATTACCTAATTGAAAAGAAATTAGACCTTAACCCTTAAACGGTCCAAACGTATATATACGTTCACGCACGTAGCGCCCCAAACGTATATATATGTTTTCTTTGTCATTCATTCAACATTGCCACAGTAAGCCTGAGTCACCTAGACATGAGAGAATGGGTGTGTGCACTCACTGTGTTCCATATTAAAATAATTGGGGATGTCTGGGTACCATATGCTCTTTTTTCCTTTTAAAAGAAAAGATTTCTTTTTTTCCTCAAATTTGGGGCGCTACGCGAGTGAACGTATATATACGTTTGGACCGTTTAAGGGTTAAGTGCCTCCTGGTATTAGACAATGCTCCTGGTCATCCTTCAGACTTGGCAGAGCGACTTTCTAGGGACATGAGCTTCATTAAGGTCAAGTTTTTGCCTCCTAATACCACTCCTCTCCTGCAGCCCATGGACCAGCAGGTCATTTCCAACTTCAAGAAACTGTACACAAAAGCTATGTTTGAAAGGTGCTTTGTAGTGACCTCAGAAACTCGACTGACTCTAAGAGAGTTTTGGAAAGATCATTTTACCATCCTCAATTGTGTAAACATTATAGGTAAGGCTTGGGAGGAAGTGACTAAGAGGACCTTGAACTCTGCTTGGAAAAAACTGTGGCCAGAATGTGTAGACAAAAGGGATTGTGAAGGGTTTGAGGCTAACCCTGAGAATCCTATGCCAGTTGAGGAATCCATTGTGACATTGGGGAATTCCTTGGGGTTGGAGGTTAGTGAGGAGGATGTGGAAAAGCTGATGGAGGAGGACAGTGAAGAACTAACCACTGATGAGCTGCTAGATCATCTTGAACAGCAAGAGGCCACACCTGAGGAAACTGCTTCGGAGGAGGGGATAGAGAAATTGAAGAAGTTGCCTACTTCTAAGATTAAGGAAATGTGTGCAAAGTGGCTTGAAGTGCAAACCATTTTTGAGAAAATCACCCTGACACCGCTACTGCAAGCCGTGTTGGCAACCTGTACACTGGCAATGTTGTGAGCCACTTGAGAAAAGTCATAAAGGAACGAGAGGTACAGGTATGTATGGACAGATATGTTGTGCGACAGAAGTCCAGTGACTCTGAAGCTGGTCCTAGTGGCATTAAAAGAAGAAGGGAAGTAACCCCAGAAAAAGACTTGCTACCTCAAGTGCTAATGGAAGGGGATTCCCCTTCTAAACACTAAGATGATCAATGGTCTCCCCTCCTCCCATCTCATCAATCATCACCAGATCTTCAATAAAGGTAAGTGTTATGTAACTGTGCATGTCTTCTTCAGTTTGTGTGTATTAAAATTAATATTTCATGCGGTAAAATTTTTTTCTTTTTCAATACTTTGGGGTGTCTTGCACGGATTAATTTGATTTCCATTATTTCTTATGGGGAAAATTAACTTGACTAACGATTATTTCGATTAACGATGAGCTCTCGGGAACGGATTAATATCGCTGGTTGAGGGTCCACTGTACTTGTGTACCTGTACCTAAATATACTTACAAACTGTTGGCATGCAGGTACACATTAAAATCACTAAGTCTCTCTACTCGTGACGCCATAGTAATACTACGTAATAAGCTCTCTTGGGCATGTTAAATGTCTTATGTTAATATAGACATTTTCATTAATCCATCTATGATATTTTCTTCAGAATTATATAAGAAACATGTTACATACCATATATACATATGTCCACAGAATAGAAATTCACATAAATATGAGATTTGTTTACAAAGCGGCTTTGTAGGAGTGTCGGAAGAATTGCATTTTCTCTAGTCAAACGTTGGAGGATAACTAGATAAATATTCCTTTCGTATGCCTTAACTCTATATATAGCAATTCATGACCCTTGTGGGTTTTTTTTTATTATGATTATAATAATAACTTGTAATAATAATTTATAATTGTAATAATAATTTGTCAGAGCATCATTCCTTCTATAAATTATATAAGATTGGAAGTGTTGGTCTATTTATTTTACTGTACCACTTTGGAGACAACTGGTACACAATATAGTGTTCGTATGAATGTTTGTTTACATAGTGGGTGGGGTGGCCAGGCTGTTTTCCCTACACTACCCTACCTACCAGACGACTTTCAACAAATAAATAATTTTCACCTTTCACCCTACATTATGATAACAAATATTTTAAGGTAAGTAATGAGTGTACTGTATATGCATTTTATCACTAGGGAGCTTTAAGCATTGTCGGAGTATATTATGTGTGGGTGGGGTGGCCAGGAGGGCTACCACACCTAACTTCTTACAGTAAATACTGCTCACCTACATTAAGACTAGAAATATTTTGAGGTAAATAATGAGTGTACTGTGTGTATTTTACTTTTTATTGTTTTAATGTTTTTTAATGTTAGTGTAAATTTATCTGGCATTTACGTATATGCATTTATAAGTGGAAAAAATGGCGTTCTGCTTTCTGGTGATGTCTGCTTTCCGGCAGTAGCCTGGAACCTAACTTTCCGTAAAAGTGGGGCCCTACTGTATATTGTTTTGGGGATATTTTGTTACTGGACAAGTACTTGTCTGATAGGGGGCCACTGTCAATTGGTTTAACCCTTAAACTGTCCAAACAGATTTATGTTTACTTGCGTAGCACTCCGAACGTAGCTCTACTTTTTTTTTTTTTTTTTTTTTTTTTTTTTTTTTTTTTTTTTTTACATTTGAAAGTATATAACATAAAACATAGATCTGCATTTGGAGCGCTACGCGAGTGAATGTAGATCTATGTTTGGACAGTTTAAGGGTTAATTTCAGTATAATTTCTGGCATGAAATGCCTCACAATGGAGTCAGTTCTTGCACTCAGGGTGTTTTATGGCTTCCTTTGATTAGCTTTTGTTCTTTTGCAATATGACAGGATAATGGGCTCGTGTATGTACTGTATGTTGATAGGTGGTGCTGTATTTTGGATTATGGTTATGCATGTATTTTTTTTTTATTGCAGTGAAGCATTACTAATCTCTATATTTTATTGCAGGTTTACTTTTATTACATTGGTGATCTCACCAAGTTTCTTACTGATAAAAAGAAGAGATATACATAATTATGGAGTACGACAGGATGTCCGGGCTAGACTCCTGGCTCACAGAGAGTGAGCAGGATTTTTCCTTGGGGGCCAAGGCAACATCTTACCTACCTTCTGCCACTTTAGATCCCAGCTGTAACAATGCCAATTTTGGTGAGTTGAGAGCACTTCTGTAAAACTATATTGTATTCTTTTAATCATAACTCCATACCTCCCATGTATGTATACAGTGGAAAAATTAACGTCTGCACACACATTCCTTCTGTTGATACAAAAACTAAACTGTTTGCAAGTTACAGGATTTTTAGTTTATCTACTATTTTAATGGGAATGTAGCTAAAGGGGTCATTAATATTGGTACAAGTTGTACTGTTTTGTATTCGTCTATCCAGTTTACCTTATTTTTAACTCGACGGCCATCTTCTGCCAAGGCAGGGTGACCCAAAGTAGATGACGCATTGTGCTGCCCTTCTCACTTCTGGGACTCTGGTCCAGCTATCTTGGTGATAGTATAAGAAATTAATGAACAGGCTAAGTCTTCTGCACATTCCATTTGAAAACTTGCCATAGTAGTAGGTGGTTGACAGTTGATCCTGTCCCATTTCTTATGTGGCTATTTCAGTATCGTGCATTTCACTTGGCTTATTGTTTTACAGCTCTTGTCCTCTTCTGCAGACAAGCTGAAATGCAATGTGCTCTCTCTGGTTTCCTTAAATTGAATAGTTTTTATATAGTGCTTTGTATTTTTTGTCTTAAACGTTAGTTTGCTTTTTATTATTTTTTTTATTATTATCACACTGGCCGATTCCCACCAAGGCAGGGTGGCCCGAAAAAGAAAAACTTTCACCATCATTTACTCCATCACTGTCTTGCCAGAAGGGTGCTTTACACTCCAGTTTTTAAACTGCAACATTAACACCCCTCTTTCAGAGTGCAGGCACTGTACTTCCCATCTCCAGGACTCAAGTCCGGCCTGCCGGTTTCCCTGAACCCCTTCATAAATGTTACTTTGCTCACACTCCAACAGCACGTCAAGTATTAAAAACCATTTGTCTTCATTCACTCCTATCAAACACGCTCACGCATGCCTGCTGGAAGTCCAAGCCCCTCGCACACAAAACCTCCTTTACCCCTGCTTTTTACAAATCTTTAAAGATTTGTGCAGTTTTGCACCTGTGCAATTTTCTGTTTTAATGAATTGTTTTGTCTTTCCCTCCTTAACTTTGTGTGTGTGTCTATATATAATTTTTTTTTTTTTTTTCAAGTCGGCCGTCTCCCACCGAGGCAGGGTGACCCAAAAAAGAAAGAAAATCCCCAAAAAGAAAATGCTTTCATCATCATTCAACACTTCACTACACTCGCACATAATCACTGTTTTTGCAGAGGTGCTCAGAATACAACAGTTTAGAAGCATATACGTATAAAGATATACAACATATCCCTCCAAACTGCCAATATCCCAAACCCCTCCTTTAAAGTGCAGGCATTGTACTTCCCATTTCCAGGACTCAAGTCCGACTATATGAAAATAACCGGTTTCCCTGAATCCCTTCACTAAATATTACCCTGCTCACACTCCAACAGATCGTCAGGTCCCAAGTACCATTCGTCTCCATTCACTCCTATTATTAACTCCACACCTTTTCCTAATTTCCACACTCCGAATTTTCTGCATAATATTTACACCACACATTGCCCTTAGACAGGACATCTCCACTGCCTCCAACCGCCTCCTCGCTGCTGCATTTACCACCCAAGCTTCACACCCATATAAGAGTGTTGGTACTACTATACTTTCATACATTCCCTTCTTTGCCTCCATAGATAACGTTTTTTTGACTCCACATATACCTCGATACACCACTCACCTTTTTTTCCCTCATCAATTCTATGATTAACCTCATCCTTCATAAATCCATCCGCCGACACATCAACTCCCAAGAATCTGAAAACATTCACTTCTTCCATACTCCTCCTCCCCAATTTGATATCCAATTTTTCTTTATCTAAATCATTTCATACCTTCATCACCTTACTCTTTTTCTATGTTCACTTTCAACTTTCTACCTTTACACACATTCCCAAATTCATCCACTAACCTTTGCAATTTTTCTTTAGAATCTCCCATAAGCACAGTATCATCAGCAAAAAGTAACTGTGTTAATTCCCATTTTGAATTTGATTCCCCATAATTTAATCCCACCCCTCTCCCGAACACCCTAGCATTTACTTCTTTTACAACCCCATCTATAAATATATTAAACAACCATGGTGACATTACACATCCCTGTCTAAGACCTACTTTTACCGGAAAGTAGTCTCCCTCTCTTCTACACACCCTAACCTGAGCCTCGCTATCCTCATAAAAACTCTTTACAGCATTTAGTAACTTACCACCTATTCCATATACTTGCAACATCTGCCACATTGCTCCTCTATCCACTCTATCATATGCCTTTTCTAAATCCATAAATGCAATAAAAACTTCCCTATCTTTATCTAAATACTGTTCACATATATGCTTCAATGTAAACACTTGATTTTCACATCCCCTACCCACTCTGAAACCTCCTTGCTCATCTGCAATCCTACATTGTCTTACCTCTAATTCTTTCAATTATAACCCTACCGTACACTTTTCCTGGTATACTCAGTAAACTTATTCCTCTATAATTTTTACAATCTCTTTTGTCCCCTTTCCCTTTATATAAAGGGACTATACATGCTCTCCGCCAATCCCTAGGTACCTTCCCCTCTTTCATACATTTATTAAACAAAAGTACCAACCACTCCAACACTATGTGTCCCCCTGCTTTTAACATTGCTGTCATGATCCCATCAGTTCCAGCTGATTTACCCCCTTTCATTCTACGTAATGCCTCGTGTACCTCCCCTACACTTACATTCTGCTCTTCTTCACTCCTAAAAGATGGTATACCTCCCTGACTAGTGCATGAAATTACCGCCTCCCTTTCTTTCTCAACATTTAAAAGTTCCTCAAAATATTCTCGCCATCTACCTAATACCTCCCTCTCCCCATCTACTAACTCCCCTACTCTGTTTTTTAACTGACAAATCCATACTTTCCCTAGGCTTTCTTAACTTGTTTAACTCCAAAAATTTTTCTTATTTTCATTAAAATTTCTTGACAGTGCCTCTCCCACTCTATCATCTGCTCTCCTTTTGCACTCTCTCACCACTCTCTTCACCTTTCTTTTACTCTCCATATACTCTGCTCTTCTTATAACACTTCTTTGTAAAAACCTCTCATAAGCTAACTTTCTCTTTTATCACACCCTTTACTTCATCATTCCACCAATCACTCCTCTTTCCTCCTGCCCCCACCCTCCTATAACCACAAACTTCTGCCCCACATTCTAATACTTCATTTTTAAAACTATTCCAACCCTCTTCGACCCCCCCCCCCCCACACTACTCATCTTTGCACTAGCCCACCTTTTTGCCAACAGTCGCTTATATCTCCCCCGAACTTCCTCCTCCCTTAGTTTATACACTTTCACCTCCCTCTTACTTGTTGTTGCCACCTTCCTCTTTTCCCATCTACCTCTTACTCTAACTGTAGCTACAACTAAATAATGATCCGATATATCAATTGCCCCTCTATAAACATGTACATCCTGGAGCCTACCCATCAACCTTTTATCCACCAATACATAATCTAACAAACTACTTTCATCACATGATACATCATACCTGTCAGTGGAACGCCTTCCATCTGAACAAAAGAAACTAATGGAAAAATAAATAAATAAAGAAACAACTAGGAAAAATAAGAATAATGATTTTTGAGGATTTTACTTAAAATTTAAATATAATAAAAAAATATGGCCTTCGGTTCTTGTAGTTGGGCAGGAGTAGGTAAGGCCCTGGATAGATCTTTTGATATTATTGATGTAGGTTATCCTGGGCGGATGGTGATAGTCCGATGTTTTGGAATCTCCTACCACTTGGATGGAGCACCACAAGTAGAACAGGCAAGGGCCAGTAGTAGTCCAATAATGTTAGTAAGTCTCATTAACAAATGTCTTGCTCCTTTATCTGGCGTCTATCCTGGATGAACACGCCAGGAACAGAGCTGATAATAAGAAAAAATAAACTGGTTACCAATGGTCATGATAATATAACATTTAAGAATGGAAAAGAATGATAAATGCCAAAATCATTACTGGTAACCAGCAAACAAAAGAAAGGAACAAACAGTAATACTCCTGGTAGATCACCCTACCTGATTAGGAGAAGAGTGGAGGTGAAGTGACTCTCCAAACTTCAACCCACACCAGGTAAGGTCAATATTACCAGGAGTAGAAATTTGAACAAATCAGACACCAAGAACTAGTTTCGCCCCAGCCCGCCGGGGGGGGGGGGGGGGTGCGCGACGTAACTCGCTAATGGTTCCTGGTTGCCTGAACAACCTTAACCCCACTTACGCCTACTTTTCCCTCACAATACCTTGTATATTTATTTATCCTCTTTTTCATAAAATATGTATTACTTATTACCAAATCTCTTTCTACACATAGCTCAATTAAAGACTCCCCATTTACATTTACCCCTGGCACCCCAAATTTACCTACTACTCCCTCCATAACATTTTTACCCACTTTAGCATTGAAATCCCCAACCACCATTACTCTCACACTTGATTCAAAACTCCTCATGCATTCACTCAACATTTCCCAAAATTTCTCTCTCTCCTCTACACTTCTCTTCTCCAGGTGCATACACGCTTACTATAACCCACTTTTCACATCCAACCTTTATTTTACTCCACATAATCCTTGAATTTATACATTTTTAGTCCCTCTTTTCCTGCCATAGCTTATCCTTCAACATTATTGCTACTCCTTCTTATATATATATATATATATATATATATATATATATATATATATATATATATATATATATATATATATATATATATATATATATATATATATATATATATATATATATATATATATATATATATATATATATATATATATATATATTTTTTTTTTTTTTTTTTTTTTTTTTTTTTTCAACAAGTCGGCCGTCTCCCACCGAGGCAGGGTGACCCAAAAAAAAAAGAAAGAAAATCCCCAAAAAGAAAATACTTTCATCATCATTCAACACTTTCACCACACTCACACATTATCACTGCTTTTGCAGAGGTGCTCAGAATACAACAGTTTAGAAGCATATATGTATAGAGATACACAACATATCCCTCCAAACTGCCAATATCCCAAACCCCTCCTTTAAAGTGCAGGCATTGTACTTCCCATTTCCAGGACTCAAGTCCGACTATATGAAAATAACCGGTTTCCCTGAATCCCTTCACTAAATATTACCCTGCTCACACTCCAACAGATCGTCAGGTCCCAAGTATCATTCGTCTCCATTCACTCCTATCTAACACGCTCACGCACGCTTGCTGGAAGTCCAAGCCCCTCACCCACAAAACCTCCTTTACCCCCTCTTTCCAACCCTTTCGAGGACGACCCCTACCCCTCTTTCCTTCCCCTATAGATTTATATGCTTTCCATGTCATTCTACTTTGATCCATTCTCTCTAAATGACCAAACCACCTCAACAACCCCTCTTCTGCCCTCTGACTAATGCTTTTATTAACTCCACACCTTCTCCTAATTTCCACACTCCGAATTTTCTGCATAATATTTACACCACACATTGCCCTTAGACAGGACATCTCCACTGCCTCCAACCGTCTCCTCGCTGCTGCATTTACCACCCAAGCTTCACATCCATATAAGAGTGTTGGTACTACTATACTTTCATACATTCCCTTCTTTGCCTCCATAGATAACGTTTTTTGACTCCACATATACCTCAACGCACCACTCACCTTTTTTCCCTCATCAATTCTATGATTAACCTCATCCTTCATAAATCCATCCGCCGACACGTCAACTCCCAAGTATCTGAAAACATTCACTTCTTCCATACTCCTCCTCCCCAATTTGATATCCAATTTTTCTTTATCTAAATCATTTGATACCCTCATCACCTTACTCTTTTCTATGTTCACTTTCAACTTTCTACCTTTACACACATTCTCAAACTCATCCACTAACCTTTGTAATTTTTCTTTAGAATCTCCCATAAGCACAGTATCATCAGCAAAAAGTAACTGTGTCAATTCCCATTTTGAATTTGATTCCCCATAATTTAATCCCACCCCTCTCCCGAACACCCTAGCATTTACTTCTTTTACAACCCCATCTATAAATATATTAAACAACCATGGTGACATTACACATCCCTGTCTAAGACCTACTTTTACCGGGAAGTATTCTCCCTCTCTTCTACACACCCTAACCTGAGCCTCACTATCCTCATAAAAGCTCTTTACAGCATTTAGTAACTTACCACCTATTCCATATACTTGCAACATCTGCCACATTGCTCCTCTATCCACTCTATCATATGCCTTTTCTAAATCCATAAATGCAATAAAAACTTCCCTACCTTTATCTAAATACTGTTCACATATATGTTTCAATGTAAACACTTGATCTACACATCCCCTACCCACTCTGAAGCCTCCTTGCTCGTCCGCAATTCTACATTCTGTCTTACCTCTAATTCTTTCAATTATAACCCTACCGTATACTTTTCCTGGTATACTCAGTAAACTTATTCCTCTATAATTTTTACAATCTCTTTTGTCCCCTTTCCCTTTATATAAAGGGACTATACATGCTCTCCGCCAATCCCTAGGTACCTTCCCCTCTTTCATACATTTATTAAACAAAAGTACCAACCACTCCAACACTATATCCCCCCCTGCTTTTAACATTTCTGTCATGATCCCATCAGTTCCAGCTGCTTTACCCCCTTTCATTCTACGTAATGCCTCACGTACCTCCACCACACTTACATTCTGCTCTTCTTCACTCCTAAAAGATGGTATACCTCCCTGGCCAGTGCATGAAATTACCGCCTCCCTTTCTTCCTTAACATTTAAAAGTTCCTCAAAATATTCTCGCCATCTACCTAATACCTCCCTCTCCCCATCTACTAACTCCCCTACTCTGTTTTTAACTGACAAATCCATACTTTCCCTAGGCTTTCTTAACTTGTTTAACTCACTCCAAAATTTTTTCTTATTTTCATAAAAATTTCTTGACAGTGCCTCTCCCACTCTTTCATCTGCTCTCCTTTTGCACTCTCTCACCACTCTCTTCACCTTTCTTTTACTCTCCATATACTCTGCTCTTCTTATAACACTTCTGCTTTGTAAAAACCTCTCGTAAGCTACCTTTTTCTCTTTTATCACACCCTTTACTTCATCATTCCACCAATCACTCCTCTTTCCTCCTGCCCCCACCCTCCTATAACCACAAACTTCTGCCCCACATTCTAATACTGCATTTTTAAAACTATTCCAACCCTCTTCAACCCCCCCACTACTCATCTTTGCACTAGCCCACCTTTCTGCCAATAGTCGCTTATATCTCGCCCGAACTTCCTCCTCCCTTAGTTTATACACTTTCACCTCCCTCTTACTTGTTGTTGCCACCTTCCTCTTTTCCCATCTACCTCTTACTCTAACTGTAGCTACAACTAAATAATGATCCGATATATCAGTTGCCCCTCTATAAACATGTACATCCTGGAGCCTACCCATCAACCTTTTATCCACCAATACATAATCTAACAAACTACTTTCATTACGTGCTACATCATACCTTGTATATTTATTTATCCTCTTTTTCATAAAATATGTATTACTTATTACCAAATTTCTTTCTACACATAGCTCAATTAAAGGCTCCCTATTTACATTTACCCCTGGCACCCCAAAATTACCTACTACTCCCTCCATAACATTTTTACCCACTTTAGCATTGAAATCCCCAACCACCATTACTCTCACACTTGATTCAAAACTCCCCACGCATTCACTCAACATTTCCCAGAATCTCTCTCTCTCCTCTACACTTCTCTCTTCTCCAGGTGCATACACGCTTACTATAACCCACTTTTCACATCCAATCTTTATTTTACTCCACATAATCCTTGAATTTATACATTTGTAGTCCCTCTTTTCCTGCCATAGCTTATCCTTCAACATTATTGCTACTCCTTCTTTAGCTCTAACTCTATTTGAAACCCCTGACCTAATCCCATTTATTCCTCTCCATTGAAACTCTCCCACCCCCTTCAGCTTTGTTTCACTTAAAGCCAGGACATCCAGTTTCTTCTCATTCATAACATCCACAATCATCTCTTTCTTATCATTTGCACAACATCCACGCACATTCAGACTTCCCACTTTGACAATTTTCTTCTTCTTATTCTTTTTAGTAATCTTTACAGGAAAAGGGGTTACTAGCCCATTGTTCCCGGCATTTTAGTTGACTTTTACAACACGCATGGCTTACGGAGGAAAGATTCTTATTCCACTTCCCCATGGATATAAAAGGAAAAGTAATAAGACCAAGAACTATTAAGATAAAATCAAAGAAAACTCAGATGAGTGTGTATAAATAAACGTGTACATGTATGTGTAGTGTGACCTAAGTGTAAGTAGAAGTAGCAAGACGTACCTGTAATCTTGCATATTTATGAGACAGACAAAAGACACCAGCAATCCTACCATCATGTAAAACAATTACAGGCTTTCGTTTTACACTCACTTGGCAGGACGGTAGTACCTCCCTGGGTGGTTGCTGTCTACCAACCTACTACTTCATAAAATATATATATATATATATATATATATATATATATATATATTATATATATATTTATATTTATATATATATATATATATATATATATATATATATATATATATATATATATATATACACACATATATACATATATACACACACACACACACACACACACACACACATACATACATACATACACACACAGTGGACCCCCGGTTAACGATATTTTTTCATTCCAGAAGTATGTTCAGGTGCCAGTACTGACTGAATTTGTTCCCATAAGGAATATTGTGAAGTAGATTAGTCCATTTCAGACCCCCAAACATACACGTACAAACGCACTTGCATAAATACACTTACATAATTGGTCGCATTGGGAGGTGATCGTTCTGCGGGGGTCCACTCTGTGTGTGTGTGTGTGTGTGTGTGTGTGTGTGTGTGTGTGTGTGTGTGTGTGTGTGTGTGTGTGTGTGTGTGTGTGTGTGTGTGTGCGCGTGCGCGTGTGCGCGTGTGCGTGTGCGTGTGCGTGTGCGTGTGCGTGTGCGTGTGTGTGTGCGTGTGCGTGTGCGTGTGCGTGTGTGTGTGTGTGTGTGTGTGTGTGTGTGTGTGTGTGTGTGTGTGTGTGTGTGTGTATGTATATATATATATATATATATATATATATATATATATATATATATATATATATATATATATATATATATATATATATATATATATATATATATATATATATATATATATATATATATATATATAAAATTGTCAAAGTGGGAAGTCTGAATGTGCGTGGATGTTGTGCAGATGATAAGAAAGAGATGATTGTGGATGTTATGAATGAGAAGAAGCTGGATGTCCTGGCTTTAAGTGAAACAAAGCTGAAGGGGGTGGGAGAGTTTCAGTGGAGAGGAATAAATGGGATTAGGTCAGGGGTTTCAAATAGAGTTAGAGCTAAAGAAGGAGTAGCAATAATGTTGAAGGAAAAGAGGGACTATAAATGTATTAATTCAAGGATTATGTGGAGTAAAATAAAGATTGGATGTGAAAAGCGGGTTATAATAAGCGTGTATGCACCTGGAGAAGAGAGAAGTGTAGAGGAGAGAGAGAGATTTTGGGAAATTTTGAGTGAATGCGTGGGGAGTTTTGAATCAAGTGTGAGAGTAATGGTGGTTGGGGATTTCAATGCTAAAGTGGGTAAAAATGTTATGGAGGGAGTAGTAGGTAAATTTGGGGTGCCAGGGGTAAATGTAAATGGGGAGCCTTTAATTGAGCTATGTGTAGAAAGAAATTTGGTAATAAGTAATACATATTTTATGAAAAAGAGGATAAATAAATATACAAGGTATGATGTAGCACGTAATGAAAGTAGTTTGTTAGATTATGTATTGGTGGATAAAAGGTTGATGGGTAGGCTCCAGGATGTACATGTTTATAGAGGGGCAACTGATATATCGGATCATTATTTAGTTGTAGCTACAGTTAGAGTAAGAGGTAGATGGGAAAAGAGGAAGGTGGCAACAACAAGTAAGAGGGAGGTGAAAGTGTATAAACTAAGGGAGGAGGAAGTTCGGGCGAGATATAAGCGACTATTGGCAGAAAGGTGGGCTAGTGCAAAGATGAGTAGTGGGGGGGTTGAAGAGGGTTGGAATAGTTTTAAAAATGCAGTATTAGAATGTGGGGCAGAAGTTTGTGGTTATAGGAGGGTGGGGGCAGGAGGAAAGAGGAGTGATTGGTGGAATGATGAAGTAAAGGGTGTGATAAAAGAGAAAAAGGTAGCTTACGAGAGGTTTTTACAAAGCAGAAGTGTTATAAGAAGAGCAGAGTATATGGAGAGTAAAAGAAAGGTGAAGAGTGTGGTGAGAGAGTGCAAAAGGAGAGCAGATGATAGAGTGGGAGAGGCACTGTCTATAAATTTTACTGAAAATAAGAAAAAGTTTTAGAGTGAGTTAAACAAGTTAAGAAAGCCTAGGGAAAGTATGGATTTGTC
>NC_091344.1:14716613-14854113 GCF_038502225.1 Cherax quadricarinatus
CACCCACGATGCCTTGTACCTTCTCACAAAGTGCTTGAGTCTGCCCAGGTTGACATATTTCCTAAGATGTGCACCTTCATATGATAACCCTATACTGCACGAATATGACAGTATTCTGAGGCAGATTTTTACGAAAGTACTTAACCTTACTCTAGAAGACGGGCAGTGGAACCAAGCTACACTTCCAGTCAGACTAGGAGGCATTGGTGTCCGCAAGTCATCACAGATTGCGTTACCTGCTTTTCTGTCCTCGTGTATTGCATCCAGAGAGCTTGTAGCAGCGATTCTCCCTGAACATCTTAGGGACAAGATTGGAGTCCAGGACCAAAAATTCATTGACGGAGCAATGATCTGGGATAATCTAACGGGCTCTGGAGCCAGACCTGCTCCCCCCAACAACTACAAACAATCGCACTGGGATGGTCCAATAGTGGAAAATATTGCCTCAACAATGCTTCAGAGTGTGTCAGGGAAGGATAGAGCCCGCCTCCTGGCAGTGAGAGCCCCTCATGCTGGGGACTTTCTGTAGGCTGTTCCCAACTCCAGCCTTGGCACACGTCTCGACCCACAGACCATCCGCATTGGTGTTGCCCTTCGACTTGCCGCCCCTATTCTCGCCGAACACAGGTGTATTTGTGGCAGTGAAGCAGCAGACCGATTCGGGTACCATGGTCTTGTGTGCCGTAAATCCGAGGGAAAGATTGCAAGACATGAGGAGGTTAATAACATTATCAAGAGGAGCCTCACAACAGCTGGATGCCCAGCAGTAAGGGAGCCACCCCAACTATGCAGATCTGATGGCAGCCAGAAGCATCCAGATGGTATCACCGTTCAAGCCTGGACAGATGGGAAGCAGGTGGTGTGGGACTATACATGTGCATCTACCTTGGCTGATACCTATCTCCAATACACCAGGGAGGAAGGAGGGGCAGCTGCCAGCGAGTCCCAAAAGTCTAGAAAATATGGAGAACTTGCCCATCATTATATGTTTGTTCCCATAGGCTCAGAGACCCTTGGCTCATGGGGAAAGAGTGCATCTAAATTCCTTAAGGAGCTGGGAAAAAGACTCATCAGGGTAACTAGGGATCCCAGGGCAGCTAGTTTTTTGTTCCAGCGGCTCAGTGCGGCTGTTCAAAGGGGTAATGCCTGCTGTATTTTGGGCACACGCCCCAGCTCTGAGGAGCTGGATGAGATTTTCGCCTTATAATCGGTGATACACACGTAACAACATGTACCGTATATGCCACCTTTATATCAACAATGTATCTCTTAAATCTTCTGTACCATATTATGTAATAAAATATTCCTATTAGTAAAAAAAAATATATATCAAAAGATGGGGTGGTAGGGGAAGTGGAATATTCAAACGGCTTCAGGAAGAAATCTAAATATTTTTCCTTGAAGCCTTTTTATCCACTTCTCCGAGGCTATGGGTCCCACAATTTACACCAGAGGTGGACCCCATCCTATATATATACATATATATATATTTTTCAACAAGTCGGCCGTCTCCCACCGAGGCAGGGTGACCCAAAAAAGAAAGAAAATCCCCAAAAAGAAAATACTTTCATCATCATTCAACACTTTCACCACACTCACACATTATCACTGTTTTTGCAGAGGTGCTCAGAATACAACAGTTTAGAAGCATACACATATGAAGATACACAACATATCCCTCCAAACTGCCAATATCCCAAACCCCTCCTTTAAAGTGCAGGCATTGTTCTTCCCATTTCCAGGACTCAAGTCCAACTATATGAAAATAACCGGTTTCCCTGAATCCCTTCACTAAATATTACCCTGCTCACACTCCAACAGATCGTCAGGTCCCAAGTACCATTCGTCTCCATTCACTCCTATCTAACATGCTCACGCACGCTTATATAATGTATATAAATGTTTATATTTGAATATACGATTGAGATGGAACCACAAAATTTCGATCTTCCGAAAAAACTTTTATCTTCTGAAGAGGGCCATAATTAGAGTTCGAAATATTCCGTGTTCCCTGTCCCTGTTATGGTTTATTCAGATGTTGTTGAAGTCCTCTTTACACTGTAATGTTTTATTCACGTGTGTTTATTTTGAAAAAAAAAAATGGAATCCTGAGAACTCAAAATTGCAGTTCAAAATTTTGCTTCAATACCCAAAAAAAAAAAAAAAAAAAAAACACTATCACTGGCTGGTGCTATAGCCTTTATCGATACCTGCTGCTTTAGTATCGTACTTATTGTAGAATCACTGAAGAAGGCACGTTCTTCCCTCTTCCTCGTCCACTTTGGTACTTTGCTACGGGTTTTTTCTTGAATTCTGTCGTTTCTTTACTTCTTTACCAAAGGCCTGGCACTAGGAGCTTACTTTTGGCCCATGGTGGCTTATTTAGCAGTTGCAAGCACAAAAAAAATGGATTATTATGAAATGTATTGTATGAACCCATGGGGTGATGTTTACTCGCTGATAAGCAATGGCACACTGAGTGTGAATGGTGTAGGAGGCTGGATTTGAGTGTGCTGACACTGGGATGCTGCTCCGACACGTACCAGATGGTCACTGAATCACGAGACTGTTTTGTCGAAAAAAGTTGCCAAAAGTCAGATTTCACGAAAGGCGGGGGTCCACTGTATAGCACTTTGTCTGGATTTTTTTGGGTTATCCTAGGTAATTTACACTATAATTTTTTTACGTATGTGTTACTATGAGAGACAGATACAGACAGACAGATGGAGATAGAGACTGATTGGCTGTCAGCCAGCCTGCTGAACATGTATTATATGTTCCAGAATTATTTTTTTACTTAGGGCATAGGTTATAGGACATTTTGGCAGGATGACTATCAGTGGTACCAAAATTGAAAGGGCTTTGCACAAATGTTAAGACCCATTCTATGCTGACCAGGCATCTCAGGCCAATTGTGCCAAGTTGGGAGGCAGGAAAAAATAAAACGTATATCTATGTTTGACGTGCTAGCGGTAAGGACGTATATATATGTTTCGACCGTTTACAGGTTAACCCTTTCACTATTGAGACCCCTGTTCACATAACATTTTCACTGTCGAGACCCGTTCACATAACCCTTTCACTGTCGAGACCCCTGCTCACAAACTTGCTTTCAGTGTCAAAGAATTTAAAAAAAAAAATATTTTTTCTTGTGAAATGATAGAGAATCTTTTCCCGATAGTAATGCCACCAAAAGTATGAAATTTGAAGGAAAACTTATGGAATTACGCCCTTGCGAAGTTAGCAGTCTCAGTGATATTTAAAGCATCTGCGATTTTGCCCACTTGAAGCCCTATTTTCAGCAATTCCATTGTTCCAGTTGACCAAACTCTGCTATTTCACTAGAACTCCACTTGTTCTATCGATTGAGTACAAAAAACTGCCCATTTACCAATTTCAACTACCCAATAAAGTGATCAGAAATTGGTAATTTGGCCAATTTCATATACAATTCAAGTAATGCCAATTCCAAAATAGGGTCCAGAATTAACAGTACAAACATTCCTAGCACTAAAATAACTCTGTTTATTAGTCATGTCTCCAGGCCCCTCTTGTATTACGCTTGCTTTCCATTTTGAATTTTTATTCACACAAAAAATAGAAGATTTACTGTTATGCAGACTACTGCATTATTGTAAAAATGGTATAAATAATATCAGCACATATGTGAAAGCATATTTGACCCACCAGTTGACGTGTATTGGACGCGTGACATGATTTGTATACTCTTGAACATTGGCAAAAATTGAACATTTCTAGTACTTTGAGCTCAATTTCCAGGTACTATTCAAAATCATCTCTGTTTCTGTAATATATCTTCCATTCTGCCAATTGAGACCAAGAAAACAAGAATACAACCATAAATACCATACGAAAATACACCTCAAAGTTGGTGTTTTAAACCATGAAGTTTCTCTCATTATGCATTGTTGCAGGATTTTTTTTTTTTTATACTGCACACTCTGACCACTCAGACCCATTCTTTCATATGTAGGCCTACCAGCTTTCCTCTGGAAGACTAGAAGCTAGCAGAACATTGGCATATTATGGCACCAACACTGGCTTGTAAGCCGTAATATTACGGCACTGATAGTGAAAGGATTAAACATAGCTTTAAATGTTAATAAACCATTTAAATTCAATTCTTGCCAAGGTAACCAGTGCAGCTATCCAGTGGGAAGCCCATTTAGGAGTAAAAAATGTTTGTATAATGTTTTTACTGGTTAAGACTACAAATGCAACAGAAATAATCGTATTTCTTACCTTAAATTGTGGGTGCTGGAGTTTGTGGATGATTGTGAAGAGAGTGGAGAGTTACGCTGTGGCACTACTGGGATGAGGTGGATGGTAGACGTTCTGGTACTTATGGTTGTACTGGAGTGTCTAACTTCGTCATTCAGTCGGTCAAGCCAGTAAGTCATTCAGTCAAGTCAGTAAGTGTTCAGTTAATTTTACGACGCGTTACATAAAATTGTGCTGCAATTCTTCAGTTGTGCTATACCCAAATCGTGCCAAATAAACTTGTGCTAAATGACGATCTACGATCTATACAGAAGCAAATGTTCCATCCTTGTCTGATCGCCGTGATGCCCATTGCCTTCGTTACTATGTACGCTCTCACGATCTACACAATCCTTCCATTTATAGAATGGTCACCGATATTAGTAGACATTCTTTATTCGTTCGCCGCCCCTGTTTGCTCCGTCCCTTTTCTCTTCGCCTACTTTCACTCTTGTCTTCCCTTCAGTTACCACCTTTATATGTTCATGTAGCATCTCACTTTTCCCTACCCCCCTGGGAAGTTCCAGCTGTTCGGGTCTGTTCTTTCTCACTCCCTTGCTCGAAAGCTCAACTGCCTACGGTGGCTTCCCGCTCTCTTTTTCTTGATCACTTCCACTCTCATTCTCATGCCACCGCTGTGTACACAGATGGCTCTAAGTCTTCAGACGGCGTCGGATTCGCAGCAGTGTTTCCGGACAGCGTCGTACGAGGGCATTTACTATCTTCAGCTAGCATTTTTACTGCTGAACTGTATGCCATTCTTGCAGCACTTATTCGTATCGCATCTATGCCTGTGTCATCATTTGTAGTAGTCTCAGACTCCCTTAGTGCTCTACAGGCTATACGAAAATTTGATACATCTCATCCCCTAGTTCTCCGTATCCAACTTTGGCTACGCCGTATCTCTACCAAACATAAAGATATTGTTTTTTGTTGGGTCCCTGGTCATGTCGACGTACAGGGCAATGAACAGGCAGACACTGCTGCGCGGTCAGCAGTATATGACCTACCAATTTCCTATCGAGGTGTTCCATTTCTGGACTATTTTGCTGCAATAGCTACCCACCTTCGCACCCGTTGGCAACAACGTTGGTCAACTCTGCTCGGTAACAAACTTCATTCTATTAAACCGAGCATAGGTTACTGGCCGTCTTCTTGTCATCAGTGCCGAGGTTGGGAGACCACTCTCTCCCGCCTTCGCATTGGCCACACTCGTCTTACTCATGGGTATCTCATGGAGAGGCACCCTGTTCCTCTCTGTGAGCAGTGTCAAGTTCCAGTATCAATTAGCCACATTCTGTTAGACTGCCCTCTCTATCAACGAGCACGCAGAATTTACCTCCAACGTCGTCTTCGTTCCCCTACTCTCTCTTTACCTTCCCTTCTTGCTGATGGACCCTCCTTTAATCCTGACTCTCTCATTGACTTCTTGACAACGACTGATTTACTCCACAAACTCTGATGATACTTTTCGCACTCCCCTCAGCCCTTTCTGGTTCAGTCTCTTGCTGCCCTTTACCCTTTCACCATCCACTGCCCCGCTGTTATCCGTAACCTGTTGCTCATCCATCTCCCTTTTGCCACCTGATGCCCTCGCTTCCTTCCTGCCCTGCAGCGCTGTATAGTCCTTGTGGCTTAGCGCTTCTTTTTGATTATAATAATAATAATACTGTACTCGTTGAGATATTTTCTGACTGCATGAAGATATCAAATTATGAAAGTTACGGGATTTAACAATATGGTTGATGTGTCTAAATGGCAATGAAAAGTTTAGGTAGACATTCATCCCTCGCTGATCCTATAGGCTGTAACCTGACAGTACCACTATTGAAGGCATCAACATCTCAAATCTGTAATTCCCCAAGGTTCCCCATGACAATTAAAATGTTACCCCTCATTTAGTTTTTTATTTTTTTTTTATCATCACACTGGCCGATTCCCACCAAGGCAGGGTGGCCCGAAAAAGAAAAACTTTCACCATCATTCACTCCATCACTGTCTTGCCAGAAGGGTGCTTTACACTACAGTTTTTAAACTGTCCAAGTCCAAATATCTAGTACAAGAAAATTAAAAGTTTTGCATTTTCATATTTAGAACCTGGATGTGGACTTGTGTATTGTCAGCACTTAAAATCAGCCCCATGTGCATCAAATAACAAGGCTGAGCCACTAATGTATAATACTGGTACAAGAACAGAGACCTGAGGAATGCCATAGGGCAAAAGAGAGGTCTCAGTTATAAACTTTACACAAGATTGTCTCAGTTAAATAAAATGGTCTGTATGTTGACTGAAATTTTAAAATTTTCGAGCTTGGATGCCATGGAGGTCATAATTAGGGGTGTACCAAAGTTTGTGTTGGGTAATTTTGATGGTATCAGTATTTGCCTAAAATTGGTTATTGGTATTGCAAAAAAAAAATTTATATTGTTCCATCCCTCATTAAAATGTCACTGCAAGGCATTATTAATGGATTACATGCAGCAGTTATGTGAGCATGTTAGATAGGAGTGAATGGAGATGAATGGTTTTTAGGACCTGACGAGCTGTTGGAGTGTGAGCAGGGTAATATTTTGTGAAGAGATTCAGGGAAATCGGTTAGCTGGATTTGAGCCCTGGTTGTGGGAAGTACAGTGCCTACACTTTAAAGGAAGGGTTTGGGATATTGGCTGTTTGGAGTGACATACAAATTGTTATATCTGGGTGCACCTGCAAATCAGTGATTGTGTGAATGTTGGTGAAAGTTTTTTTTTTTTTTTTTTCCACCCTGCGTTGGTGGGAGACGGCCAACTTGTTAAAATAAAAATTACTGAATGTGTTGAAAGCAGCTTTTATGTTAATAAAAGCTTATAAATTGACTTGATATTTGCCATATTTAATATGCAGTACTGTATGAACTTTGGATTTAGTGTATTGTCCTTATTTTTTATTGCTTTCCTTGTCCACTGTACCTTTAGCTTTATATTTTTTATTTTTCTCTTAACACTTCTGCTATCTCTCGTCGAGGCATTGTAACAAGACAATGAAAACATTTTCGCTGTCACCCTGCTTTGATTGGAGATGTTCGGAGTATTAAAAAAGTTTCAGAGATTTGAAATGGCTTCTCCACTAGTTGCAGGCATTATTAAAATAATCTTTCTTTCTTCACTTACAGAACTCCCTGATTGGATGGAGAGCAGAGAACACTTGGGTCTTTCCAATGTAAAGCTGTTTGATGTTTCATTTTCTCAGAATTTTGAAAATGACATCTCTCAAGATCATGAAACAGTTGGTATTATGGATGATTATAGTACAGCTATCAAGCCAGAAGATATGCTTGTGCCTCTTTCAGAATTGCTGCCACAAACAAGCACTCCACAAGGACTCTCAGCCAACTTAATTTCTTTGACATCATCCTCCCCAAAATTAATCATCTGTATGAAAAAGGTGGCTGTACGTGTACCTACAAGAAAGCCTGAGGATTGTTCCCAATCAGAAGTTACAGTATCATCCACAGCACTTTCGTCTTGTATTCCAAATATTAATGGCTCTCAGAATGTTCAGTTATCTAATACAGTTGCTGCTGACAGTATCTGTGATGCTGATGATTTAATTAATGAAGTGGTTCAAATGATAGGAAATGAAATGGATGGCAATGAATTTACTACTATGAACACATCCTTGGACTCGTCCATGGATGAAGCTGATATGGATGATTTACTTTCACAATTAGAATCTAGTAATGCTGATTTGGATTTGTCTGATTTTAATTCATTGGGATCAGAACCTGCATCGCCAGTACCCATCCCTTCCCCAGTGCCATCAGCTGGTAGTCTTTCTCCAGAACAGTCTGTTAATGATTCTCTATTTCTTTCTTTTTTGTCCCCAGATCATAATGACAAAAATTCTAGAGCAAATTCTCCATTGCATAGTGAGGGAGAACTTAACGAAAATTGCATTCAGTCAGAGGTACATTCGTACTCTCGGTCACCTCGAAAAAGCAAAGCTTCACGCAAAGCACCTAAAAGTTCACCATATCTAGAGGACAGACGAGAACGAAAGAAAGAACAGAATAAGCAAGCAGCTCTCAGGTACAGACAAAAGAAGAAACAGGAAGATGATGAGCTTATGTCACAGATAAAAGCTGAAGAAGAGAGACAGCAGCAGCTTAAAGTAAAATATTCAAATATTAAGCAAGAGCTTATCTATCTTAAAAAGATCATGAGAGAGGTATTTATTGCCAAAGGAATATTATCTGAAGATTCACTAAAAAGAAAAGGGCATTCTAAACTTTAGTACAAAAAGTGGCAGTATGGTAATTTAAGATCTTGGTCTTTGATTTAGTTAAATTTGTAAAGGCAAGATGTTGTTTTGGCCCCTTACTGTGCTCTATTAAATATAAGCATTTAGTGGCTTTGGTGACTTCTTGTATGAAAAGTAAAAATTGTAATTAAATGAAAGATATTTGGCTGGATGAAAACATTACAAGTATTGCTTTTCATGTGGGATTTCTGCCATAACACAGATAGCCTGAAAAAATTTATTTAAAGTTTGTGTATGCAGTATTGACTGGTAAGTGTTCGTAAACAATTGTCGGGCTCAAATTGGGTAAATTTGAATATTGTGGTATAATAGGTATATTGAAGTTTATTTTACTTTTATAGTGTATTAATGATAGTAAAAAATAAAAGGTAAAGTAATTGGTTTTATAACCCATAACTGGCAATTTTATGCATAAAATAGCAAAGAATGTATGTAGAATTCTTTGCTAGTGTTTAGAGTTTTTGTCGCTTCAACTCTTGGGGGGGGGGGGTCCAGGACATAACATAAGGAAGAAGGAACACTGCAACAGGCCTACTGGCCCAT
This sequence comes from Cherax quadricarinatus, assembly GCF_038502225.1. NCBI lineage: Eukaryota > Metazoa > Arthropoda > Malacostraca > Decapoda > Parastacidae > Cherax > Cherax quadricarinatus. The sequence continues at coordinate 14,725,738 of NC_091344.1, forward strand.
GTGAGGCAGGTCCACGTTTCCTACCAGCTTAAGCCAATGCCCAAACCTAGACAGGTCAGGTCACATTAACTTGAAGGAAGGAGTATGGCATCTGACCTAGTAGCACAAACTAGTCAGGTCCAACTCATGCTCACCTGCACCCACTTTACACAATGTTTTACCCTTATAACTGTACTTAGGAGTTTGTTCCATTCATCCACAACTTAACAAACAAGTATCCTATATCCTTCCTGAATCTGAATTTTTCCAACTTAAAGCCATTGCTGCAAGTCCTGTCTAGGCTAGATATTTTTAGTATGCTATTTACATCCCCTTTGTTTATTCCTGTTTTCCATTTATACACCTCAGTCATGTCCCCCCCATTCAATGCCCTTCTAGAGAGTGCAGATTCAGGGCCCTCAGTGTGTCCTCATAGGGAAGATTTCTGATACATGGATGTTATGTAAATTGTGAACAAGGGGCCTAACACTTGACTCTTGTGGAACACTGCTCGTGACTCTTCCCCACCCTGATTTCTCCCCATTTATGCAAACTCTGTGCTGCCTATTTGTCAACCATGCCTCTAACCAGGAAAATTTTTTTCCTATTCCATGTGCCTTAATTTTCCTCAATAGTCTTTGGTGTAATAGGTAGTAGGTTGGTAGACAGCAACCGCCCAGGGAGGTACTACCGTCCTGCCAAGTGAGTGTAAAACGAAAGCCTGTAATTGTTTTACATGATGGTAGGATTGCTGGTGTCCTTTTTTCTGTCTCATGAACATGCAAGATTTCAGGTACGTCTTGCTACTTCTACTTACACTTAGGTCACACTACACATACATGTACAAGCACATATATACACACCCCTCTGGGTTTTCTTCTATTTTCTTTCTAGTTCTTATTCTTGTTTATTTCCTCTTATCTCCATGGGGAAGTGGAACAGAATTCTTCCTCCGTAAGCCATGCGTGTTGTAAGAGGCGACTAAAATGCCGGGAGCAAGGGGCTAGTAACCTCTTCTCCTGTATATATTACTAAATGTAAAAGGAGAAACTTTCGTTTTTCCTTTTGGGCCACCCAGCCTCGGTGGGATACGGCCGGTGTGTTGAAAGAAAGAAAGAAGTCTTTGGTGTGGGACTCTATCAAAAGCCTTACTGAAGTCCATGTACACAATATCGTATTCATTATCATGATCTATCTCCTCAAATACCTTAGTGAAAAAATATAACAAATTCGTAAGGCAGGAACACCCTTGTAAAACCGTGCCGAGATTCGTTGATCAATTTATGCTTTTCAAGATGGCTACGAATTGCCTTGGCAATTGTTAATTCCATAAATTTACACATTATGGAGGTTAGGCTTATTGGTCTATAGTCTGAAGCTAAGGACCTGTCACCTGCTTTTAAAATAGGTATTATATTTTCCATTTTCCACTTATCTGGCATATTGAAAAGATTAGCCAAAGGCTCGTTAAGCTCCTCTTTACATTCCATTAGAACCCTTGCGTACAGCTCATTAGGGCCTGGGGGTTTGTTTGGTTTTAATTTATATATTTGTCTAAGCACCATGTCACTTGTGACCCTAATCCTGCATAGTTTATTATTGTCCTGTTCTACATAATTTATTTCAGCAATATCACTAGTAACTTCCTGTGTAAAAACTGAGAGGAAGTGTTAAAAATTCTACACATTTCCTTATCACTGTCCATGAGCTGACCTGTGTAACTTTTGAGTGGGTCTATCTTGGCCCAAATCTATCTTCTGTATACCTGAAAGAAATCTTTTGGGATAGTCTTGGATTCTTTGATATACCTTTGAAGAATTTCGAGAGTATATCTACTCTCTGAGCCCGGCCATGGGCCAGGCTCGCCCGGTCAACCAGGCTGTTGCTGCTGGAGGCCTGCTGCCCCACATATCCATCACAGCCTGGTTGATCTGGCACCTGGTGAAGATACTTGTCTAGTTTCCTCTTGAAGGCTTCAACACTTGTTCCAGCAGTGTTTCTGATATCTTCTGGTAAGATGTTGAAAAGTCTGGGACCCCAGATGTTGATACAGTGTTCCCTTATTGTCCCCACTGCACCCCTGCTCCTCACTGGGTTTATTTTACACTTTCTCCCATATCTCTCACTCCAGTATGTTGTTATGGCAGTGTGTAGATTTGGGACCAAGCTCTCGAGTACCTTCCAGGTATATATTATGTACCTCTCTCCTCCGCTCCAATGAGTACATGTTCAAGACTTGCAGGCATTCCCAGTAGTTTAGGTGCTTTACTGGCTCAATGTGAGCCGTAAATGATCTCTGTATTTGTTCCAACTCTGATATTTCTCCTGCCCTGAACGGGGCCGTCAGCACTGAGCAACATTCTAAGTGAGGGAGCACTAGCGATTTGAAGAGTGTCACCATCAGCATTGTTTCCCTTGTTTTGAAAGTTCTCGATACCCACCCAGTCATCTTCCTGGCTGTCGTGCTCTTTGTCTTGTTATGATCTTTAAAAGAAAGGTCCGCTGACATAATTATTCCTAGGTCTTTTACGTGTTCCTTACCTTCTATTTGGTGACCCTCTTGAGTTTTGTATATAGTGCTCCTTTTGAGTTCTTCATTCTTTCCATACCTAAGCAGCTGGAACTTATCACCATTGAACGTCATGTTTTCCACTGCTCACTGGAAAACCCTGCAACTTTAACCTCATATCATCTCTGCTTTTCTTATTCCCTTTTTTATTTCTCTAAGTGAATATATTGATTTCTTTTTTAATTACCCCTCCTCTTTTGATTTCCCTATATATGCCTCTCTTTTGACCAGTGAGATGTTTTAATCTATTGTTCATCCATTTAGGATCATTTTTGTTTGATCCGATTTCCCTGTTTGGAACATAAATTGTCTGCGCAGCTAGAACTATGCTCTGGAAAATGCCATATCGGCAACCATCACCACCTATCTGACCCATAGTCGGGTCATTCTTTTTCAGCCCACCCAGGTAATTTCTCAGTCCCATGAAATTAGCCAAGCGGAAGTCAGGGACAGAGACTTGACTGCCATTATTAGGGTAATTCCATGATATATTAAAGTGATTTGTGATCACTTTCCCCAAGCTCATCATTAACCTCAAGATTATTAATTAGCGATTCCCTGCTGGTAGGAACCAAGTCGAGCAGGTTATTTCTTGTGTACGAATGGTATATAATACCGACAAGATGAGATTAAGACACATATGCAACATCTGGGTATCTTTATTGTAGACGTTTCGCCATCCAGTGGCTTTATCAATACAAATTCTAGGACATAACTTGAAGACAGTAGAACTATGTACAGAAAATGAGGTAATCAGTCCCTCAACCTAGGAGTAGGTGCGAAGAGCACCATAGTCGTGGAGATTCTGTCTTCAAGTTATGTCCTAGAATTTGTATTGATAAAGCCACTGAATGGCGAAACGTCTACAATAAAGATACCCAGATGTTGTATATGTGTCTTAATCTCAGGTTATTTCTTCTAGTTGGTTCTGTAACAAACTGTTTTAGAAAACAATCCTGAATCGTATCAAGAAAGTCACTCGACTCCAAATTTCCTATCAAATTGCTCTTGTCAATTTGTCTAAAGTTAAAATGTCCCATTAGCGCATTTTCATGTAAATGCCTTACGAATTTCATCCCATAGAAATTTACTGCACACACTATCGAGGTCTGAGGGGCTGTAAATTACACCCAAGATTAGTTTTTCATGGCCCTCGAGAAGCTGTAACCAAACAGATTCAGTGGCTGACTTCTAATTTTATATCTTGTCTAACACAACATTAAATTGTTTCTGACATACATCACTATTCCACCACCCTTCCTGTTGACCCTATCAGTGTGGAATAATTTATAGCCTTGTATGTGACATTCAGAAGGCATTTCTCTCTTTCGGATTGAACCAGGTCTCTGTTATAGCAATATCTATGCTTCCTGCACTTGCAATTAATCTTAGCTCATCTATCCTATTTCTTACACTCCTGCTATTACTATAGTAAACCTTAAGGGAGCTAGTCTCTTGCTGCCCTCTGCTGTCTTCCTTTGTTTGCTGACCTGATCCATTTTCTTTTTTTGCAACTTGATGATGAATGTCTTAAACATTTACTGTTTTCAACCCTAGTGTTGTAGCCTGTTTCCCACACACACCCATACCTCTATCTTCTATCAGTTTAAAGTCCTAGACGTGTCAGCAATGGCCCTCTTGATTGAGTTGGCAAATGCTACCACCCCTGCCCCAGAGAGATGTACCCCATCCCTTGCATATGTATTATGTTTGCCATAAAAGTTGTCCCAGTTGTCAATGAATAGGGATTGTAAGTTCCTTGCAGTATCTGTCTAGCCAGCAATTTACACCAATTGCCTTAGACAACCATTTATTGCCCACTCCCCTACTTGGTAAATTGCTACATATGATTGGGACCCCTCCCTTAGACCTAATTAAATCTATAGCTGACCTGTACTTTTCTAGCAGCTCTGCTCTCCTACTCTTCCCAATATCATTTCCCCCAGCACTGAAACAGATAATGGGCTTGTTCCCATTACTAGAAATATCCCACCTGTTGATTGTCACCAACACTCTCTCACCTTATTCCTATTACAGAAAGCACGGTTCATACATCTTACCTGTGAGTCATCAACCACAAGAATTTGCTTACCTCTATTAGCAGGAAAAGTAGTACCTTTACCTTCACTAACCACTGAAGCACACTCATCCTGAAGAACAGAGAAGTGATTTACTACCTACGACAAGGTCCTAATGCACTAGAAGACAAAAAGAATGCAGATGTAATATATACAGACTTTGCAAAAGCCTTCGACAAGTGTGACCATGGCGTAATAGTGCACAAAATGCGTGCTAAAGGAATAACAGGAAAAGTCGGTCGATGGATCTATAATTTCCTCACTAACAGAACACAGAGAGTAGTTGTCAACAGAGTAAAGTCCGAGGCAGCTACGGTGAAAAGCTCTGTTCCACAAGGCACAGTACTCGCTCCCATCTTGTTCCTCATCCTCATATCCGACATAGACAAGGATGTCAACCACAGCACCGTGTCTTCCTTTGCAGATGACACCCGAATCTGCATGACAGTGTCTTCCATTGCAGATACTGCAAGGCTCCAGGCGGACATCAACCAAATCTTTCAGTGGGCTGCAGAAAACAATATGAAGTTCAACGATGAGAAATTTCAATTACAGTGGACCCCCGCATAACGATTACCTCTGAATGCGACCAATTATGTAAGTGCGTTTGTACGTGTATGTTTGGGGGTCTGAAATGGACTAATCTACTTCACAATATTTCTTATGGGAACAAATTCGGTCAGTACTGGCACCTGAACATACTTCTAGAGTGAAAAAATATCGTTAACCGGGGGTCCACTGTACTCAGATATGGTAAACACGAGGAAATTAAATCTTCATCAGAGTACAAAACAAATTCTGGCCACAAAATAGAGCGAAACACCAACGTCAAAGACCTGGGAGTGATCATGTCGGAGGATCTCACCTTCAAGGACCATAACATTGTATCAATCGCATCTGCTAGAAAAATGACAGGATGGATAATGAGAACCTTCAAAACTAGGGAGGCCAAGCCCATGATGACACTTTTCAGGTCACTTGTTCTATCTAGGCTGGAATATTGCTGCACACTAACAGCACCTTTCAAGGCAGGTGAAATTGCTGACCTAGAAAATGTACAGAGAACCTTCACGGCGCGCATAACGGAGATAAAACACCTCAATTACTGGGAGCGCTTGAGGTTCCTAAACCTGTATTCCCTGGAATGCAGGCGGGAGAGATACATGATTATATACACCTGGAAAATCCTAGAGGGACTAGTACCGAACTTGCACACAAAAATCACTCACTACGAAAGCAAAAGACTTGGCAGACGATGCAACATCCCCCCAATGAAAAGCAGGGGTGTCACTAGCACGTTAAGAGACCATACAATAAGTGTCAGGGGCCCAAGACTGTTCAACTGCCTCCCAGCATACATAAGGGGGATTACCAACAGACCCCTGGCAGTCTTTAAGCTGGCACTGGACAAGCACCTAAAGTCAGTTCCTGACCAGCCGGGCTGTGGCTCATACGTTGGTTTGCGTGCAGCCAGCAGCAACAGCCTGGTTGATCAGGCTCTGATCCACCATGAGGCCTGGTCACAGACCGGGCCGCGGGGGCGTTGACCCCCGGAACTCTCTCCAGGTAATTACTGGGAACCACTTGCCACTTGTAGCAGGTGCTGGACTGCACCTCACTTCTGGTAGCCTCATTCCCCTCAACCACTCCAGCCACCTCATACTCACTCCCAAGCCCAGTGAGGTGAACCTAGCTTTGTATTATTATAATCAAAAAGAAGCGCTAAGCCACAAGGGCTATACAGCGCTGCAGGGTAGGGAAGGAAGTGAGGGTATCGGGCGGCAGAAGGGGGGGAGGGATGATTAGTAGGTTACAGAAAACCATAGCTTTGTAACCCACCACACTAGGACATTGTGAATAGCTATTGATTCAAGGAATTAGTCTTCTAGTCTGTCACTGAATTGACTAAATTCTCCTGCCCCTCTATCCATTCAGCCTTTTTATTTGAGATACCCCCCCCCCCCTTTTTTTTTTCTTCACCTGGCAGTGGGGAAAAAGGAATTAACTGCCCCATTCCATTGAGGACATTGTTGATGGTGCTGTTAGCCCTGGGAATTGGATTATCTTGTGATATGCTGTGTAGTCACCTGGGGTGCAGGTGGGTGGCCTTGCATGTCCTTAGGTGGTGGAAGTATCCCTGGTAGGTGGTAGCCAAAACGGTGAAACTACTGGAGTTCATGGTCGACCTCTATTGTTGGATGAGCCTGGCTTGGTTGATTCGAGAAATGCCATCCTGGTGTTTTGGGGTTCTTGGTATACTGGGTATGGGAGTGTGTGGCTGCCATGCTGTATCAGCTTGGAAGGAGTACTCTTAGCCCTGGAAGTGGGGTGTATGGTTTCTTGCTTGGAACTACTGCTTCCTACTTGTGTAGGAAGCACGTCTGTCTGGCACACAGCAAACAGAGGATCAAGCCTCCCCCACACCTTGCGCTGAATGACCTACTCATGGGTTTAGGGCTTAACATGAATGATGCTGGCACTTTGGCAACCCAACTAAATATTGTAATCATTGGCAGAATGCCTGATGTGCAGTGCAGTTGATTATTATAATACATTGTGCTTTCTCCTTACCATAACTGGATGTGCTCACCCAGCATATTTTTGGCGTTGCCAGGTTTTCTTAGAAGTACGAGAATGGAAAGGAAATCCTCTCGTGCTCTGGCAGTGACTTGCCTCAGTTTCCAAGAAGACTTCATGACTTATCCCAGAGCAGCTCAGCATCTTAAAACTCATTATACCCTTGCCCACAGTTACTGGTGAGGACTTCATAAGGGTTGGACACGGCTGTCTGCGGAAGAGAAAACTGCTGCCTGAGGACTGCTTTGGGGTAGAACTATAGGAGTTTACCTTAGAATATAATTATAATTGTCGTGCCGAATAGGCAGAACTTGTGATCTTGGCTTAAATAGCAATGCTCATCTTGCCATATAGGACAAGTGAAAATTTGTGTATGCAATAATTTCGCCAAAATCATTCTTAACCTAACGAAAAAATATATTTCACTGTGTTTGTTTAGTATTAAATTATTGTAAACAAATCTAAAATATATTTAGTTGGGTTAGGCTAAAATAAACTCCACTTGTTATTATAAGGTTAGGTAAGTTTTCTAAGATTGTTTTGGTGCAAAATTAAAATTTTTTACAATAACATTTATGAAAAAATATATCTTTAAATGTATAAGAGAAAATTTTAGAAAGGACTTAATTTTAAATGAGTTCTTGCTAATTGACCAGTTTTACACATTCGGCACGACATAATCATGGGGAGCTTAGCGCTTCTTTTTGATTATAATAATAATAATACAATCATGAGGAAGTGCTAAACCCATAGGATTATACAGTGCATGTGCAGGGGGAGGGGATAAAAGGTATTCAGGCTCAATTCAGGGAACCAGAGTGCAGATCCAGTTCCCTAGACCAAGAGCCTCTCGCCAGCATCAAGGAACCTCCCTTGAGGGGAGTTTACCTTAGAGACGGTCTCATCTTTACACCTCGAATTCATACTACAGATCCTGTGGCTTGGTTGTCAGTGCATACTGAGTGCCCATAGTTTGATTCCTGAAATGGGTGGAATTATTATTATTATTATAAAAAGAAGAAATGGGTGGAAATGTGCACATTTCCTTACACATGCTGCCCCTGTTTACTTAGCAGTAAATAGTTACCCGGGTGTTTGTCAACCGTTGCGGGTCGCATCCTCAGGTGTGGTAGTATACCTTAGAGCTGGGCTTTGAAATGAGCTGAGGTAGGATGATAGCTTTAAACCAGTATAACAGCTGTGTATAAAAAAAAAATCCATTTATCATATTTCTCCAGTGGGGCCCCCTCATCTCTTCCTTCAAAACTCAAGACCCAGAACTCCCTATTGTTCTCCCACCTTAACTTTTTGCTTTTATGTTTTGTTCCTTGACTTCTGTGCCTGTGACAGTTGGGGAGGTCCATCCACCCTGACAAACTGCCACTCTCCACCCCTATATGTTCCCATCCAAATCCCTTCCCAGGGCACCACTGCTCTCCTTTTCTCATACTGGCAGATACCAGTGTGTGTGTGTGTTCTCCATCTATCTCTTTTTGCACCAGACTACCTGATGCTTCCCTGACTTATGAAACTATTGCAGCCATATTGGATTTGAGGAGACAAAACCTACAATGGACACTATCCCACCTCCCTTACCTTATCATTCTCACATTCCACAACCTCCTACACCTGCTCCTGCCTGATATCTTCCTTCTGTGGTTACCTGCAAATTACTTATTTCTAACTTAACCACTTCCACTACACACCAATTTTACCAACCATCCAGACTCAAGCCATTTCTCTGCTCTGTTGTAGTTAAGTCTTATTTGCTGATAAGGCTTTATTACAGTGGAATATTGGATACATAAATCAGGGAGCTCCAAATGTTGATCTCCCAGTTTCCCCCAGTATGTATTCATTCATTAGGGATTTGCCGGTACTTCCGGCCCGGGTCTTCTCCAGATGGTGACCCAGCGCCCAGTATGTATGTTTACAAAATCACATATCCCTATTGGACTTCTTATCTATTTTTTTTTTTTTTTACAATCACTTGATCCTTTTTCCAATAAGATATTCAATGACTGTGCGCTTCTGCACACTGATATTCCTCATTCTTGGCTTATTGTACGTACTTTATTATACAGCTCATGTCTGTTTAGGCAAGTAGTACACTATCTATTTTCCCCTTCCTGGGCATTTTTTATTTATTAACACATCGGCCATTTCCCACCAAGGCAGGGTGGCCCGAAAAAGAAAAACTCATTACTCCACTGTCTTGCCAGAGGCATGCTCACAGCACAGTTATAAAACTGCAACATTCACACCCCTCCTTCAGAGTGCAGGCACTGTACTTCCCATCTCCTGGACTCCAGTCCAGCCTGCTGGCTTCCTTGATTCCCTTCATAACTGTTACCTTGCTCACACTCCAACAGCACGTCAAGTCCTAAAAACCATTCGTCTCCATTCACTCCTATCTAGCACACTCATGCATGCTTGCTGGAAGTCCAAACCCCTCACACACAAAACCTTTAACCCCTCCCTCCAACCTTTCCTAGGCTGACCCCTACCATGTCTTCCCTCCACTACTGATTTATACACTCTCAAAGTCATTCTGTTTCGTTCCATCGTCTGTATGTCCAAACTACCCCGACAACTCCTCCTCAGCTCTCTGGATAATAGTTTTGGTAATCCCACACCTCCTCCTAATTTCCAAATTATGGATTCTCTGCATTATAATCACACCACACATTGTCCTCAGACATGACATCACTGCCTCTAGCCTTCTCTTTGTTGCAACATTCAATGCCCATGCTTCACACCCATGTAAGATCATTGGTATAACTATACTCATACATTCCCCTCTTTGCTTCCATGGATAATGTTCTTTGTCTCCACAGACTCCTCAGTGCACCACTCCCCTTTTTCCCCTCGTCAGTTCTGTGATTCACCTCATCTTTCATAGACTCATCTGATATATCATTCCCAAATATCTGAATACATTCACCTCCTCCATACTCACTCTCTCCAATCTGATATCCAATCTTTCGTTATCTAAATTTTTTATCCTTATCACCTTATTCTCTTCCTATAAAGCCTCTCCTCATTTAGCAACGACTCGGACTTACGACTGACTCTCTGACCACTATGCATACTTAATGTATATTAGAGCTGATTTCCTCTATTCTGTTTATTACAATATACAGTACACTACTATATAAACATTTAAAAATATACCAGAAATGTTATACTGTGGTACCCCAAGGTTCGTACAGCTCCCAATTCAAACAATTATGTAAGTGTATTATTGTAAGTGCTTTTGTAAGTGTAATTTTGGGGTCTGAAACGGACTAATGTAATTTACATTATTCCTTATCGGAACAAATTCGTTTGGTAACAGCACTCGAACAACCTTCTGGAACAAATTATGGCTGAAACTCGGGTTACCACTGTAAATGGTGCAAATGTGACATTAAGACAATATCAAAGATGAATGAGACAAACCCACTACTATTATAATATGCTCCTCACTTAGCGACAAATTCGTTTACCAACTTACTCTCAGGAATGGAACTCGGTCGTTAACCCTTTGACTGTTTTGGCCGTATATATGTGTCTTATGAACCAGCGTTTCGTATGTATTAATACTCTTAAATTCTAGCGGCTTTAAATCAAGCAGGAGAAACCTGGTAGCCCACATGTGAGAGAATGGGTCTGTGTGGTCAGTGTGCACAGTATAAAAAAAAATCCTGCCATACAGTGCATGAGAAAAAAAAACTCCAACCATGTTTTTGGATTAAAATGCCGACTGGGGTGTATTTTCGTATAGTACACTGGTCCCTCGTTTTTCGTAATTAATCCGTTCCTGGAGCCGTTACTATAAACAAAATTTACGATTTACGAATCAATTTTCCCCATAAGAAATAATGTAAATACAATTAATCCGTTCCTGACACCCAGAAGTATTAAAACAAAAAAATTTTTAACATGAAATATACATGTAGTACATAAACAATACAATGGGAAATGATGAATGAAACATTAACAGCATAACACTTAACCTTTATTGGAGATTCTTCTTAGTGTATGGGAGACTGGAGGAGGAGAGAGAGAGGATTGTTTATAGTTTGGAAGGGGAATCCCCTTCCATCAACACCTCAGGTACCATTTGCTTTTCTGGGGTTGCTTCTCTTCTCTGTTTCTTAATGCCACTAGGACCACCTTGAGAGTCACTGGAGTCCTGTCTCACAAAATAACTGTGGAGAGAGCTCTGTTTCTGGCCTCTCTTTAACACTTCCCTAAAATGGCCCAAGACTTTGTCACTGTACATATTGCCAACCTGGCTTGCAACAACCTTGTTAGGGTGATGTTTCTCCATAAAGCTTTCCATCTTACCCCACATAGTAAAAATCTCTTTAATTTCTGAAGAAGGCACCTTCTTCCATCTCTCTTCCTCCTCCTCTGCAGCAAGATTCTGAGCTGCGATGTGTTGCTCTTCCTGCTGAAGCTCTTGCAGCTCCTCCTCTTCAAGGGGGGCTCCTTGGCGTGGTGAAGAGGCTCTTGGTCTGAGGAATTAGACCTATCGGTCTTCTTCCTCAGACCGAACCTAATTACCCCCCAATCTCCCCTCCCCTATCCCATCCTCCCCATCCTCCCCTTTTTCCTTTCCTCCTCCTCCTCCCCACTCCTCCCTTTTGCCCTTCCTCTTTTTGTCCTTTGGGATTTCTCCCACAGGCACGCTAGTTCCTAGGTAGAGGAAAGGACACCGGGGTCGATCCCATTCCGTTGAGGTTTCTTGGCGGTGGCGTAGTTTGCCGTGGAATCTGGATTGCCTAGGGATGTCCCGATCCCTCTCCGGTATCCCGGAGTAGCTTTGGGTGTCTTTTGGGCGACGGGTGTATCTCTGGAAGCCACCTTTCGGATTCCGGGGGTGGTGGCTGAAGGAGGTATGCTTTGTGGCGGATATCCGGCCGCCCTCTCTTTTGTCCACCGAGGTAGCTCGGCAGATGTGAGGTTGCTATCCCAGATTGCTGGTTTACTGGCATGAAGGGTAGGGTATGGCACGGGTTCCATGCTGCATCTGCGCTACTAGCGGTGTCGAGTCCTCTTGGGCGCGGAGGGAGATTTCTGGCCCTTTCATTCCTCCTAGGAACTATCCCTCCCCGGTCCCCCCTTTTTTTTTCTTTTTTTTATTTTTATTTTCTTTTCTTCTTTCTTTTTTTTTCTTAAAAACAAAAAGAAAGAAGTAACCTAACCATGGCAGCCCTAGTCCATGAACCTGGTACCCCCGGGCCCCTTCTTGATACCGCACCCCGTTCTGACCCCGCCTCGTCTTTGGACCACTCTTCAGACATTCCTCATGCCTCTGTACCTATTGCCGGTGCTGTTTCCTCACCTGCTTCAGGTACTGAGGCCTCGACTGACTCCTTCGATTTACCAGACCTTCGCTCTCCTCTGACTATGCTTCCGGCCTCTCCCTCTACGGTGCGGCAATTTTCAAATCGCCGACCCGTTCCACGTCGGACCAACTCTGGTCCCACGCCTAAACGTCAACGACAATTACCTGCTGATGATACTTCTCCACCTTCACCTTCTCGTTCTTCTCAGAAAAGATCGACACGTCCTTCACTACCTTTCCACGCTCAGTTTCAGACTGAACAGTGGACTAAATTCTTCACTTTACGACCAACTTCCTCTACTGCCTATCTTTCTGACCATAGTATTGGCAAGGCACTCCTACGCCATGTTGGTAAAGATATTTCTTTTCATGCTCTTAAGAGCGGTACGCGCATCATTACCGTACAGAATGCTACCCAGGCTCGTGAGCTCTCTCGTCTTTCCCATATAGATACTGTTCCTGTCACCCTTGAAAAACATCATTCCCTCAATTCTTGTAGTGGTACCGTTATTCTGCCCCATACCATAGTTCAACAAAATTTCCAGACATGTGGCACCGACATTCTAGAACAGCTGGAACTCCAAGATCTCCCAATCCTCAAGGTAGACACTTACGTTCTTCCTGCCCGTGGGCGGAGACGATACCCTAGCAATGTGGCTCGTTTAACTTTTGACAGCCGAGAACTCCCATCCTCAGTTTATATAGCAGGACATCGGTTACAAGTTCGAAAGGTGATCCCTACACCACAACAGTGTAGAAATTGCTGGCGATTTGGCCATCCAGCGAAATATTGCAGATCTATCGCCGAATGCCCAGTCTGTGGTGCCGATGACCATTCTAATACGTCTTGCAATCGATCTCCCTCTTGCCTTAACTGTCATGAGGCTCACCCTTCGTACTCTCGCCGTTGTCAGGTCTATTTAAACGAGCGGGAAATCCGTTACCTCAAAGAGACAGAAGGTCTCCCTTATGCCATGGCAGTTTCTCATCTCCGCCTCCAAGGGAGACTCCCACGTGTTTCTTATTCCCGTGTTTCAAAACGTCCCCCCACTTCTGGTATCCCATCTTCTACACCCACCTCTGTGGTTACCTCTCCCATAATCACTCCTGTATCTAATCCTTTTGCTGTCCTCGGCTCAGACGTCCCTACTTCAACGCCTCAGTCTAATCTCGCTTCTTCGAGTTCTCTCTTACAAGCCTCAGTATCGACGAGACCTCGTACGACACCTCTTCCCAATCGTCCCTCTACTTCTCAAAAGTCAAAAAAAGGTCCGGTAACACCTCCTACCCATCTTCCACCTCCTCATTTTACCCTCCCTGTCTCTGTCCCTAGTTCTTCCCCTCTCACTGGCTCAGTTACAAGTGCAGAGGTTCACCCTCCTCCTCGTAATGTACCTTCCTCCCCTGTTCCCTCCCAAGTTTCTATCTCTTCTGCTACCTCCCAGGTTCCTGTCTCTTCTGTCCCCTGCCACGCTTCTCCAGTTCCCTCCACCCTTTCGCCCCCCCCTACCTTGGTACAGTCCAATACAGTTCCAATCTTTACTCATCCTCCCCCTACCATTCCCAATATTGTCTCCCATACAACATCTCTGAATTCTGAAACACTTGAAGCAATCTCTGAATATATTGCAGAGACCAAACCATCAATGGACACTGATCCACCTTCCGCTCTTTCTCTCTCCTCTGCTCCATCTGCGCAACTCCTTTCTTCACAGCGCACCGTTCCTTCGCTGCTTGAACATTTTCCACTGCCTCCGCATGTGGACTTTTCTAACCCTCCTAGTCCGTAGGAACCCTTACCTGCGGATTTCAAGTATCTTTATCATTGCCATTCATGGCCTTTTTACAGTGGAATATACGTGGCCTCAGGGGTAATCGGGGTGAGCTTCAGATGTTACTCTCCCAGTTTGCCCCTGTTGGTGTTTGCTTACAGGAACCAAAATTACACTCTGCTGTTATTTCTCACATCTCAGGCTATAATTTATTGTATTCTTCAGATCCTTTTCCTGATGGGACCTTTAATGAAAGTGCCCTTCTTCTCCGCACTGATATTCCGTACCATCAGCTATTTGTTCATACTTCGCTGCATTACACAGCAGCCCGTATCCACTTACATAGGTGGTATACGCTCTGTTCTTTATATCTCTCTCCTTCTCGGGCATTATCTATTCCGGATTTTGCCTTCCTTGTTTCGTCATTACCGCCACCAATTCTGTTACTTGGTGATTTTAATGCCCACCACTTCCTCTGGGGAGGGTCTCACTGTGATTCCCGTGGAATTCAGTTAGAGGCTTTTCTTGCCACCCACCCCCTCCATGTTTTAAATACAGGTACTCACACCCATTTTGATCCTCGGACTCATACTCTCTCTTGCATCGATCTCTCAGTTTGCTCTTCCTCCGCCGCATTAGACTTTACTTGGTCTGTTCTCCCGGACTTACATGACAGTGATCATTTCCCAATCATTCTTACTTCCCCTTCATATTCGCCACCTCTTCGCACCCCACGCTGGCAATTTAATCGGGCAAATTGGAACCTTTACTCACACCTGACTGTTTTTAAAGAGGTTCCTTCTTCGTCCTCCATCGATGAGCTTTTACACCTCTTCTCATCCTCCGTTTTCACCGCAGCTTCTCATTCTATACCCCAAACTTCGAGCAGGCATTCTCAGAAATGCGTGCCTTGGTGGTCTCCTGCTTGTGCTCGTGCAGTACGTTTGAAACGCGCTGCATGGGGCAGGTACCGGTACAATAGAACCACAGAGCGACTCCTTGATTTTAAACAGAAGCGTGCGATCGCTCGCCGTGTCATCCGTGACGCTAAACGCACTTGCTGGCGAGATTATGTCTCCACCATCACCTCTGCTTCCTCTATGAGTGCAGTCTGGAAAAAAGTACGAAAACTGAGTGGTAAATATTCTCCTGACCCGGCTCCTGTTCTGCGGGTTGCCGGTGTTGATATAGCAAACCCACTAGATGTTGCCAATGAAATTGGCAATCATCTGGTCCGTATTTCTCAGGGACTCCATCTATGCCCCTCATTTCTTTCCTCAAAGTCTGCCAGAGAGTTAGCACCCTTGGACTTTTCTTCTCTCAGAGAAGAACAGTATAATGTGCCTTTTACACTTCAAGAACTGGAGGCAACACTCTCAGCTTGTCGATCATCGGCAGCTGGGCCCGACGACATTCATATTCGTATGCTACAACATTTACATCAGTCAGCCCTTGCAGTCCTATTACGCCTTTACAATCTTATTTGGTCACAAGGAGTTCTTCCACAGCTGTGGAAATCCGCCATTGTTCTCCCTTTCCGCAAACCAGGCACTACGGGACATGAAACCTCCCACTATCGTCCCATTGCTCTTACCAGTGCAGTTTGCAAAGTAATGGAACGTCTAGTAAATAGACGTTTAGTGTGGTATTTAGAGACACACAACAGTCTCTCCACTCGTCAATATGGCTTTCGTAAGGGACGTTCTACCATAGACCCCTTACTGCGCTTGGATACGTATGTTCGTAATGCCTTTGCGAATAACCACTCAGTTATTGCCATATTTTTTTATCTTGAGAAGGCATATGACACAACTTGGAGGTATAATATTTTAGCCCAAGCCCACTCCTTAGGCCTTCGAGGCAATCTACCATCCTTCCTTAAGAACTTTTTAACTGACAGGCATTTCCGTGTTCGGGTTAATAATGTGCTCTCCCCGGACTTTATCCAAGCTGAAGGTGTCCCCCAGGGATGTGTTCTGAGCACAACACTTTTTCTCCTTGCTATTAATGATTTGGCCTCTAGTCTTCCATCAAATATTTGGTCATCACTCTATGTTGATGACTTCGCTATTGCCTGTGCAGGCGCTGACTGTCACCTCCTTACAGTTTCTCTCCAGCATGCAGTCGACCGTGTTTCCAATTGGGCCACCACACATGGGTTTAAATTTTCCAGCACTAAAACCCACCAAATCACTTTCACTAGACGCTCTGTCATCTCTGATCATCCTTTGTACCTCTATGGCTCACGTATCCCTGAACGTGATACAGTCAAGTTTCTGGGCCTCCTCTTTGATCGTAGGTTATCCTGGAAACCTCACATTACCTCTCTGAAGGCAACTTGTCACAGCCGGCTGAACCTTCTTAAAACCCTTGCTCATCTTTCGTGGGGAGCTGATCGTCGAACCCTCCTTCACCTACATTCCACCCTTATTTTATCGAAACTTGATTATGGTGACCAGATCTATTCAGCGGCATCTCCTGCTACTCTCTCTAGCCTTAACCCCATTCATCACCAAGGATTACGTTTATGCCTTGGTGCTTTTCGCTCTTCCCCTGTCGAAAGCCTCTATGCAGAAGCGAACGTTCCATCCTTATCCGATCGCCGTGATGCCCATTGCCTGCGCTACTATGTACGCTCTCATGATCTCCGCAATCCTTCCATTTATAGAATGGTCACTGATATTAGTAGACATTCTTTATTTGTTCGCCGCCCCTGCTTACTCCGTCCCTTCTCTCTTCGCCTTCATTCGCTCTTGTCTTCTCTGCAACTACCACCTTTCTATGTACATGTAGCATCACACTTTTCCCTACCCCCCTGGGAAGTTCCAGCTGTTCGAGTCTGTTCTTTCTCCCTCCCTTGCTCGAAAGCCCAACTGTCTACGGTCGCTTCCCGCTCTCTTTTTCTTGACCACTTTCACTCTCATTCTCATGCCATTGCTGTGTACACAGATGGCTCTAAGTCTTCTGACGGCGTAGGATTCGCAGCAGTGTTTCCGGACAGCGTCGTACAAGGGCATTTACTATCTTCAGCTAGTATTTTTACTGCTGAATTATATGCCATCCTTACAGCACTTATCCGTATTGCATCTATGCCTGTGTCATCATTTGTGGTTGTCTCAGACTCCCTTAGTGCTTTACAGGCTATACAAAAATTTGATACACCTCACCCCTTAGTCCTCCGTATCCAACTTTGGCTACGCCGCATCTTTACTAAGCATAAAGATATTGTTTTTTGTTGGGTCCCTGGTCATGTTGACGTACAGGGCAATGAACAGGCAGACACTGCTGCGCGGTCAGCAGTACATGACCTACCAGTTTCTTATAGAGGTATTCCATGTACGGACTATTTTGCTGTAATATCTTCCCACCTTCACACCCGTTGGCAACAACGTTGGTCTACTATGCTCGGCAACAAACTTCAGTCTATTAAACCGAGTATAGGTTACTGGCCGTCTTCTTATCACCAGTGTCGAGGTTGGGAGACTACTCTCTCCCGTCTTCGCATTGGCCATACTCGTCTTACTCATGGATATCTCATGGAGAGGCGTCTTGCTCCTCTCTGTGAGAATTGCCAAGCTCCATTATCAGTCAGCCACATTCTGTTGGACTGCCCACTTTATCAACGAGCACGCAGAATTTACCTCTGTCGTCGTCTTCGCCCCGCTGCTCTCTCTTTACCTTCCCTTCTCGCTGATGGACCCACCTTTCATCCGGACTCTCTCATTGACTTTTTGACAACGACTGACTTACTCCACAAATTTTGATACGTTCAGCCCTTTCTACTTGTATCTCTTGCTACCCTCTACCCCCGTACTATCCCCTGCCCCGCTGTTTTCTGTAACCTGCTGATCATCCCCCCTCCCTTCTGCCATCCAATTCCCTTGCTTCCTTCCCTACCCTGCAGCGCTGTATAGCCCTTGTGGCTTAGCGCTTCTTTTTGATTATAATAATAATGTGCACTCAGTGTGTGCAGTATGAGAATAATCGGGGACCACTTAGTACCTTGTGGGAACATCAGTTCAATTGAGTGCCAGCTAGAGCAAATAGCATGGCAAACACCAGTGATTCACTGATGTCATGTCATATTAACACTCACATTTTCAGAGGGAAGTAAAATTAGGTTTGATAAATACACAAGTGGGTGTGAGTTAGACCTAACTAGCTTGTGCTACTAGGTCAGATGTCATGTTCCTTCCTTCACTGGATGTGACCTGACTTGGTGGGTTATCGGTCTAAGCCGGGGGATGACACAGACCTGCCTTGCATGGGCCAGTAGGCCTGCTGCAGTGTTCCTTCTTTTTTATGTTCTAATGTATTGGGCTGGCTGGCTGGCTTTGGCTGTGTCTGTATCTGTCTGTGTATATCTCTGTCTCTCACATGTACAGTGGACCCCCGCATAACGATATTATTTCAATCCAGAAGTCTGTTTGGGTGCCGTTATAGACCGAATTTGTTCCCATAAGAAATATTGTGAATTAGATTAGTCCATTTCAGACCCCTAAAAATACACCTACAAAAGCACTTACAAAAATAAACTTACATAATTGGTCGAGTTGGGAGCTGATCGTTATCCGGGGGTCTACTGTACTTATAAATACAATTATACATAATGTAAATTACCTAGGATAACCCAAAAATTCCAAACCAAGTGCTATACAGTGTTTGTAGATTATTTATTTTTATTAATACATTGGCCGATTCCCACCAAGGCAGGGTGGCCCAAAAAAAGAAAAACTTTCATCATTCACTCCATCACTCTCTTGCCAGAGGGGTGCTTTACACTAGAATTATAAAACTGCAACATTAACACCCCTCCTTCAGAGTGTAGACACTGTACTTCCCATCTCCAGGACTCAAGTCCGGCCTGCCAGTTTCCCTGAATCCCTTCATAAATGTTACTTTGCTCACACTCCAACTGCACGTCAAGTATTAAAAAAAGCATTTGTCTCCATTCACTCCTATCAAATACGCTCATGCACGCTTGCTGGAAGTCTAAGCCCCTCGCACACAAAACCTCCTCCCTCCAACCCTTCCTAGGCTGACCCCTACCCCACCTTCCCTCCACTACAGACTTATACACTCCAGAAGTCATTCTGTTTTGTTCCATTCTCTCTACATGTTCGAACCACCTCAACCCCTCCTCAGCCCTCTGGATAATAGTTTTGGTAATCCCATGCCTTCTCCTAATTTCCAAACTACGAATTCTCCGCATTATATTCACACCACATATTGCCCTCAGATATGACATCTCCACTGCCTCCAGCCTTCTCCTCGTTGCAACATTCATCACCCATGTTTCACACCCATATGGGAGTGTTGGTACAACTATACTCTCATACATTCCCCTCTTTGGTTCCACAGACAAAGCTCTTTGTTTCCACAGACTCTTAAGTGCACCACTTACCCTTTCCTCCTCATCAATTCTACGATTCACTTCATCCTTCATAGACCCATCTGCTGACACGTCCACTCCTAAATATCTGAATACATTCACCTCCTCCATACTCTCTCCAATCTGATATCCAATCTTTCCCATCTAATCTTTTTATCCTCATAACCTTACTCTTCCCTGTATTTACTTTTATTTTTATTTTACATACCCTACCAAATTCATCCACCAACCTCTGCAACTTCTCTTCAGAATCTCCCAAAAGCACAGTGTCATCAACAAAGAGCAACTGTGACAACTCCACTTTGTATTTGATTCTTTATCTTTCAACTCCACACCTCTTGCCAAGACCCTCGCATTCACTTCTCTTACAACCCTATCTATAAATATATTGAACAACCACGGTGACATCACACATCCTTGTCTAAGGCCTACTTTTACTGGGAAATAATTTCCCTCTCTCCTACATACTCTAACCTGAGCCTCACTATCCTCATAAAAACTCTTCACTGCTTTCAGTAACCTACCTCCTATACCATACATCTGCCACATTGGCCCCCTA
Organism: Cherax quadricarinatus; assembly: GCF_038502225.1. Taxonomy (NCBI): domain Eukaryota; kingdom Metazoa; phylum Arthropoda; class Malacostraca; order Decapoda; family Parastacidae; genus Cherax; species Cherax quadricarinatus. The sequence goes on from NC_091344.1 coordinate 14,745,999, forward strand.
TCCACCTTGTTATATGCCTTTTCCAAATCCATAAATGCCACAAAAACCTCTTTACCTTTATCTAAATACTGTTCATCTATGTTTCACTGTAAACACTTGATCTACACACCCCCTACCTTTCCTAAAACCTTGTTCATCTGCTATCCTACTCTCCATCTTACTCTTAATTCTTTCAATAATAACTCTACCATACACTTTACCAGGTATTCTCAACAGACTTATTCCCCTATAATTTTGCACTCTTTTATCCCCTTTGCCTTTATACAAAGGAACTATGCATGCTCTCTGTCAATCCCTAGGTACCTTACCCTCTTCCACATAAATAAACATGATTACACACAGAAGACAGATAAGTTGAACTAGATAGACAGATTAGCAGACCTAGGCAGATAGACAGACAGATGTACAAATACAGACAGATGTGAAGACAGACAGGCAGACAGATAGACAGACATACAGAGACATGTTTGTGTGCAAGAGTAAAAACATATAAATGCAGGGTTCCCCCCTCCAGCAGTGCACATTCATCAAATGTCACTTGTTATCTGACGCTTGTCATAACACCATTCTTCAAGGAGTTTCATATTATACCCCAGGCACACACAGAAGACAGAAAGACAGATAAGCTGAACCAGACAGACAGATAAGCAGAGCTAGGCAGACAGATAGATAGACACAGACAGAAAGATATACAAAAGACATGTTTATGTACAAGAAAAAAAACATATAAAAGAAAGGGTCCCTCAAGCAGCCCACATTCATCAAATGTCACTGGCTGTCACTCATCTGACCCTTGTCATAACACCATTCTTCAAGGAGTTTCATACTCCAGTGTGTCTAAAACATTGCTGGGACCTATAAATACTTTGTATATATTTCTAGACAATAGTCAATGACCAAGGCTGGTGAAAATGTTCACCTGTCACTGTGATTGTTACTATTTGAGTACTATTTCAGTACATAATATTAGTGTCAGAACTAAAATTGGCTATGAAATCACAAGAACTATTATAGATGTAATTATCAGAACATAAAAATTACGTGAATTAAAATAAAAACAAGAAAAAGGGTAACTCGGCAACACTTCTGCAAGAGGCAGGGCTGGATGTTGCCATCCGGTGAGCATCCAGACCAAAACTTCGTGGTCTTATATCTAGGTAAGAACATAAAGAAGGAACAATGCAGCAGGTCTACTGACCCATGCAAAGCAGGTCCATATCTCCCCCCCAGATTATCCCAATTACCCACCTAGTCAGGTCACTTCCACTTAAGGAAGGAGCATGGCATCAGACCAAGTAGCACAAGTTAGTCAGGTCCAACTTGCACCCACCCACACCCACTCACGTATTTATCTAACCTATTTTTAAAACTACACAACGTTTTAGCCTCTATAACTGTACTTGGGAGTTTGTTCCACTCATCTACAACTCAATTACCAAACCAGTGCCTTCCTATATCCTTCCTGAATCTGAATTTTTCCAACTTGAAACCATTGCTGTGAGTCGTCTCTGTTAGATATTTTTAGCGCGCTATTTACTGGTCCTAAATTTTTTTTTTTGGTCTTATACCACACAGAAAATTGCCCTCTTTAATTTAAAAACAAAGATTTTTTTTTATTTTTTCAAAATATTCAGAGCACCACGCAAGTGAACGTAGATCTACGTTTGGACAGTTTAAGGGTTAAAAATATAATTAAATGTATGTAGGAATTTAAATAAAACACATTTTTTCACTTGTTAAGCAACATGTTTATTACCATACAATTTTTTTTTTCAATCTCACCTAGCTGGTGAGAAACTTTCAATACCGAATGATCCTTTTGGGTTTGGTGCTTAACTCTATAATAATATTGAGAGTTTCTTGACTCAAGGAACTGGACTGGTTCTCCCATTCCTTGAATAGAAACATGCTGCTTCCCATTCTCCAAGCACTATGAATGAACCCTACAAGTTTGTGCTTTTTCCCTAAACAGTTACTGTGCATCATGTAGGCCATAATTATTACTATCTTCAGGACCTCTATCGCTTTTTCCAGGTATATTTTGCCCTTGCGCCCTTCCAGCCTGGCTTTTTCCTTTCATGTCTCCTAGGGTCACGAGTGAGAAGTCCAGCTGGTGAAAACAAACATGCATGTAAGTTATTTTTATTGTAAATAAAAAAAAACAGCATTTACTCTATCCAATTATATTTTAGACTACTACCATTGCATTTATATCCAGTGTCATTTCTGGAGCACATTACAATTAGAATATTTTCTTCACTAAATTATTTGCAAATTTCTTTTTAAAGGATGATACCTTGATACTGGTGAAAGTCTTGATCCAAAGCATTAGCAGTTCCCTTCCTTGGTTCAAACCTGATTACACTCCCATTCCCCAGGCACTAATGTTTCCTTATGATTATAACATTTGCAAATCATGGATACAAGATTAACCTATATCATACTTCATCTTAAAGTATGACATTCATTCACTGAAGTACTGAGGATATGAAATAAACGTTTGCCCCACTCTTTGTGCCGTATCATTTCATACCATGAAACCCTAACACCAGATTTATTTGACCCTTTTTCTTCAAGGGAAAGGAAGACTCGGTGCCTTTAATTTAGGAACTGGACTTCACCTGCCATATCCTTGATCAAACCTGACTACTTCCCAGACCCTGTATGACCTTACCGAGGGGTTCAGTGTTTCCATGTGAACATGATAATGATAATTTGATATTTTAAGAGTTGGCTGTTTTGATGCAGGTGAAGGGCTCTTAATCGAAGACCTGTTTAAGGGACTCTGCTTGTCGTGGTAAAGAGGCTTTTGGTCTGAGTTAGACCATTTGGTCTTCTTCTTCTGACTGAGCCTAATCTCCCCCATCCTTGTCACATTCCTCCTTTCCCCAACCTCCCTCTCTACTTTTCCTGTTTTCAGCTTTTGTGGTCTTTCCCTCAGGCATTATAGTTCCTAGGTTGAGGAAAGGGTATCATTGTCCATCCCATTCTGTTGAGGTCCTTGGTGGTGTAGTTTGCCATGGAATCTGGATCATTCAGGGATGTCCTGATCCCTCTCCGGTCTCCCAGGGAAGGTTTGTGATATCTTTCGGGTGATGGGTGTATCTCTGGAAGCTGCCTGTCAGATCCCGGGAGGTGATGGCCAAAGGAGGTATGCCTTGTGGCGGGTATCTTGTCCACCGAGGTGGCTCAGTAGATGTGAGGCTGTTATCCTGGACTGCTGGTTTACTGGCATGAAAGGTAGGGTATGGCACAGGTTCTATGCCGCATCTGCACTACTGGCTGCAATGAGGTCCTCTTGGGCATGGAGGGGGATTTAAGGCCCTTTCATTCCTCCTAGGAGCTACCCATCCACGTTCCCCCCCCCTTTTTTTCCTTTGTTTTGGGGAAAAATAAATAAGTAACTTAACCATGGAGTCCCAGATCCATGAAACTGCTCTTCTCAGGCCTTTTTCTGCTGCAGTGCCCTCTTATGACCCTATCTCGTTATCAGACCAATCTTTGGACCTTTTTAACGGTCTGGTACCTCCTGCAGGTAGCATTTCATCGCCCACTCTGAGGTTCTGCCTGACTCCTTTGATACACCTGACTTCCACACATCTTTGACCATGCTTCCAGCTTCTCCCTTTATAGTGTGTCTTATTAGTCTTGAAGATGCCATATTAATAATGATAATAATAACACAATAATAATCACTAAGGAGCATTATTATTATTATAATAAAAAAGAAGCGCTAAGCCACAAGGGCTATACAGCGCTGAAGGGTAGGGAAGGAAGTGAGGGTATCGGGCGGCATAAGAGGGGAGGGATGATTAGTAGGTTACAGAAAACAGCAGGGCAGGGGTAGAGGGTAGCAAGAGATTGAGGTAGAAAGGGCTGAAGGTATCATCAGAGTTTGTGGAGTAAGTCAGTTGTTGTCAAAAAGTCAATGACAGTCCAGATAAAAGGTGGGTCCATCAGCAAGAAGGGAAGGTAAAGAGAGAGCAGCGGAGCGAAGACAACGTTGGAGGTAAATTCTGCGTGCTCGTTGATAAAGTGGGCAGTCTAACAGAATGTGGCTGACCGATAATGGAACCTGACAATTCTCACAGAGAGGAGCAGGGCGCCTCTCCATGAGATATCCATGAGTAAGACGAGTATGGCCAATGCGAAGGCGGGAGAGAGTAGTCTCCCAACCTCGGCACTGGTGACAAGAAGACGGCCAATAACCTATACTCAGTTTAATAGAACAAAGTTTGTTAGTGAGCAGAGCAGACCAACGTTGTTGCCAACGGGTGTGAAGGTGGGTAGCTATTACAGCAAAATAGTCCAGAAATGGAACACCTCTATATGAAATTGGTAGGTCATGTACTGCTGACCGCGCAGCAGTGTCTGCCTGTTCATTGCCCTGTACGTCAACATGACCAGGGACCCAACAAAAAACAATATTTTTATGCTTGGTAGAGATATGGCGTAGCCAAAGTTGGATACGGAGAACTAGGGGGTGAGGTGTATCAAATTTCCGTATAGCCTGTAGAGCACTAAGGGAGCCTGAGACAACCACAAATGATGACACGGGCATAGATACGATACGAATAATTGGTGCAAGAATGGCATACAATTCAGCAGTAAAAATGCTAGCCGAAGATAGTAAATGCCCTCGCACAATGCTGTCCGGAAACACTGCTGCAAATCCGACGCCATCAGAAGATTTAGAGCCATCTGTGTACACGGCGATGGCATGAGAATGAGAGTGGAAATGGTCAAGAAAAAGAGAGCGGGAAGCCACCGTAGGCAGTTGGGCTTTCGAGCAAGGGAGTGAGAAAGAACAGACCCAAACAGCTGGAACTTCCCAGGGGGGTAGGGAAAAGTGAGATGCTACATGAACATATAAAGGCGGTAACTGAAGGGAAGACAAGAGCGAATGTAGGCGAAGAGAGAAGGGACGGAGCAAACGAGCGGCGAACAAATAAAGAATGTCTACTAATATCAGTGACCATTCCATAAATGGAAGGAATGCGGAGATTGTGAGAGTGCACATAGTAGCGAAGGCAATGGGCATCACGGCAATCAGACAAGGATGGAACATTCGCTTCTGCATAGAGGCTCTCAACAGGGAAAGAGCGAAAAGCACCAAGGCATAAACGTAATCCTTGGTGATGGATAGGGTTAAGGAGAGTAGCAGGAGAGGCCGCTGAATAGATCTGGTCATTATAATCGAGTTTTGATAAAATGAGGGGTGAATGTAGGCGAAGGAGAGTTTGACGATCAGCTCCCCATGAAAGATGAGCAAGGGTTTTAAGAAGGTTCAGCCGGCTGTGACAAGTTGCCTTTAGAGAGGTAATGTGGGGTTTCCAGGATAACCTATGGTCAAAGAGAAGGCCTAGAAACCTGACTGTATCACGTTCAGGGATACGGGAGCCATAGAGGTACAAAGGATAATCGGAGATGACAGAGCGTCTAGTGAAAGTAATTTGGTGAGTTTTGGTACTGGAAAATTTAAACCCATGCATGGTGGCCCAATTGGAAACACGGTTGACCGCATGCTGGAGAGAAACTGTAATGAGGTGACAGTCAGTGCCTGCACAAGCAATAGTGAAGTCATCTACATAGAGTGATGACCAAATATTGGATGGAAGAACAGAGGCCAAATAATTTATAGCAAGGAGAAAAAGTGTTGTGCTTAGAACACATCCCTGAAGGACACCTTCAGCTTGGACAAAGTCCGGGGAGAGCACATTATTGACTCGAACACGGAAATGTCTGTCAGTTAAAAAGTTCTTAAGGAAAGATGGTAGATTGCCTCGGAGGCCTAAGGAGTGGGCTTGGGCCAAAATATACCTCCAAGTTGTGTCATATGCCTTCCCGAGGTCAAAAAATATGGCAATAACTGAGTGGTTATTCGCAAAGGCATTACGAACATATGTATCCAAACATAGTAAGGGGTCTATGGTAGAACAGCCCTTATGAAAGCCATATAGACGAGTGGAGAGACTGTTGTCTCTCTCTAAATACCACATTAAACGTCTATTTACCAGACGTTCTATCACTTTGCAAACTGCACTGGTAAGAGCGATGGGACGATAATGGGAGGCTGCATGTCCTGTAGTACCCGGTTTGCGGAAAGGGAGAACAATGGCAGATTTCCACAGCTGTGGAAGAACTCTTTGTGACCAACATAAGAACATAAGAAAGGAGGAACACTGCAGGAGGCCTGCTGGCCCATACTAGGCAGGTCCTTTACAATTCATCCCACTAACAAAACATTTGCCCAACCCAATTTTCAATGCCACCCAAGAAATAAGCTCTGATGTGAAAGTCCCACTCAAATCCAACCCCTCCCACTCATGTACTTATCCAACCTAGATTTGAAACTACCCAAAGTCCCAGCCTCAATAACCCAACTAGGTAGACTGTTCCACTCATCAACTACCCTATTTCCAAACCAATACTTTCCTATGTCCTTTCTAAATCTAAACTTATCTAATTTAAATCCATTACTGCGGGTTCTCTCTTGGAGAGACATCCTCAAGACCTTATTAATATCCCCTTTATTAATATCTATCTTCCACTTATACACTTCGATCAGGTCTCCCCTCATTCTTCGTCTAACAAGTGAATGTAACTTAAGAGTCTTCAATCTTTCTTCATAAGGAAGATTTCTAATGCTATGTATTAATTTAGTCATCCGACGCTGAATGTTTTCTAACGAATTTATGTCCATTTTGTAATACGGAGACCAGAACTGAGCTGCATAATCTAGGTGAGGCCTTACTAATGATGTATAAAGCTGCAGTATGACCTCTGGACTTCTGTTGCTTACACTTCTTGATATAAATCCCAGCAATCTATTTGCCTTATTACGTACGCTTAGGCATTGCTGTCTTGGTTTAAGGTTGCTGCTCACCATAACCCCCAAGTCCTTTTCGCAATCTGTATGGCTAAGTTCTACATCATTTAACTTATAAGTACTAGGGTTATGGGCACTCCCAAGCTTCAGAACCTTGCATTTATCTACATTGAACTGCATCTGCCACTTTTCTGACCAAGAATAGAGTTTGTTTAAATCCTCCTGAAGTTCCATAACATCTACGTTTGAATCAATTATCCTACCTATCTTTGTGTCATCGGCGAATTTGCTCATATCACTAGTAATTCCCTCATCAAGATCATTGATATATATTATAAACAACAACAGGCCCAAGACTGATCCCTGTGGAACGCCACTTGTTACAGATCCCCACTCGGATTTAACCCCATTTATGGACACTCTCTGCTTCCTGTCAGTGAGCCATGACTCGATCCACGAGAGCACTTTTCCCCCAATGCCATGAGCTGCCACTTACTTTAACAGTCTATGGTGCGGAACTCTATCAAAAGCCTTACTAAAATCTAAGTAAATAATATCAAATTCTTTATTGTGGTCAACAGCCTCAAAAGCTTTAGTGAAGAAAGTTAATAAATTAGTTAGACAAGACCGGCCTCTTGTGAATCCATGCTGAGTATCATTAATCAAGCTATGCTTATCGAGATGGCTTCTTATAATCTCAGCTATAATTGACTCTAGTAATTTGCCTACAATTGAGGTCAGGCTTATTGGGCGGTAATTTGACGGTAACGACTTGTCCCCTGTTTTAAAAATAGGAATTACATTAGCCATCTTCCACATATCAGACACTACACCTGTTTGAAAATAAGATTGAAAAGGCATAAGAGGACTGCAAGGGCTGACTGATGTAAATGTTGTAACATACGAATATGAATGTCATCGGGCCCAGCTGTCGATGATCGGCAAGCGAGAGAGTTGCCTCCAGTTCCTGAAGTGTAAAAGGCACATTATACTGTTCTTCTCTGAAAGAAGAAAAGCCCAAGGGTGCTAACTCTCTGGCAGACTTTGAGGAAAGAAACGAGGAGCAGAGATGGGGCCCCAGAGAAATACGTACCAGATGATTGCCAGTTTCAATGGCAACATCTAGAGGGTTTGCTATATCAACACCGGCAACCCGCAGAACAGGAGCCGGGTCAGGAGAATATTTACCACTCAGTTTCCGTACTTTTTTCCAGACTGCACTCATAGAGGAAGCAGAGGTGATGGTGGAGACATAATCTCGCCAGCAAGTGCGTTTAGCGTCACGGATGACACGGCGAGCGATCGCACTCTTCTGCTTAAAATCAAGAAGTCTCTCAGTGGTTCTATTATACCGGTACCTGCCCCACGCAGCACGTTTCAAATGTACTGCACGAGCACAAGCAGGAGACCACCAAGGCAGGCATTTCTAAGAATGCCTGCCCAAGGTTCGGGGTATAGAATGAGAAGCTGCGGTTAAAACTGAGGACGAGAAGAGGTGTAAAAGCTCATCAATGGAGGATGAAGAAGGAACCTCACTAAAAATAGTTAGTTGTGAGTAAAGGTCCCAATTTGCCTGATCAAATTGCCAGCGTGGGTTACGAAGAGGTGGTGAATATGAAGGGGAGGTAAGAATGATTGGAGAATGATCACTGTCAAGTAAATAACAGACCAGGTGAAGTCTAGTGCAGCAGAGGAAGAGCAGACTGAGAGATCGATGCAAGAGAGAATATGTATGAGTACGAGGATCAAAATGGGTGTGAGTACCTGTATTTAAAACATGGAGGGGGTAGGAAGCAAGAAAAGCCTCTAGCTGAATGCCACAGGAATCACAATGAGACCCCCCCAGAGAAAATCGCATTAAAATCGCCAAGTAACAGAAGTGGTGGCGGTAATGACGAAACAAGAAAGGCAATATCCGGAATAGATAATGCTCGAGAAGGAGAGAGGTACAAAGAACAGAGTATATACCACCTATGCAGGTGGATACGGGCTGCTGTGTAATGCAGCTTAGTACGAACAAATAGCTGATGGTACGGAATATCAGTGCGTAGAAGAAGGGCACTTTTGTTAAAGGTCCCATCAGAAAAAGGATCCGAAGAATACAATAAATTATAGCTTGAGATGGGATAGATAACAGCAGATTGTAATTTTGGTTCTTGCAAGCAAACACCAACAGGGGAAAATTGGGAGAGCAACGTCTGAAGCTCACCCCAATTACCCCTGAGGCCGTGTATATTCCACTGTAAATAGGCCATGACTGGCAACGATAAAGATACTAGAAATCCGCAGGTAGGGGTATTTACGGACTAGAGGGGTTAGAAAAGTCCACATGCGGTGGCATCAAAAAACGTTCAAGCAGCGAAGGAACGGTGCGCTGTGAAGAAAGGAGTTGCGCAGATGGAGAAGAGGAAAGAGAAGGAGCAGAGGGTGGATCAGAGTCCATTGATGGTTTGGTCTCTGCAATATATTCAGGAGATTGCTTCAAGTGTTTCGGAGTTCAGAGACATCGTATGGGAGACAATATTGGAGATGGAAGGAGGAGGAGTTTGAGTAAAGATCGGAGCTGTAAGGGACTGTATCAAGGTGGGGGGGGGGCAAAAGGGTGGAGGGAACTGGAGAAGTGTGGGAGGGGACAGAAGAGGCAGAAACCTGGGAGGTGGCAGAAGAGGAAGAAACTTGGGAGGAGACAGAGGAGGAAGGCACAGTACGAGAAGGAGGATGAACCTCCACACTTGTAACAGAGCCAGTGAAAGGGCAAGACCCAGGTACAGAGACCGGGAAGGTAAAGTGTGGAGGTGGATGAAGGGAAGGAGGGGTTAAAGGAGATTTTTTGGATTTCTGAGAAGTAGAGGGATGATTGGGAGGAAGTGTCGTATGAGGTCTTGTCGATACTGGGGTTTGTGAGGGAGAACACGAAGAAGTGAGAACAGACTGAGGTGTTGAAGTAGGGATGTCTGAGCCCAGGACAGCAAAAGAATTAAATACAGGAGTGACTATGGGACTGGCAACCTCAGAGGAGGCTGCAGAAGATGGGACCCCAGAAGTGGGGGGACGTTTTGAAACGAGAATAAGAAACACGGGGTAGTCTCCCTTGGAGGCGGAGATGAGAAACCGCCATAGCATGAGGGAGACCTTCTTCTTCTTTGAGGCAACGAATTCCCAGCTCATTCAAGTAGACCTGGCAATGGCGAGAGTACGAAGGGTGAGCCTCATGACAATTAAGGCAAGAGGGAGGTCGACTGCAAGACATATTAGAATGGTCATTGGCACCACAGACTGGGCATTCGGCTATAGATCTGCAATATTTTGCTGGGTGGCCAAATCGCCAGCAATTTCTACGCTGTTGCGGTGCAGGGATCACCTTTCGAACTTGTAACTGATGTCCTGCTACATAAACAGAGGATGGGAGTTCACGGCTGTCAAAAGTTAAACGAGCCACATTGCAAGGGTATCGTCTCCACCCGCGGGCAGGAAGAACATAAGTGTCTACCTTGAGAATTGAGAGATCTTGGAGTTCCAGCTGTTTGAGAATGTCATTGCCACATGTCTGGAAATTCTGTTGGACTATGGTATGGGCAGAATGACAGTACCACTACAAGAATTGAGGGAATGATGTTTTTCGATAGTGATCGGAATAGTATCGATATGTGAAAGAAGAGAAAGATCATGAGCTTGGGTAGCATTCTGGACTGTGATGATATGCGTACCACTCTTAAAAGCATGAAAGGAAATATCTCTACCAACATGGCGTAGGAGCGCTTTGCCAATACTATGGTCGGAAAGATAGGCAGTAGAAGAAGTCGGTTGTAAAGAATTTAGTCCATTGTGTGGTCCAAAACAGTGTGGAGAGGGAGTGAATGACATGGTCTTTTCCGAGTAGAATGGGAAGGTAACGAAGTAACGTCATCAGGAGAGTGTCGTTGGTGTTTAGAAGTGGGACCAGAGTTGGTCCAACGTGGGACGGGCTGGCAATTCGAAAATTGCCGCACCATAGAGGGAGAGGCCGGAAGCATAGTCAAAGGAGAGCAGAGGTCAGACAAATCGAAAGAGTCAGTTGAAACCCCGGCACCTGAAGCGGGTGACGAAACAGCACCAGCAAGAGGTACAGGGGTCTTAGGAGTGTCCGAAGGGTGGCCAAAAGACGAGGCGAGGTCAGAACGGGGTGCGGTAACAATAAGGGGCCCGGGGGTAGCGGGGTCATGGACTAGGGACTCCATGGTTTGATTAGTTCTTTCTTTTTGTTTTTAAGAAAAAAAAAGAAAGAAGAAAAGAAAATAAAAATAAAAAAAGATAAAAAAAAGGGGGGACCGGGGAGGGATAGTTCCTAGGAGGAATGAAAGGGCCAGAAATCTCCCTCTGCGCCCAAGAGGACCTCAGCACCGCAAGTAGCGCAGATGCAGCATGGAACCCGTGCCATACCCTACCTTTCATGCCAGTAAACCAGCAATCCAAGATAGCAACCTCACATCTGCCGAGCTACCTCGGTGGACAAAAGAGAGGGCGGCCGGATATCCGCCACAAAGCATACCTCCTTCGGCCACCACCCCTGGAATCCGAAAGGTGGCTTCCAGAGATACATCCATCGCCCGAAAGACACCCAAAGCCACCCTCCGGGATACCGGAGAGGGATTGGGACATCCCCAGGCGATCCAGATTCCATGGCAAACTACGCCACCGCCAAGAACCTCAACGGAATGGGATGGACCCCGGTACCCTTTCCCCTACCTAGGAACTAGCGCGCCTGTGGGAAAAATTCCAAAGGCCAAAAAAGGAAGGGCAAAAGGGAGGGGTGGGGAGGAGGAGGAGGAGAGGAAAAAGGGGAGGATGGGATAGGGAATGGGGGATTGGGGGGTAATTAGGTTTGGTCTGAGGAAGGAGACCGACAGGTCTAATTCCTCAGACCAAGAGCCTCTTCACCACGCCAAGGAGCCCCCCTTGAAGAGGCTAAGGAGCATTAAATATCGTATAAAATGTTAATATAGACATTTTGCTTAATCCATCTAAATACAGCCCACAGCAGAATAAATTAACAAATATGAGTTGTGGTAGCCAGGCAACTTGTAGGACTTGTGGTAGCCAGGCAACTTGTAGGATTTGTGGTAGCCAGGCAACTTGTAGGACTTGTGGTAGCCAGGCAACTTGTGGTAGCCAGGCAACTTGTGGCAGCCAGGCAACCTGTGGTAGCCAGGCAACTTGCAGGACTTGTGGTAGCCAGGCAACTTGTAGGACTTGTGACGAGAACCAGACGCGTTCATTTGGTTTGTTTACATTATGTGTAGTTGGGGTTGGGAGGGCTGCCCTTCCTGGCTGCCTATACTTCCCAACTTTACTTCAGACAAATAAAACTCGCCTCTCACCATACATTAAGACTACAAATATTTTAAGGTAATTAATGAGTGTACTACATATGCATTTTATCGCTCAAGGGAGCGTAGGTATAAGTGGCCAGGCAGGATGCCATACCTCCCACACGCCTTTCTACAAATAAATACTTTTCACCTCTCACCCTACATTAAGACCATTTTAAGACTACAAATATTTTAAGGTAAGTAATGTGTGTACTGTATATGCATTTTATTGCTCTAGAGAGCTTTAAGCATCGTAGTATAGTATGTGTGGGTGGGTTGGCCAGGAGGGCTACCACACCTGACTTCTTAGAGTAAATACTACTCACCTTTTGCCCTACATTAAGACAACAAATATTTTAAGGTAAATAATGAGTGTACTGGGTGTGTATTTTAATTTTTAATGCCTAGTTCTATTGCTAACTTAATATATGTTAAACTTGTTATCTGGCATTTATATGCATTTATAAATGGAAAAAATGGAGTTCTGCTTTCCGGCGAAGTCTGCTTTCCGGCAGTAGCCTGGAACCTAACCTGCCGAATAAGTGGGGCCCTACTGTACAAAGAAAGTCACTATCATGCCAGGGCATTTCAGGCGGACTAATCCTAGTACATAATAACTACTTAAATCTAGACATAATAGGTGGTTAACTTTTATTAAAATCTTTAAATCTTAATACTAATGTGAGGTAGTCAAAGTGGAGTTTTATAAGAATAATAATCTTGGAGTTGCACATAATAAAAACAATATTACAATTAATGGCTCAAGCAGTAATAGTTCATGAATTTATAGATGTTTAATAGACTAGAGGTCATATAATATAACTGATTAAAAGTTGGTTTGCTTAGTATTGAGAAATGAGATGATTTTTCATCTAAGTCCTAAATTTATAAGTAATTAGGGGGATCTTTTACTGGTTCAGTGAATTCCAGATCTTCGGGCCCTTTATGTGCACTGCATTTCTGCATAGTGTGAGACTTGACATGAAGGATGTGATTGTGACTGTGCATTCTGTTGTAGCTATCAAGGAGAAGTTTAAGTGGAGGATTTATATTGGAGTTTAATGTTATGTATATGTAGTAGGCACAATATGAGTGTGTGTCTCATATATATGTATTTAGCAAGTTCAGGCTTTTGAAAAGTGGTGGGGTGTGCTGTCTAGCACAGGAGCTGGTAATCATCTGCACAGCAGCTTTCTGTTGGGTTATTAAAGGTTTAAGGTGGTTGGCTGTGGTTGATCCCCAGGCACAAATACCATAGTTGAGGTAGGGATATATTAAAGAGTGGTATAGGGTTAGGAGTGTTGTTTGGGGTATACAGTGGTCCCTCAATAATCGTCCGGCCTGAAAGTCGTCCATTTCGGAAATAGTCCTGTTTTTTCGTCTAAATATTGGCTCGCAAATGGTCCGGTAACTCGCTAATAGTCCTTCGTCCCGGACGCATACTCACGCTCTGAGCCGCCTGGGCCTTCCCTTCCCAGCCAGTGTGCCATTGTTTACCAGTGAGCGACGGTCCCCTCACGTGCTCCAGCAAAATATTTCATAATATTCCATTTATTTTAGTACTTGTAAGTTATTTAAGTGCTAAATAAGCTACCATGGCTCCAAAGAAAGCTCCTAGTGCCAAGCCTTTGGTAAAGAAGGTGAGAAATACGATTGAATTTAAGAAAAACATCAATTAACAATATGATAGTGGCGTACGTGTGGGCGAACTGGCCAGGATGTATAACAAATCCCATACAACCATATCTTCCATCACAGCCAAGAAAAAGGAAATCAAGGACGCTGTTGTTGCAAAGGGGGTAAATATGCTGACAAAAATGAGATCACCAGCACTCGAAGACATTGAGAAGTTATTATTGGTGTGGATAAATGAGAAACAATTAGCAGGAGATAGTCTTATGACTTCGATTATTTGTGAAAAGGCTAGGCAGTTGCATGACGATTTGGTAAAGAAATTGCCTGCAACTAGTGGTGATGTGAGTGAATTTAAGGCCAGCAAAGGCTGGTTTGAGAGATTTAAGAAGCGTACTGGCATACACAGTGTGGTAAGGCATGGTGAGGCTGCCAGTTCGGACCACAAGGCGGCTGAAAAATATGTGCATGAATTCAAGGAGTACATAAACAGTGAAGGACTGAAACCTGAACAAGTGTTCAATTGCGATGAAACAGGCCTCTTTTGGAAGAAAATGCCAAAGAGGACCTACATTTCTCAGGAAGAAAAGGCGCTGCCAGGACACAAGCCTATGAAAGACAGGCTGACGCTAATGTTCTGTGCTAATGCTAGTGGGGATTTCAAAGTGAAGCCATTACTAGTGTACCATTCTGAAAATCCCAGAGTGTTCAAGAAAAACAATGTTATGAAGAGTAAATTGCATGTTTTGGAGATCTAATAGTAAGGCATGGGTCACAAGGGACATTTTCGTTGAGTGGTTCAATGAAGTGTTTGGCCCTAGTGTGAAGAATTACCTCTTGGAAAAGAAATTGGATCTCAAGTGCCTCCTAGTAATGAACAGTGCACCTGCTCATCCTCCAAACTTGGATGACCTAATTCTGAAGGAGTTTGGGTTCATCACAGTAAAGTTCTTGCCCCCGAATACCACTCCTCTCCTCCAGCCCATGGACCAGGAAGTCATTTCAAACTTTAAAAAACTCTACACCAAAGCAATGTTTGAAAGGTGCTTGAATGTAACCTCAGACACTCACTTGACCCTACGAGATTTTTGGAAAGAACACTTCAGTATTCTCCATTGCGTAAGCCTTATAGGTAAGGCTTGGGAGGGAGTGACTACCAGGACTTTGAACTCTGCTTGGAGAAAATTGTGGCCAGATTGTGTCCACAAGAGGGATTTTGAAGCATTTGAGGCAGCCCCTGATGAGCCTATGTCAGTTGTAAACTGTTGTCACACTGGGGAGTTCCATGGGGTTGGATGTGAGTTTGGAGGATGTGGAAGAGTTGGTGGAGGACCACAACGAAGAGCTAACCACTGAGGAGCTGCAAGAGCTTCAGCAGGAAGAGCAACAGATTGCAGCTCAGAATCTTGCTGCAGAGGAGGAGGAAGAGAGATGGAGGAAGGTGCCTTCTTCAGAAATTAAGATGTTTGAAATGTGGGGTAGGATGGAAAGATTTATGGAGAAACATCACCCAGAGAAGGCTGTTGCAAGCCATATCGGCAACTTGTACATTGACAGAGTCTTGGCCCATTTTAGGGAAGTTTTAAAGAGATGCCAGAAACAGAGCTCTCTGGACAGTTTTTTTGTGAGACAAGACTCCAGTGACTCTCAAGGTGGTCCTAGTGGCATTAAGATACAGAGAAGAGAAGTAATCCCAGAAAAGCAATTGGTACCCGAGGTGTTGATGGAAGGGGATTCCCCTTCCAAACAGTAAATCATCCAATCTGTCTCCTTCTCCAATCTTCCATACACAAAGAAGAATCGTCAATAAAGGTAAGTGTTATTCTGTTAATGTTTAATTCATCATGTGCCACTGTATTGTTTATGTACTACATCTATATTTCATGTAAAAAATTTTTTTGTTTTAATACTTCTGGGTGTCAGGAACGGATTAATTGAATTTACATTATTTCTTATGGGGAAAATTGATTTGTAAATCGTCCATTTCGATAATAGTCCCACTTCCAGGAACGGATTATGGACGATAATTAAGGGACCACTGTATAGTATCGTATCTTGGAAAGGATGCCTACTTATCTGGAAATTTTCTTGGATATATGTTGAATGTGGGAATGAAATTTAAGATTATAGTCAAGGAGATGACAGAAATTAACTCTCAGTGTCTTGAAATAGGGTAACCATTTATCGATATATTAAGTTGGATATTTAAGGCTCTGTTTCCAAACAGCATGAAGTATGTTTTGTCTATGTTGAGAGTGAGTTTGTTGGTCATCACCCAAGTACGTATATATTTTTAGCAGCTCGTTGTTTACAGTGTTTCTCAGTATAGCTGGGTCTGAGTGGGAGTAGACATAAGTAGTGTCATCTGCAAATAGAACTGGTTTAAGGAGTTAGGATGCATTGGGGAGATAATTAATGTAAATGAGAAAAAGGAGTGGGCCTAGGACACTACCCTGGGGCACTCCGACAGCTACAGGCTGGATAGTGGAGTTGACTCCATTTGCATATACATACTGGTGTCTATCTTTAATTATTATAATAAAAAAAGAAGCACTAAACCTACAAGGGTCATACAGCACAGCAAGGCAGGGAAGGGTGCAGGGGTATTGGGTAGCAAGAGGGAGAGGGAGTATTATTAGGTCATGGAGTACAGTGAGGCAGTGGATAGTGCAGGGGTAGAGGGTAGAAAGAGATTGTGGTAGAAAGGGCCATGAGGAGCGCTGTCATGAAGTCAGTGAGAGAGTCTGGGTTAAAGGAGAGTCCATCAGCAAGAAAGGAAGGTAAAGTAAGGGCAGTAGAGCAGCGATGACATTGGAGGTAAATTCTGTGTGTTGTTGATACAGTGGGCAGTGCAGTAGAATATGGCTAACAGAAACTGGAACTTTACACTTCTCACAAAGTGTGACAGGGCACCTCTCCATGAGATATCCATGTGTAAGACGAGTGTGGCCAATACGAAGACAGGAGAGAGTGGTCTCCCAACTTCAATATTGATGACAAGAAGACAGCCAGAAACCTACACTTGGTTTAACAGAATGTAATTTGTTATGTAGCAGATCAGACCAATGTTGTTGCTAACGAGTGTGAAGGTGGGTAGCAATCGCAGCAAAATAGTCTGTGAATGGAGCACCTCTATATGAAGCTGGGGATGAGGTGTATCAAATTTTCTTATAGCCTGTCAAGCACTAAGGAGTCTGAAACTACCACAAATGGTGACACAGGTATAGATGCAATACAGATAAGTGGTATGAGAATGGCATACAATACAGCCGTAAAAATGTCAGCCGAGGATAATAAATGCCCTCGCATAATGCTGTCCGGAAACACTGCTGCGAATCCAACGCGGCGATGGAAGACTTACCATTAGTGTACACTGCTATGGCGTAAGAATGAGAGCAGATGTGGTTAAGAAAAGAGAGCAAGAAGCCACCATAGGCAGTTGGGCTTTTGTGCATGGCAGTGGGAAAGAACAGACACAAACTGTTGGAACTTCTTAAGGGGGTAGGGAAAAATGAGATGTTACATGAACATAGAAAGGTGGTAATTGAAGAGAAGACAAGAGCAAATGTAGGTGAAGAGAAAAGGGACAGAGTGAAAGGGGCAATGAACAAATAAAGAATGTTTACTAACATCAGTAACTATCCTATACAGTGGACCCCTGACATTCGATGGCATCGGTATACATTAAATCAGGTATACGATACATTTTAATGCAAAAATTTTGCCTCGCCACTCATTAAAAAACCCACCACATGCGATTCGTCCAGGATGCATCCATGTGTGGCCTTAACTGCCCCGTGCGTGCCAGTGTTTACAAGCCAGCCAGCGTGCTCGCATCTAAGCATACATTTGGCACATTCCATATTATCACAGTGTTTTCGGTGCTTGTTTCTGCAAAGTAAGTCACCATGGGCCCCAAGAAAGCTTCTAGTGCCAACCCTACGAGAAAAAGGGTGCTAATTATTATGGAAATGAAGAAAGAGATAATCGCAAAGTACGAAAGTGGAGTGCGTGTGTTGGAGCTGGCCAGGTTGTATACCAAACCCCAATCAACCATCGCTACTATAGTGGCCAGGAAAACGGTAATCAAGGAAGCTGTTCTTGCAAAAGTTGCATGTCTGTTTTCGAAACAGATCACAAGTGTTGGAAGATGTTGAGAGACTGTTATTGGTGTGGATAAATGAAAAACAGATAGCAGGAGATAGCATCTCTCAAGCGATCATATGTGAAAAGGCTAGGAAGTTGCATGAGGATTTAATTGAAAAAATGCCTGCAACTAGTGGTAATGTGAGTGAATTTAAGGCCAGCAAAGGTTGGTTTGAAAGATTTAAGAATCGTAGTGGCATACATAGTGTGATTAGGCATGGTGAGGCTGCCAGTTCGGACCAAAAAGCAGCTGAAAAATATGTGAAGGAATTCAAGGATTACATAGACAGTGAAGAATTTAAACCTGAACAAGTGTTTAATTGCAACAAAACAGGCCTGTTTTGGAAGAAATTGTCAAGTAGGACCTACATTACTCAGGAGGAAAAGGCACTCCCAGGACATAAGCCTATGAAAGACAGGCTTACTCTTCTGATGTGTGCCAATGCTAGTGGTGATTGCAAAGTGAAGCCTTTATTGGTGTATCACTCAGAAACTCCCAGAGCGTTCAGGCAAAACAATGTCCTCAAGGCTAATTTGTGTGTGCTGTGGAAGGCAAACACTAAGGCATGGGTCACTAGGGACTTTTTCTATGACTGGTTACACCATGCATTTGCCCCCAATGTGAAAAATTACCTAATTGACAAGAAATTAGACCATATGGGCCTCCTGGTATTAGACAATGCCCCTGGTTATCCTACAGACTTGGCAGAGCGACTTTCTGGGGACATGAGCTTCATTAAGGTCGAGTTTTTGCCTCCTAATACCACTCCTCTCCTGTAGCCCATAGACCAGCAGGTCATTTCCAACTTAAAGAAACTGTACACAAAAGCTATGTTTCAAAAGTGCTTTGAAGTGACCACAGACACTCGATTGACTCTTTTAGAGTTTTGGAAGGATCACTTTAATATCCTCAATTGTGTAAACCTTATAGGTAAGACTTGGGAGGGAGTGACTAAGAGGACCTTGATCTCTGCTTGGAAGAAACTGTGGCCAGAATGTGTAGACAAAAGGGATTTTGAAGGGTTTGAGGCTAACCCTGGGAATCCTATGCCAGTTGAGGAATCCATTGTGGCATTGGGGAAGTCCTTGGGGTTGGAGGTTAGTGGGGAGGATGTGGAAGAGTTGGTGGAGGAGGACAATGAAGAACTAACCACTGATGAGCTGCTAGATCATCTTCAACAGCAAGAGGCCAGACCTGAGGAAACTGCTTCAGAGGAGGGGATAGAGAAATTGAAGAAGTTGCCTACTTCAGTGATTAAAGAAATGTGTACAATGTGGACAAAGGTGAAAACCTTTATGGATGAAAATCACCCTCACACAGCTATTGCAAGCTGTGCTGGTGACTATTACAATGACAATGTTGTGAACCACTTTAGAAAAGTCATTAAGGAACAAGAGGTACAGGCCTCTATGGACAGATATGTTGTGCAACAGAAGTCCACTGACTCTCAAGCTGGTCCTAGTGGCATTAAAAGAAGAAGGGAAGTAACCCTGGAAAAGGACTTGCTACCTCAAGTCCTATTGGAAGGGGATTCCCTTTCTAAACAATAACAACTTCGACACTCTCCCCTCCTCCCATCCCATCAATCATCACCAGATCTTCATTAAAGGTAAGTGTCATGTATTCTATTGTTAGTAGAGTACTACTAACTGTGCATGTCTTCTTCAGTTTGTGTGCATTAAACTTAATATTTCATGTGGTAAAACTTTTTTTTTCATACTTTTGGGTGTCTTGCACGGATTAATTTGATTTCCATTATTTCTTATGGGGAAAATTAAATCGCCTTACGATAATTTTGGCATACGATGAGCTCTCAGGAACGGATTAATATCGTATGCCTGGGTCCACTGTATATGGAAGAATTGCAGAGGTCATGAGAGTGAACATAATAGCGAAGGCAATGAGCATCATGGCTATAGGTCAAGGATGAAATATTCACCTCTGCATAGAGGCTCTCAACCGGTTAAGAGTGAAAAAGCACCGAGGCATAAACGTAATTCCTGTGATGGATGGGATTAAGGCTAAGAGAGTTGCAGGAGAGGCCACTGAATATATCTGGTCGCCATAATCAAGTTTTGACAAAATTAGGGCTGAATGTAGTCGAACGAGAGTTCTACGATCAGCCCCCATGAAAGATGAGCGAAGGTTGTCTATCATTAAGATAAGATTTTAGGAATTCGAGGGAATGTCCTCTGATGCCGTAATGATTTAGTTCTAGGTGCAGGAAATTGTGGGCCACTGTATCTAATGCTTTCTGTAGGTCAATGAAGAGCTCCAGAGGATATTCATTCTTATCGAGGGCTGTATATATTAGTTCAAGCATGTGTATAACAGCATCATTTGTACTTTTTTTGGACTAAACCCAAACTGGCAGGGGTTAAGTATGTTGTTGGATGTAAGGTAGGAGTAAAGTTGTTTGTGTATTATTTTTTTCAAAAATTTTAGAAAGGGCAAGTGTGATATAGGTCTATAGTTGTTCAACTCTGATGAATCACCTCCTTTTAGAATCGGAGTAACCCTTGCTGTCTTGAGTATGGATGGGAAGGTTGAGGTCGTATTCTCATTTTCTTTGATCTCATTTGATAGAATGGAAGATATATTACAGAACTAGAGATAATTTTGAATGATTTATGCACTAAAAGTACCTTGAAATTGAGCGCAAATTTGTGGATATGTTCAATTTTTGCCAATGTTCAAGAGTAAACAAATTACATCACACGTCCAGTACATGTCAAATGGTGGGTCTAATATGCTTTCACAAATGCACTGATATTATTTATACCATTTTTACAATAATGCAGTACTCTGCATAACAGTAAATTTTCTATTTTTTGAGTGAATAAAAATTCAAAATGGAAAGCAATCATAATATAAGAGGAGCCTCGAGACATAACTAGTAAACAGAGAAAATGTTATTTTAGTGCTAAGAATGTTTGCATTGTTAATTCTAGACCCTATTTTGAAATTGGCCTTCCTTGAATTGTGTATGAAACTGGACAAATTACCAATTTCTGATCACTTTATTGGGTAGTTGAAATCGTTAAATGGGCAGTTTCTTGTACATACTCAGTCGATACAACAAAAGGAGTTTGAGTGAAATAGCTATGAGTCTGGTTGACTGGAACAATGGAATTGGCTGAAAATAGGGCTCAAAGTGGGTAAAAAAATAGCTGATGCGTAAATATCGCTGAAACCATAAGTTTTCCATCAAATTTTATACCTTTGGTGTCATTACAATTGGGAAAAGATTCTCTATCATTTCATAAGAAAAAATTTTTTTTTTTAAACTCTTCGTCACTGAGAGCAAGTTTGTGAGCAGGGGTCTCAACGGTGAAAGGGTTAAACAATTCAAAATCGCCTCTATTTCTGTAATATATCTTCCATTCTATCAAAGAAGACCAAGAAAATGAGAATACAACCATAAATACCATATGAAAATGCACGGCTAAGTCACTGTTTTAAACCAAAAACAGTCACATTTTTTCTCATGCACTGCTTGCTGCATGATTTTCTTTAATACTGTGCACATTGACCATGCACACCCATTCTCTCATACGTAGTCCTTTTCTGGGGTTACTTCCCTTCTTCTTTTAATGCCACTAGGGCCAGCTTCAGAGTCACTGGACTTCTTTCGCACAAGATATCTGTCCATAGTGGCCTGTACCTCTCGTTCCTTTATGACTTGCCTAAAGTGTTTCACAACATTGTCAGTGTAATAATCACCAGCACGGCTTGCAATAGCTGTGTGAGGGTGATTTTCATCCATGATGGTTTGCACTTCAAGCCACTTTGCACAGATTTCCTTAATCTTTGAAGTAGGCAACTTCTTCAATTTCTCTCTCCCCTCCTCCGAAGCAATTTCCTCAGGTGTGGCCTCTTGCTGTTGAAGTTGATCTAGCAGCTCATCAGTGGTTAGTTCTTCATTGTCCTCCTCCACCAACTCTTCCACATCCTCCCCACTAACCTCCAACCCCAAGGACTTTCCCAATGCCACAATGGATTCCTCAACTGGCACAGGATTCTCAGGGTTAGCCTCAAACCCTTCAAAATCCCTTTTGTCTACACATTCTGGCCACAGTTTCTTCCAAGCAGAGTTCAAGGTCCTCTTTGTCACTTCCTCCCAAGCCTTACCTATAAGGTTTACACAATTGAGGATATTAAAGTGATCTCTCCAAAACTCTCTTAGAGTCAGTTGAGTTTCTGAGGTCATTACAAAGCACCTTTCAAACAGAGCTTTTGTGTACAGTTTCTTGAAGTTGGAAATAACCTGCTGGTCCATGGGCTGCAGGAGAGGAGTGGTATTAGGAGGCAAAAACTTCACCTTAATGAAGCTCATGTCCCCATAAAGTCGCTCTGCCACGTCTGTAGGATGACCAGGGGCATTGTCTAACACCAGGAGGCACTTAAGTTCTAATTTCTTTTCAGTTAGGTAATTTTTCACATTGGGGGCAAATGCATGGTGTAACCAGTTATAGAAAAATTCCCTAGTGACCCCATGCCTTACTGTTTGCCCTCCACAGCACACACAAATTATCCTTGAGGACATTCTTTTGCCTGAACGCTCTGGGAGTTTCAGAGTGATACACTAATAAAGGCTTCACTTTGCAATCACCAGTAGCATTGGCACACATCAACAAAGTAAGCCTGTCTTTCATAGGCTTATGTCCTGGGAGTGCCTTTTCCTCCTGAGTAATGTAGGTCCTGCTTGGCATTTTCTTCCAGAACAGGCCTGTTTCATCACAATTAAACACTTGTTCAGGTTTCAGTCCTTCAGTTTCTATGTACTCCTTGAATTCCTGCACATATTTTTCAGCCGCTTTGTGGTCCGAACTGGCAGCCTCACCATGCCTTATCACACTATGGATGCCACTACGCTTCTTAAATCTCTCAAACCAACCTTTGCTGGCCTTAAATTCACTCACATCATCACTAGTTGCAGGCATTTTTTTAATTAAATCCTCATGCAACTTCCTAGCCTTTTCACATATGATCGCTTGAGAGACGCTATCTCCTGCTATCTGTTTTTCATTTATCCACACCAATAAGAGTCTCTCAACATCTTCCATCAATTGCGATCTTTGTTTCGAAAACACAGTTGAACCTTTGGCAAGAACAGCTTCCTTGATTGTCTTTCTGGTGCCCACAATAGTAGCGATGGTTGATTGGGGTTTCTTGTACAGCTTGACTAGGTCGGCTATACGCACTCCACTTTCATACTTATCAATTATCTCTTTCTTCATCTCTATAGTAATTCTTACCCTTTGAGGTGTAGGGTTGGCACTAGAAGCTTTCTTGGGGCCCATGGTCACTTATTTTCCAGAAACAGCACCGAAAATACTGTAATAATACGAAATATTCCGAGTGTATGCTTGGATGTTACCGCGGAGGCTGGCTGGTAAACAATGGGACGGAGCGGCACATGTGAGGCTGGCTGAGGGCACATTGGACGCGTCTCGGACGAAAATCGGTATGCGGGTTTTTAATCGGTATGCGCGGCAAAAATTTTGCGATAAAAGTAATCGTTATGCGGAAAAATCGCTATGCGATGCCATCGTTATGCGGGGGTCCACTGTATTATGGGACCAACACTGGCTTCAAAGCCGTAACATTACAGGACCACCACCGAAGGGGTTAAACCTCGAGTAGGCACTCTCAGAAATGCGTACCTTGGTGGTCTCCTGCTTGTGCTCGTACAGTACATTTGAAATGTGCTGCAAGGGGCCGTTATAGTTACAATAGGACCACAAAGCAACTCCTTGATTTTAAGTGGGCAAGAGCGGTTGCCCGTTGTGTCATTCATGAAGCTAAACACACTTGCTGGCGGGATTATGTTTCTATCGTTACTACGGCTTCACCTATGAGCACAGCTTGGAAAAAGGTACGGAAACTGAGTGGCAAGCACTTTCAAGACCCAGCGTCCATTTTTCAGGTCACTGGTGTCAGCATTGCAAGACCTGAAGTTGCCACAGAGACTGGAAATCATCTTGTCCGTATATTTCAGGGGCTACATCTATGCCCCTCGTTTCTTTCCTTATAGTCTCCCAGACAGTTATTACTTTAGATTTTTCTTCTAGCAGAGATGACTTTTATAATGTACCTTTTATGCTTCTAGAACTGGAGTTGACACTTTCCGCTTGCTGATCGTTGACAGCTTGGCCTGATGTTGTCCATATTTGTATGCTTCAGCATTTACATCTGTCAGCTCTTGCAGTTCTCTTGCATCTTTTTAATCTTATTTAGTTGCAGCTGGTTCTTCCCCAGCTGTGGGAAACTGCTATTGTTCTGCTGTTTTTTAACCAGGTACTTTGGGCAATGATGCCTTACACTATCATCCCACTGCTCTTACTAGTACAGTTTGCAAGTTGATGGAATGTATAGTAAATAAGACATTTGGAGTGGTATTTAGACACACACAATAGTCTCTCCATCAGTCAATTTGGCTTTCATAAGGGCCACTCTGCTATTGACCCCTGGCTTCACTTAGATACCCATGTTCATAATGCCTTGGCTAGTAACCATTTGGGTGTTGTGGTCTTTTTTGATCTTAAAAAGACATATGACACCACTTGGAGATAAATATCTTCGCCCAAATTCATTCCTTTGGCCTCCAGGGTAATCTACCACTTTTCCTTAAAAACTTATTTGAGAGAGAATTCTGTGTTCGGGTTAACTCCTTGAGGGTCCGTGCCATAGATCTACAGGGTCCAAACCGTAGATCTACGTCATGAGCTCAGCTCACTCTGATAAGCTATGAGCGGCAAATTTTGGCCTTGATATGAGAGAATACATCGATTTGGTATGTGTGCACCACATAAAACAAATCCTGCAGCATACAGTGCATAATGAGAGAAAAAAAAAGACCATAATTTTCGATTAAAACAGCAACTTTGTAATGGTTTTTTTTCTTATGTGCAGACGGTGACTGTTGCCAACTGGCAGCCTCATTCCAGAATGCTATCAAATGTGTTTCCAATTGGACCACTATGCATGGGTTTAAATTTACTGGTGCTAAAACACACCATGTTACTTTCACCAGACGTTCTGTTATCTCTGATACTCACTGTACCTGTATGGGTCCCGTATTCCTGTAAGTAATAGTCAGATTTCTCGGCCTTCTGTCTGACCACTGGCTGTCCTGGAAATCTCACATTACCTCCCTGAAAGCAACTTGTCAAAGCCAGCTAAACCTCCTTAAAACCCTCGCTCGACTTTCATAGAGGTGGAGCATCGAACTCTTCTTCAATTGCATTCAGCTCTAATTTTATCAAAACTAGATAGACTATATTGACCAGACATATTCTGCATCCTCTCCCACAACTCTTTCTAAACTTGATCCCATCCATCATCAGGGATTACATTTATGTCTAAGTGCTTTTTGCTTCTCTCCTGTTGAGAGCCTGTATGCAGAGGTGAATGTTCATCCTCGCCTGATCGCAGTGATGCTCATTGTCACCATTATTTTGTCCGCTCTCAAGACCTTCACGATCCTTCTACATACAGGATAGTAACTGATGTTAGTAGAGGTCCATTATTTGTTCACTGCCTGTTTACTCCGTCCCTATTCTCTTCATCTTCACTCGCTCAGTTGCCCCCTTTATATGTTCATCTAGCATTTAACTTCTCTCTTTTCCCCTGGGAGGTTCCAACAGTTCATGTCTGTTCTTCCCCACTGCCATACGCAAAAGCTTGTTTACCGACGACTCAGACTTACGACAGGCTCTCTGACCAGTATGCATACCTAAATAATGTATATTAGAGCTGATTTCTTCTATTCTGTTTATTACAATATACAGTACACTGCTGTATAAATATTTAAAAATATACCAGAAATGTTATAAATGGTGCAAAGGTGATATTAAAACAATATCAAAGATGGCTGACACAAACCCACTACCATTATAGTATGCTCCTTACTTAACGATGAATTTGTTTACCGACGTGATCTTAGGAACAGAACTCTGTCATTAAGTGAGGAAAGGCTGTACCTACAGTTGCTTCTCGCTACCTTTTTCTCAACCACTTTCGGTCTCATTCTCATGCTATTGCAGTGTACACTGATGGTTCTAAATCATCTGACAGTGTCGGGTTTGAAGCAGTGTTTCCAGACAGTGTTGTGCGAGGGCATTTATTAGACTCGGCTAGTATTTTTGCTGAACTGTATGCAATTCTTCATACTGCATGTATGCCTACCTCAATGTCTGTAGTAGTCTCAGACTCCTTTAGTGCTTGCAAGCTATTAAAAAAATTAATTTGCCTCATCTCCTAGTTCTTCATATACAGCTTTGGTTGTGTTGCATTTCTTGCAAAACAAATAAATAATTTTCTGCTGGGTCCCTGGTCATGCTGATGTTCATGGCAACGAGCAGGCAGACTATGCTGCATGGCCAACAGTACATGTCCTCCCAGTTTCATATAGAGGCATGCCATACTCAGACTATTTTGTTGTAATCTCTAATCACCTTCGCAACCACTGGTCCGATATGACTCATAACAAATATATTCCAGCAAGCCAAGTTTAGGTTTCTGGCCTTCTTATCATTGATGCCAAGGTTGGGAAACTGCACTCCCCCATCTTCACATCGGGCACACCTGTCTTATTTATGGGTATCTCATGGAGAGGCCCCCTGTTCCACTTTATCTTCCCTCCTTGCTGAAGGGCCCCCACCTTTGACTCATACTCCCTCTTTGACTTTTTGACAGCAACCAATTACACAGACTTTGATAATACTCTCTTTAGCACT
This sequence comes from Cherax quadricarinatus, assembly GCF_038502225.1. NCBI lineage: Eukaryota > Metazoa > Arthropoda > Malacostraca > Decapoda > Parastacidae > Cherax > Cherax quadricarinatus. The sequence continues at coordinate 14,772,696 of NC_091344.1, forward strand.
CCTCACAGCCCTTTTCTTTAGCACTCCTCACCTCCTGCAGTGCATATGACCCTAGTGTGTTTAGTGTTTCTTTTTTTTATAACTATAATAATCTTAATCCAAGAAATTAGGGCTACCCTCACCTTCCTCGAATCAAATCTGCCTATCATTCCTAGGCGACGTATAACTCATGGGTTTAGCACTTTCCATGATTAAAATTTTCATATTGCCCTGTGGGTATGCAATTAGACACAAATTCAAACAATTAATTGCCATTTGTTCCCATACAATAGATTTGTACTTTATTTTACTGTGAATGTTGTGCACTATTACATCTGCTGCTTATACAAGGTACTGTACCTGTAGTTTAAATATCTGAACTGATTTTGAGGGTTATAATATTGCACCTCAGCCTGAGGTGCAATGTTAAAACCCTCTGATATAACTGCCTGGTCAACAAGGCAGTTTGTGCTAGCCCCTCAAGGTAAGATTTCTTGATGCTGGTGAAGGACTATTTGAATGACACATTCCCATCCAGATGAAGTATGACTATGGTTTTTCACTCCCATCCTTCCCCATTCCCATGAATGCAATAACAATTGTGCTAGTAGCCCATGTACATAGCTACTGTGGGGATTTCTTGAATCCCTGATGTTAAAATATTCTAGATAAGGTAGTAACCTTCCTTTGTCTAGTGTCTACATGACATAAAGGAGGCCTTCAACCATTATTTCCTCTTTATCAAGTGAGGATATAGGGAGTATAACACATCTTTCCCATGTGCTAAGTCACCTGCTTAGCAGGTGTACTTGTAATATGAGAAAGTGAGACCTATTTGTCATTAATCTCAAAACCTTGACTTTTATGTCATAGTGATGAATGTTTTATTGTATCAAGAGAAATGCTTTCCTGAGCTACCCATTTGGCAATGGCCCCAAGGCAGAGCTGGCACTAGTAGGCTGGTCTTTGAAGGCTTGGGACTAGTGCTCTCCTGGTTTACCACAAACAGTACAGATCACAGTGACTTGAGCACCAGGGAGCCAGGTTTGTAATCACCAGTGCTTCTAATCTGATGTGTGCTTCAAGTCTATTCAGTGATGTGTGGAAGAGTACTGAGACTCATTTAAATGGATGGACTTTCTGGACCTAAGCTGAAATCAACGCTTAGAATTGAACTTGATTTTAAGGACTTATCAGCACAAGTGCTAAATGAGTGTCAATTATATTAGTAATGAATTAATGACATCCAGGTACTATGATAGCTCATCATTAAGCTGAGTGCCTGTCATCACACCAAGTCCCCAGGTAAACACAGGAAATCCTAGGGGCACGTAAGACTATTTTTTACCCACCTTGTTCATTATATACATCACAGTCCATAATCTTGTGCAGGGTAGTTAGCAACTTAAGTACAGAGGTTGGTATAGGGCTACTGGTAGTCAATTTCAGAGCTTGTCAAGTGTCATATCCATGTGTCGTGTCTTTACCCTTGCGAGTGCCCGAGCTTCATTCAGTGACCATTCAGCTTCATCAACTTGATAATTATTTTTTTTTTTTTATTTTATTATCACTGGCTGATTCCCACCAAGGCAGGGTGGCCCGAAAAAGAAAAACTTTCACCATCATTCACTCCATCACTGTCTTACCAGAAGGGTGCTTTACACTACAGTTTTTAAACTGCAACATTAACACCCCTCCTTCAGAGTGCAGGCACTGTACTTCCCATCTCCAGGACTCAAGTCCGGCCTGCCAGTTTCCCTGAACCCCTTCATAAATGTTACTTTGCTCACACTCCAACAGCACGTCAAGTATTAAAAACCATTCGTCTCCATTCACTCCTATCAAACACGCTCACGCACGCCTGCTGGAAGTCCAAGCCCCTCGCACACAAAACCTCCTTTACCCCCTCCCTCCAACCTTTCCTAGGCCGACCCCTACCCCGCCTTCCTTCCACTACAGACTGATACACTCTTGAAGTCATTCTGTTTCGCTCCATTCTCTCTACATGTCCGAACCACCTCAACAACCCTTCCTCAGCCCTCTGGACAACAGTTTTGGTAATCCCGCACCTCCTCCTAACTTCCAAACTACGAATTCTCTGCATTATATTCACACCACACATTGCCCTCGGACATGACATCTCCACTGCCTCCAGCCTTCTCCTCGCTGCATAATTATTATTATAATAAAAAAGAAGCGCTAAATCTACAAGGGTCATACAGCGCAGAGCTTGATAATTAACCAGGAACCAGGTGTCAACAAGAACATCATACTGGTAAGTGTAGACCTAAGTATAGCTCCCTGCTCAGGCATATTATACCTTTAGCACACCTCTATCCTGCAATGCTGTATGACCCATGTGGGTTTAGTGCTTAGTTATGAATGTAATAATAATACCTTGGTATATATTTGGCAGCTTATGGAAGGGTTTACTATTCCCTTGACAGAGTATATGTAGAGGCTGGCAGGGCTAGGTGATTAAGCTGATGCTAATTAACAAAGTAAGTCAATTATATGCACAAAATCCTCTATATCCAACACAGTCCAGCTGACACTTGCAGGAAGTAATTGTCCAGTTTCCTCTAGAAAACATCTATTTTCAATCTGGCAACATTTCTCTGTTAGTAACAGGTTGTATAGTCTGGGGCCATAGATTCTGATAGTGTTTTTGTGCTTATGGCATCCATGCTTTTCACTGGATTTATTTTACACTTACTCCAGCATGTTATGGTAGTGCACAGGTTGGGGGACAGACCTTCAAATATTTTCTGTGTATAAGTTATCAGGTATCTTTTCTCCGTGCCAATGAATACATTCCAAGTGCTTTGAGACATTCACAGTAGTTTAGATGTTTTACTGAGTATGCAGGTAGTATATTTTCTAGTTCTGTTATCTCTCATTACCACCATAACTTGTTCAGCTATCAAAACTTTATGGCCCGGTCCCTGGACCCATTATGCACCTCTGTAATCTTTTGACTACCGCCAAAAGGATGGGTATGGGGAGTTGCATAATAAAGATGTTAAACTAACTCTTCTACCCTGAAAGGCACTGCAAGCACAAAACAATATTTGAAGAGTACAAAAGCAAATCACCTAAAAAGTGCCATTATTGGCATTGTTTCTCATGTTTTAATGGTTTCTATAATCTGCCATCATTTTCCTGGCCTTTGCTACATATGCTGTATTGAGATCTCTAGACAACAGATCAGTTCAAGTTATTCCTAATTCTTTTATCTGTTCCTTTCATTTTATAAGATGTTCTGCTTGTGCTCTGTACCCTTTGTTTATTTTGATTTTTCCTATATTTAAGTATCTGTACCCTGTGTTTATTTTGAGTTCTTCAGTCTTCCTGCAACTAAGTAGTTGGAACTAAAGCCACCACTGAAGATCATGATATTATCATTTTCCCACTGGAAGATTTTGCTGATATGTACTTGTAACTTTTCTGTCTCCTTTTGACGTGACTTTTATACTTATTTTGATATTGCCTGCAAAGGATGACATGAAACTGAAGTGTTATCTACTATTGCTATGATAACAAGAAACTAGTTGTGGCATGCTAAGAGTATGCTACAGTTTATTCAGCATTTGTTACACACCCATACAGGCAACCAACCAGGCTGTGGTTGTGTAACCATTTGTTACACACCCATACAGGCAACCAACCCCCCAACCAGGAAACCAGGTGCTAAGGGTTTAACAATCAGGGGTACCATCGGTATACCAGTACAGTGGACCCTCGGTTTTTGTGTTTAATCCATTCCTGAGCCATTGGCCAAAACTGAAACCATATTCCCCATTAGAAATACAGTGGAACCTCAAATATCGAACTGCTCCCAACTCAACCAATTATGTAAGTGTATTTTTGTAAGTGATTTCAGAAGTGTATTTTTGAGGGTCTGAAATGAACTAATCTAATTTACATTATTCCTGATGGGAATAAATTCATTCGGTAACAGCACTCGAACAGACGTCTGGAACGAAGAAAGTTCGATATTTGAGGTTCCACTGTAATGTAAATGGAATTAATCCATTCCAGACACCCAGAAGCATCAACAAAAAAGTTTTTAACCTTAAAAATAGTTACATGCACAAAAGAATGATCATTACATATGACACTTACCTTTATTGAAGGCTGTTGTTGCTGGAAGGAAGACAGAGAGGAGGGGAGAGGGAAAATAGGTTGTTTGGAAGGGGAATCCCCCTCCATAAGAACTCTAGGTACCAAGTCCTTATGTGAGGTCACTTCCCTCCTTTGTTTTTTACTGCCACTAGGACCAGCTTGAGAGTCACTGGACCCCTGTTGCACAAAATATCTCTCCAGACAGGTCTGTTTCTAGTGTCTCTAAGATTTGCCTAAAATGGGACATGGCATTGTCATTGTAAAAATCACCAGCACGGATTGCAACAGCTTTCTCAGGGTGATATTCCACCACAAATGAATGCACTTTAGCCCACATTGCACAAATCTCCTTAATCTTTGAAGAGGGCATCTTCTTCCATCTCTCTTCCTCCTCCTCTGAAGCGATTTCCTTAGCTGTGGTCTGTTGCTGTTGCAGATGAAGCTCTTGCAGCTCATCAGTGGTTAGCTCTTCATTGTGGTCCTCCACCAACTCTTCCACATCCTGGCCGCTCACATCCAACCCCATGGAATTTCCCAATGCCACAATTGATTGCACAACAGATGTAGAATTGACAGAGTCGGTCTCAAACCCTTCAAAATCCTTTTTTTTTGGACACAATCTGGCCACAATTTTCTCCAAGCAGAGTTCATCATCCTGGAAGTCACTCCCTGCCAAGCCTTATCTATAAGGCCTATGCAGTGGAAGATATTGAAGTGATTCTTCCAGAACTCTCTTAGGGTCAATTCAGAGTCTGAGGTTATATCAAAGCACCTTTGAAACACTGCTTTGGTGTCCAGTTTTTTGAAGTTTGCAATGATCTGCTGGTCCATGGACTGGAGGAGAGGAGTGGTGTTAGAAGGCAGAAACTTCACTGTTACAAAACTGAATTCCTTAGACAATTGGTCTTCCAAGTCTGGAGCATGAGCAGGAGCATTGTCCATTAACAGGAGGCACTGGAATGGCAATTTCTTATCCAGGAGGTATTTTTTCACACTGGGGCCAAACACTTCATTAAACCATTCCAGGAAAATTTCCCTTGTGACCCATGCCCTACTGTTAGCCTTCCACATCACACACAATTTACTCTTGACAACATTGTTTTTCTTGAACACACTGGGATTTTCAGAGTGATACACCAGTAAAGATTTCACTTTGAAATCCCCACTAGCATTACCACACAAGAAGAAAGTTAGCCTGTCTTTCATAGTCTTGTGTCCTGGAAGTGCCTTTTCCTCCTGCATAATGTAGGGCCTCTTTGGCATTTTCTTCCAAAACAGGCCTGTTTCATCACAACTGAACACTTGTTGGGGTTCAAATTTTTCAGCCTCTGCATAACAAATTCCTGCATGAATTTTTCAGCCACTTGTTTATCTAAACTGGCACCCTCGCCATGCCTTACAACACTGTGTATGCCATTTCGCTTCTTTAATTTTTCAAACCAGCCTTTGCTGGCCTTAAATTCACCTACATCAGCACTTGTTTCAGGGAATTTCTTTAAGAGGTTGTCATGTAACTGTCTCGCCTTTTCACAAATAATTGACTGCACAACACTATGTCCTGCTAACTCTTTCTCTCTGATTTACACCAACAACAATTTCTCCACTTCTTCAAATGTTTAGGATCTCTGTTTGGTTATCGCATTTACCCCTTTCACAACCTCAGCTTCCATGATTTCTTTTCTTTTTGCCACAATGGAGCTGATTGTTGATGGCGACTTCCTGTACATCCTGCCGAGTTCAGCAATGTGTATGCCATTATCATATTTTCTTAGGATTTCTTTTTTCATTTCTATGGTGTTTCTTGCTTTCTTTACCAAAGGACTTGCACTAGGAGCTTTCTTTGTGGCCATGATTGCTTATTTAGCAGTCACACACAATAAACAACTGGCAAAAACAATGGATTATTATGAAATGTTTCGTATGGCCAGGCAGGATATGTTCACTCACTGAGAAACAACGCTACACTGGCTGAGAACGGTGTGGGAGGCGGCTTTGTCTGTGTGCTCGGCGCTAGACCGGTTCCTTGTCAGAAATATTACCAGAAAAAAACTCTATTGCTATCTCTACCAAGTGCCAGATCAACCAGGCTGTGATGGATATGTGGGCCAGTAGGATGCTACCAGCAACAGCTTGGTTGAACAGGCAATCAACAAAAAAGCATGGCTGGCCCCAGGCCAGAATGCAAGGGGTAAACAAAACAAAACAAAAAAAAAAAAACATCAAAAAAAAAAAAAAAAAAAATAAAAAAAAAAAAAAAAAAAAAAAAAAACAGTGACAGTTGGAGCACGAATTTGAGCTGAACACAACTGATTTCAATTGAAAAATAGAAAACCCACACTACGAGTTGTGCCATATTCATAGTACAACTATTAATGAAAGAAATTCTTACACAGGAGAACTGGGTTATGTATCCTGAAGTGCTCTTTGATTTTAGCTATATTTGCAAGAGCAAAATTCAGCATAAACATCAGGATTTTGGATGACTGCACAGAAACAAAACCCTCAGTTTCTATGACATCAGCAGGGCCACTAATATTGTATTATCCATGAAACACCTGAAATTTATATGAACCAACAGAAAAATACAAACCTAGTCTCATTTTTTCCATCATCTGTTCATCAACAAAAGATCGCACGGCCATTGATATAGCATAACGTATAGCTCCAGACTGTCCAGAAAATCCACCTCCATCAACATCAGCAACAACATCAACCTTGCCTAAAAGTCCAGAAAACTGAAGTGGAAACAGAACCTGCAATGAAATAAAATAAGTTTTAAAAGCAAAAATAAATAATGTATAATTATATATACTATAGTATTTTTTTAAATAAGACATTGGTCATTTCCCACCGAGGCAGGGTGACCCGAAAAAGAAGAAATACTTTCATCATTATTCACTTTATCACTGTCTTGCCAGAGGCATACCTACACTACAGTTAAAAAACTGCAGAATATCAACACCCCTCCTTTGAAGCACAGGCACTATACAGTAGGGCCCCGCTTTATGGCGTTCCGCTAATACAGTCATTTCAAATTATGACCAAAGCTCTCTATATGTCTCCCCCCACCTGACTTTCTAATATGATCACCGCACCCCACCTGGTTTGTTTACATTCTCTGTGAGCTCCGTAAGCACTGTCTCTCCATTATTTCTGGAAACTCCAAAATTTCAAGTGTTTTTAAAAGTTATTTCATATTTTATATATATCTGATAATTATACTTATGTATACCTGTACCTCAATAAACTTACACACTGTGCTGTCATGCAGGTACACATTAAAATCAGCAAGTCTTATGTCTTGAGACTCCACATTAGTAATGATAATAATAATACTCAATAATCCCATTAGATGTCGTATGTGACTCACAAAATCGTAATGACACGATTGCAAACAAACCATACCATGGGCGGGGATAGAACCCACGATCTGGAGTTTTGAAACTCTCTGATTGCGGGTTCTAACCCTGCCCATGGTATGGTATGTCGTATATTACGTTAATATACACATTTTCATTAATCCATCTGATATTTTTTCAAAATTATATAATAAACATGATACATACACCCCACAGTAGAATAAATAAACAAATATGAGATGTGGTAGCCAGACAACTTGTACGAGTGACGCCATATTAGTTGAGGTGGTTCGGACATGTAGAAAGAATGGAGCAAAACAGAATGACTTCAAGAGTGTATCAGTCTGTAACGGAAGGAAGGCGGGGTAGGGGTCGGCCTAGGAAAGGTTGGAGGGAGGGGGTAAAGGAGGTTTTGTGTGAGAGGTGCTTGGACTTCCAGCGGGCATGCATGAGCGTGTTTGATAGGAGTGAATGGAGACGAATGGTTTTTAATACTTGACGTGCTGTTGGTGTGTGAGCAAAGTAACATTTATGAAGGGATTCAGGGAAACCGGCAGGCCGGACTTGAGTCCTGGAGAAGGGAAGTACAGTGCCTGCACTCTGAAGGAGGGGTGTTAATGTTGCAGTTTAAAAACTAGTATAAAGCACCCTTCTGGCAAGACAGTGATGGAGTGATGGAGTGAATGATGGTGAAAGTTTTTCTTTTTTGGGCCACCCTGCCTTGGTGGGAATCGGCCAGTGTGTTAATAAATAAAAAAAAACAGGTGTAGTGTCTGATATGTGGAAGATGGCTAATGTAATTCCTATTTTTAAAGCAGGGGACAAGTTGTTACCATTAAATTACCGCCCAATAAGCTTGACCTTAAGTTAAATAATGTAGAACTTAGCCATACAGATTGCAAAAAGGACTTGGGGGTTATGGTAAGCAGCAATCTTAAACCAAGACGGCAATGCCTAAGCATGCATTATAACGTAAACAGATTACTGAGGTTTATATCAAGAAGTGTAAGCAACAGAAGTCCAGCACTTATATTACAGCTGTATATATAATACAGAGTGTGCATAAATGGGGTTAAATCTGAGTGGGGATCTGTAACAAGTGGCATTCCACAGGGATTGGTTTTAGGCCCATTGTTGTTTATAATACATTGTTGTTGTTTATAATACATGTACATGTATATATAAATGGCCTTGACAAGGGAATTACTAGTGATATAAGCAAATTCGCTGATGACACGAAGATAGGTACGATAATCGATTCAGATGTTGATGTCTTAGAACTTCAGGAGGATTTAGACAAACTCAATTTGTGGTCAGAAAAGTGGGAGATGCTGTTCAATGTAGATAAATGTAAAGTTCTTAAGCTCGGAAATGTTCATAACCCTAGCACCTACTGGCTTAATAATGTTGAACTTAGCCATACAGAATGCAAAAAGGATTTGAGGGTTATGGTAAGCAGCAACCTTAAACCAAGACATCTATTCCTAAGCATACGTAATAAGGCAAATAGATTACTGGGATTTATATCAAAAAGTGTAAGCAACAGAAGTACAGCAGTTATACTACAGCTTTATACATCATTAGTAAGGCCTCACCTAGATTATGCAGCTCAGTTCTGGTCTCCATTTTACAGAATGGATATAAATTTGTTAGAAAACATTCAGGGAAGAATGACAAAGTTAATACATAGCATGAGAAATCTTCATTATGAAGAAAGATTGAACACCCTTAAATTACATTCACTTGTAAGACGAAGAATGAGGGAAGACATGATCGAAGTGTACAAGTGGAAAATTGGTATTAACAAGGGGGATGTAAATCAGGTCTTGAGGATATCTCTCGAAGAAAGAACCCGCAATAATGGATTCAAATTAGACAAATTTTGATTTAGAAAGAATATAGGAAAGTATTGGTTTGGAAATAGGGTAGTTGATGAGTAGAATGGTCTACCTAGTAAAGTTATTGAAGCTAAAACCTTGGATAGTTTCAAATTTAGGTTGGATAAATATATGAGTGAGGGGTTAGATTTGAGTGGGACTTACACATGAGTAAATAGAATTATCAGAAGCATATTGCTTGCGTAGCATTGAAAATTGGGTTGGGCAAATATTTTGTTAGTGGGATGGATTGTGAAGGACCTGCCTAGTATGGGCCAACAGGCCTGCAGTGTTCCTCCTTTCTTATGTTCTTTTGTGTTTTTTTGCCTTCTTTGCCAAAGGGCTGGCACTAGGAGCTTTCTTTTGGCCCATGGTGGCTTATTTAGCAGTTGCAAGCACCAAAACAAATGGAATATTATGAAATGCATCGTATGCTCACTGGCTGATAAACAATGACACACTGACTGTAAATGGTGTGTCAAGCTGCTCAGACGCGTTTGGGATGAATGACTATTACCGAGCTAAATGACGATCACCGAGCCAATATTTTGATGAAAAAACGTTACAATTTCCAAACATACATGTATATTACGAAATCCGGCGACTAAGAAATCCGGGGGTCCACTGTACTTGGTAAAGTGTATGGTAGATCTATTATTTAAAGAATTAAGAGTGACACAAAGAGCAGGATTGCAGATGAGCAAGGAGGTTTCAGAGTGAGTAGGGGATGTGTAGATCAAGTGTTTACATTGAAGCATATATGTGAACAGTATCTAGATAAAGGTAAGGAAGTTTTTACTGCATTTATGGATTTAGAAAAGGCATATGATGTTGCAAGTATATGGAATAGGTGGTAAGTTACTAAATGCTGTAAAGAGTTTTTATGAGGATAGTGAGGCTCAGGTTAGGGTGTGTAGAAGAGAGGGAGACTACTTCCCAGTAAAAGTAGGTCTTAGACAGGGATGTGTAATGTCACCATGGTTGTTTAATATATATATAGTTGGGGTTGTAATAGTAGTAAATGCTAGGGTGTTCAGGAAAGGGGTGGGATTAAATTTTGGGGAATCAAATACAAAATGGGAATTGACACAGTTGCTTTTTGCTGATAGATACTGTGCTCATGGGAGATTCTAAAGAAAAATTGCAAAGGTTAGTGGATGAGTTTGGGAGGGTGTGTAAAGGTAGAAAGTTGAAAGTGAACATAGAAAAGAGTAAGGTGATGAGGGTATCAAATGATTTAGATAAAGAAAAATTAGATATCAAATTGGGGAAGAGGAGTATGGAAGAAGTGAATGTTTTCAGATACTTGGGAGTTGACGTGTCAGCGGATGGATTTATGAAGGATGAGGTTAATCATAGAATTGATGAGGGGAAAAAAGATGAGTGGTGCGTTGAGGTATATGTGGAGACAAAAAATGTTATCTATGGAGGCAAAGAAGGGAATGTATGAAAGTATAGTAGTACCAACACACTTATATGGGTGTGAAGCTTGGGCAGTGAATGCAGCAGCGAGGAGGCGGTTGGAGGCAGTGGAGATGTCCTGTCTAAGGGTAATGTGTGGTGTAAATATTATGCAGAAAATTCGGAGTGTGGAAATTAAGAGAAGGTGTGGAGTTAATAAAAGTATTAGTCAGAGGGCTGAAGAGGGGTTGTTGAGGTGGTTTGGTCATTTAGAGAGAATGGATCAAAGTAGAACGACATGTAGGAGAAGGAAGGCGGGGTAGGGGTCGTCCTCGAAAAGGTTGGAAGGAAGGGGTAAGGGAGGTTTTGTGGGCAAGGGGCTTGGACTTCCAGCAGGCGTGCATGAGCGTGTTCGATAGGAGTGAATGGAGACGAATGGTATTTGGGACCTGGCGATCTGTTGGAGTGTGAGCAGGGTAATATTTAGTGAAGGGATTCAGGGAAACTGGTTATTTTTAGTATAGCCGGACTTGAGTCCTGGAAATGGGAAGTACAATGCCTGCACTCTAAAGGAGGGGTTTCGGGATATTAGCAGTCTGGAGGGATATGTTGTGTATCTTTATACGTATATGCTTCTAAACTGTTGTGTTCTGAGCACCTCTGCAAAAACAGTGATTATGTGTGAGTGAGGTGAAAGTGTTGAATGATGATGAAAGTATTTTTTGGGGGGATTTTCTTTCTTTTTTTTGGGTCACCCTGCCTCGGTGGGAGATGGCCGACTTGCTTTTAACATTTCTGTCTTCATCCCATCACTCCCAGCCGCTTTACTTCCCTTACATTCTACTCATTGCCTCATGCACCTCCATCACACTCACAACTGGCTGTTTCTCACTCCTACAAGATGTTATACCTCCCTACCCAATCCATGAAATCACAGCTTCCCTATCTTCATCAGCATTTAACAATTCCTTAAAATATTCTCTTCATCTTCCTGATACCTTCAACCCTCTATCTAACACTTTGAGGGTCCAAGCCATAGTTCTACTGCTTGTCCACACAGTCCAAGAATTTTCAAAAACAAAAATTATTTTTTCTTATGAAATGGTAGAGAATCTTTTTCTGAAGGTAATAAAAAGTATGAAATTTGATGGAAAATTGACGAAATTATCCTATCGTGAATTTTATTGTGTCAGCGATGCTCAACCATCAGCGATTTTTGCCCACTTTGACTCCTGTTTTAGGCCAATTACATTATTCCAGTCAACCAAATTCTTAGCTATTTTGCTAGTATTACTTCTATTTTATCGACTGAGCACAAGAAACTGCCCAATTAACTATTTCAACTACCCAATAAAGTGATCAGAAATTGGTAATTTGGTTAAGTTCACACAAAGTTCAAAATATTCGAGTTCCAAAATGGGGTCCAGAATAAACAATGCAGGCATTCCTGGCACTAAAAGAACATTTCCAGGCATTACAGATGAATTCCATTTTATTTTTTATTTACATGAAGAATTTTTATTCACAGCAAAAAATAGAGGATTTACTGTTAAGCAATATTGTAATACGTAATTGCATAAATAATATAAGTGTATTTTTTTTTTTCAACAAACTGGCCGTATCCCACCAAGGCAGGGTGGCCCAAAAAGAAAAACGAAAGATTCTCTTTTTAAATTTAGTAATTTATACAAGAGAAAAGGTTACTAACCCCTTGCTCCCAGCATTTTAGTCGTCTCTTACAACACGCATGGCTTACGGAGGAAGAATTCTGTTCCACTTCCCCATGGAGATAGAGGAAATAAACAAGAACAAGAACTAGAAAGAAAATAGAAGAAAACCCAGAGGGGTGTGTATATACAGCAGGGCCCCGCTTTACGGCGTTTCGCTTTACGGCGTTCCGCTAATACGGACATTTCAAATTATGACCAAAACTCGCTATACGGCTCCCCCCACCTGTCTTTCTAATACGGTCACAGCGGCCCACCGAGTTTGTTTACATTCTCCCTGAGCACATCTCCTTATTATGTCCGGAAACTTTCCAAAATTTCAAGTGTTTTAAAGTTATTGTATATTTTATATGTATTGTACTTGATAATTAAACTTGTGTACACCTGTACCTAAATAAACTTACACACTGTGCTGGCATGTAGGTACACATTAAAATCACTAAGAGTCTCTCTACTCTTGATGCAATAATAATAATAATAATAATAATAATAATAATAATAATAATAATAATAGTAATAATAATAATCTCTTGGGCGCATTAATGTCGCATATTACGTTAATATAGACATTTCCCTTAATTAATCTATGATATTTTTTTCAAAATTATATAAGAAACACATTATGTAACACACAAACATGATACATGCACCCACAGTATAAAAATTTATACAAATATATATGAGATGTTTACCAAACGGTTTGTAGAAGTGTCAGAAGAATTACGTTTTCTCTAGCCCGTCACATGTTACTAGGGATAACTGTAGAAAAATATTCCTTTCGTATGCCTTCACTTTATAGCTATAATTCTGTACTAACTTGTACACATTGTAAGAGTATTTGTTTCGTGATTTAATTATTATTATAATAATAAAAATATTATAAGGTAAAAGTTTCACAAACTCTTACAAATGTACATGAATGAACTAAAACTGGACACGTATTAATACCGTCTATTTCGCCTGACCGCGTGATCGTCCACAACCTGTTCAGTTTGTTTGTTTACGCTGTCTGAGCTCGGTGTATCATTAAATGTTGTATATTATGTTAATATACACATTTTCATTAATCCATCCGTGATATTTTTTTCAAAATTATATAATAAACACGATACATAACATAAATACATAACAACATATGTGTAGAGAACCTAGGATAACCCAAAAAAGTCAAGAGTGACTTACTTCCATTGCCTTCACTCAGAGCATCATTTCTTCTCAAAATGATGTTACATGAGAATGGGAGTGTTCTTCTTTATTTATTCTACCGTATCAATGTAGAGACAACCTGTACACAATGTAACTTGTACACAAACCAGACGTGTACACTGTTTACAAAACTTACCTTCGCCTGGTTTGTTTACATAACTCTGCGCCTGTCCTCTCTCATGCACTCATTCTTTCTCTCTGGTATGGTAGCCTGGCTGACTACCATACATACCATACTTGATTTTTTACAATAAATACTACTCATCTCACCCTATATTTTAAGGTAAGTAATGAGTGAACTGTATATACATTTTATCGCTCTGGGATGCTTAAATATCATAGAATAGTATGTGTGGGTGGGTTGGCCTGGTATGGTAGCCTGGCTGACTACCATACATACCACACTTGATTTTTTACAATAAATACTACTCATCTCACCCTATATTTTAAGGTAAGTAATGAGTGAACTGTACATACATTTTATCGCTCTGGGATGCTTAAATATCATAGAATAGTATGTGTGGGTGGGGTGGCCTGGTATGGTAGCCTGGCTGACTACCATACATACCACACTTGATTTCTTACAATAAATACTACTTGTCTCACCCTAGATTAAGACTATAAATATTTTAATGTAAGTAATGAGTGCACTATGTGTGTATTGTACTTTTTTATTGTTTTTTGATGCCTTGTTCTATTGCTAACTTAATATATGTTAGTGTAAACTTGTTATCTAGTGTTTGTATGCATTTGTAAGTGGAAAAAAAGGGTGTTCCATTTTACGGCGGTTTCCGCTTTACGGCGGTAGCCTGGAACCTAACCCGCCGTATAAGTGGGGCCCTCCTGTATATGCTTGTACATGTATGTGTAGTGTAACCTAAGTGTAAGTAGAAGTAGCAAGACGTACTTGAAATCTTGCATGTTTATGAGACAGAAAAAAGGACACCAGCAATCCTACCATCATTTAACCCTTAAACTGTCCAAACAGATCTACGTTCACATGCGTAGTGCTTCAAAAGTAGATCTATGTTTTTTTACATATTTTCAAATATAACAAAAAAAAAATGTAGATCTAAGTTTTTTACATGTTTTCAAATGTAAAAAAAAAAAAAGAAGGTGTACATTTTTTTACATACTTTCAAATGTTGAAAAAACGTAGATCTACGTTTGGACAGTTTAAGGGTTAAGACAATTACATGCTTTCGTTTTACACTCACTTGGCAGGATGATAGTACCTCCCTGGGCGGTTGCTGTTTACCAACCTACTACCTAAATCAGTCTATTTGTTAACACATATTAGACCCACCAGTTGACATTTACTGAACACGTGACGTCATTTGTTTACTCTTGAACATTGGCAAAAATCGAACATTTCCACTAGTTTAAGCTTAATGTGAAGCCATTTTCAGTATTAAAACCAATCAAAATCATCTCTATTTCTGTAATATATTTTCCATTCTATCAAATGAGACCAAGAAACTGTGAATACAACCATAAAAACCATATGAAAATACACCACAAAGTCGCTGTTTTAATCCAAAAACATGGTAGCAGTTTTTTTTTTTCTCATGCACTGCTTGCTGCTGGATTTGTTTTTTATGGTGCACACTACCACATAGATGCATTCTCTCATATCTAGGCCCAAATTTACCGCTCACAGCTTATCTGAGTGAGCTGAGCTCATGACGTAGAACAGCAGCTTGGACCCTGTGGACAGCATAGATCTATGGTTTGGACCATCAGAGCTAATAACTCCTCTCCCATTTAGAACTGTCAAGTCCATTCGTTTCCTAGGCTTTTTCAACTTATTAATCTCACTCCAAAAAGTTTTCTTATTCTCAGCAAAATTTGTTGATAGCATCTCATCCACTCTAGGTTCAAGGTTGGTAGACAGCAACCACCCAGGGAAGTTCTATTGTCCTGCCAAATGAGTGTGAAATGGAAACCTGTAATTGTTTTACATGATGATAGGACTGCTGGTGTCTTTTTTCTCTCTCAAATACATGGGTTACCAGGTACACACACACACACGATAATGACATATAAAATTCCGAGAGGAATTGACAAGGTGGACAGAGACAGAATGTTCCTGAGATGGAACACAGCAACAAAGGGTCACAATTGAAAGCTGAAGACTCAGATGACTAGAGTTGTCAGGAAGTGGAATAGTTTGGAAAGTGATGTAGTAGAGGCAGGATCCATACATAGCTTTAAGAAGAGGTATGATAAAGCTCATGGAGCAGGGAGCGACCTAGTAGCTACCAGTGAAGAGGCAGGGCCAGAAGCTGTTACCTGACCCCTGCAACCACAATTAGGTGAGAGTGCACACACGCACACCCTCCCATACACACCCCATCCGGGTTTTCTTCTAATTTCTTAACAGATCTTGTTCTTATTTATTTCCTCTTACCTCCATGGGGAAGTGGAACAGAATTCTTCCTCTGTGAGCCATGCGTGTCATAAGAAGCGACTAAAATGCCAGGAGCAAGGGGCTAGTAACCCCTTCTCCTGTATGGATTACTAAATCTAAAAAGAGAAACTTTCATTTTTCTTTTTAAGTCACCCTGCCTTGGTGGGATATAGTGGTTCTTTGAAAAGAGAAAAATCTCACCTGCTCTCTCATTTGCTTCCTTTTTACATTCCTTCACTGCTCTTAACCTCTCTTTGTGTCACTTCTACTTTGTAAAAAGCCTCTCATATGTTAACTTTTTCTCTCTTACTATTCTCTTTACCTCATCATTTCACTGATTACTCTTCTTCCCTCCTGCACCCACTTTCCTGTAACCACACACTTCTGCTGAACATTAACTCTATATTCTTAAATCTAACCCATACCTCTTCAACTTCATTGCCCACACTCTCACTAGCCCATCTTTCTTCCAAAAGTTGTTTATATCTAACTGCCTCCTCCTTTAGTTTATAAGCCTTCACCTCTTTCTCTTACTTGCTGATGCCAGTCTCCTTGTATCCCATTTACCTTTTACTTTCACTGTAACTACAGCTAAGAAGTGATCTGATAAATCTGTGGCCCCTATATAAACATGCGTATCATGAAGTCTACCCATCAGTCTTTTATCTACCAATACAATACCAAATGATTTAGATAAAGTAAAATTGGATATCAAATTGGGGAGGAGGAGTATGGAAGAAGTGAATGTTTTCAGATACTTGGGAGTTGACGTGTCGGCGGATGGATTTATGAAGGATGAGGTTAATCATAGAATTGATGAGGGAAAAAAGGTGAGTGGTGCGTTGAGGTATATGTGGAGTCAAAAAACGTTATCTATGGAGGCAAAGAAGGGAATGTATGAAAGTATAGTAGTACCAACACTCTTATATGGATGTGAAGCTTGGGTGGTAAATGCAGCAGCGAGGAGACGGTTGGAGGCAGTGGAGATGTCCTGTCTAAGGGCAATGTGTGGTGTAAATATTATGCAGAAAATTCGGAGTGTGGAAATTAGGAGAAGGTGTGGAGTTAATAAAAGCATTAGTCAGAGGACAGAAGAGGGGTTGTTGAGGTGGTTTGGTCATTTAGAGAGAATGGATCAAAGTAGAATGACATGGAAAGCATATAAATCTATAGGGGAAGGAAAGAGGTTGGAAAGAGGGGGTAAAGGAGGTTTTGTGGGCGAGGGGCTTGGACTTCCAGCAAGCGTGCATGAGCGTGTTAGATAGGAGTGAATGGATACGAATGATACTTGGGACCTGACGATCTGTTGGAGTGTGAGCAGGGTAATATTTAGTGAAGGGATTCAGGGAAACCGGTTATTTTCTTATAGTCGGACTTGAGTCCTGGAAATGGGAAGTACAATGCCTGCACTTTAAAGGAGGGGTTTGGGATATTGGCAGTTTGGAGGGATATGTTGTGTATCTTTATACGTATATGCTTCTAAACTGTTGTATTCTGAGCACCTCTGCAAAGGCAGTGATAATGTGTGAGTGTGGTGAAAGTGTTGAATGATGATGAAAGTATTTTCTTTTTGGGGATTTTCTTTCTTTTTTGGGTCACCCTGCCTCGGTGGGAGACGACCAACTTGTTGAAAAAAAAAAAAAAAAAAAAAAAACATAGTCCAACAAACTACTCTCATTATGCCCTATATCATATCTTGTATACTTAAATATTTATCATTTTTTTCTTAAAATATGTATTACCTATTACCAAACCCCTTTCTATATAAAGTTCAAATGCTCCCATTATCATTTACACCTGGCACTCCAGGTGTAAATTATCAATACTAGTATTTTGAGGTTGACACACAATACGTATGCAAGGTATATGAGAGATCAAACTAATAAACTACTGCAAAGACTTTTGTATCAATTTACACTAACTTGCTCTCGGTCCTGAATATATTTGAAGTAAAGAAGATCTTCACCATTGATAGATATCTTTCCAGAGCCTCTTCCATATACAGTCACACTTGCTGTACTTGTTTTTCTTCTACCTACTGCAGCCATGTACGGTGTACCTTCTGCAGTAAACATGAGCTGTGAAGAATTAAAAGAAAAAATAATATTAATCAGAAAAAATGATTAAGTTGTGAGGGGTCATTTAGTTCTGCAAGACATTGGAGATTGTTCATCAGAAGAATGAGCAACAGAGATGGGCTACAGTGGGCAATAAGAAGTCAGACAAGCCATGACAAGAAACAACTGGAGCAATTAAGACACAACAGAGCATACTCACTACTAATGAAGTACATATATGTTAATGCTAAAACATACCGACATGTGTATGATTAAAACAATTATGTTTCCATACAATAACTCGAGAACATCCCTTCTGATCCACCTCAAACTTATCCTACTGAGAGCAGTGTTTGGAAGCTGTGGCAGCCCTGCTGTGGTCAATTGGGGGAGATGCCTTAATGCTGGTGAGGAGCTTTTGATCTAAGGTGAACTTATCCTCCCCTTCCCTGGATTGAACCTAAGTACAGTGGACCCCCGGTTAACGAACTTTTTTCATTCCAGTAGTATGTTCAGGTGCCAGTACTGACCGAATTTTTTCCCATAAGGAATATTGTGAAGTAGATTAGTCCATTTCAGACCCCCAAACATACACGTACAAACGCACTTACATAAATGGTCGCATTTGGAGGTGATCGTTAAGCGGGGGTCCACTGTACCTTCCATTTTATAAATGCTATATTATCCCTGTGTGTTTAACACTTCCCAGTGATGAAAATAAAAATGTGGCCAATGACAAAAAATAAAAAAAAATCTTACAGATTATACAGCACTAAAAACCAAGTACTGCACTGTGTAACAATAAAACTGAAAAAAAATAATGAAAACTTACTCTTTTCATTGAACAATGAAGTTTAACAAATTTAGTTTAGTTGGCCCAGGAGCACTTAGTTTTACACTTATTTGCAATAAGTATCTTAATTTGGTGTTTTTCACTTTATGTGTAAATTTACACTACCAGAGCTTTACATAATATTTTATGTTTCAGGATGTGGTAGTCCATAAAACACAGAAATATTACTGCATAAATATTTTCAACGTTTGACTGGGCAACTTAAGGGGTTCATCTACAACAATAGACCTTTTGAGGATGTTAGGGAACTGTTCTCCAGAGTTGAGCTATTGCTTCTAAGTCTCTTGAAGGAGTTGAGCTGCAACAAGGCCAGCAGTATGGTACAGTACTGTATTTTTTCTGGCTTTCTTACCTGTCAGAAATACTGTCTCATAATTTCATATTATGTCCTGTGTTTTTTCCGTACCATACAGTACAGTAAAATTATTGTACCATAATTCTGTGCCTTTCCCGTGCTTTCAAAAAAATTTTATTTATTATTATTATCACACTGGCCGATTCCCACCAAGGCAGGGTGGCCCGAAAAAGAAAAACTTTCACCATCATTCACTCCATCACTGTCTTGCCAGAAGGGTGCTTTACACTACAGTTTTTAAACTGCAA
This sequence comes from Cherax quadricarinatus, assembly GCF_038502225.1. NCBI lineage: Eukaryota > Metazoa > Arthropoda > Malacostraca > Decapoda > Parastacidae > Cherax > Cherax quadricarinatus. Next base: position 14,792,293 of record NC_091344.1, read on the forward strand.
CATTAACACCCCTCCTTCAAAAAAATATATTTTTAAAACTGAGTCAACTATATAATTATACCTTCTTTGGCTTTTGTAGACAGCCGAGTACTAGACAATATGAGACCTCTACTCAAAGGGCTATTAATTCTAACACTGGTAGGAATAACTTTTTTAATGTCAATGAAACCTAACAGGAACTATAAATCCAGCTGAGTCATTCAAGCACATCACATATGCACACACATCTTACAAACTTACTTATGATATGCACTGTGCATTTGGTATATAATTGCATCACAGATAGTGAATATTTCTTTAGGATAAATTAAGCAAATTTATATAAGCTTTCTTGTTCAGTAAAGACTATAAAATTTGAAAATTATACAGGATATTACTTTATTTCCTTTATGCTTGTCTGAGAAAAATTGTAAAGCATTTACTATGTAAATAATGAAACAGTTATCCAGTGTGTTGGATCATTTTGAAGAATTAAACTATAAATTTAAGTCCAAAAAACTGATGTACAGAGGGAAAAACAAACATTAACCATTTTACCCATTATATAGAATAGTGTTCTTTGATGATTAACACAATAACTGAAAAATACAATTTTCTTTAATTCTTTTCTTTTATTTTAAAAACACTATTTTAAAATATGTAATTAGAAAATTGAAATCTTTTTTTTTTTAAATTTCATAAAAAAATTCTAACTACAGCAACTATTTTACTGAAGTAAAATGTATAACTGGCCTATCCACTGTACCTCAGAAACATGACTGGAACAACTATAATACGAACTTTGGATATGAACTGATCATGTCTCTACTGAAGTCCAAACTATGCCACAAAAGCATATCATATACAGTACTATAGGCTTTAGAGTAATGTAAAAGGAAAATTTTTTCCTATCAATCATTTCTTTTTCATCCCATCTGGTGATAGGGATACTGCCAGCTTTCACCAAGTTTTGCTTTATGTTACACTACGTCCTGTCCTCTGTCATCAGATATGTACTTAAAAATTTTGCCAATTACTGAAATTTAGTGGCAAATTTTACTATACAGCCAAGACTGGCAGAAAGGTAGAGTGTTTTTTTTTTTTTTTTTTTACGTGAAAAGTACAGTACCGTTTATACTTAAGGAAAATATTTACTGTACATTTTGAAAAAAATCAACCACGCAGTACAGAATTCCATACCATACCATGCTGTCCTGCTAGCCTTGGCTGCAACTGCTCTACTTCCTGAGTTTTGAGGTACAGCTACTACATGAGGCACAGTAAACAAGAGTTAGTGACCAAAACACATTTAGTGCTTACTCAATTTACTGAATTTGCACATTGGAGGAAAACTGAGGATTACTTGGATTTAAAACAGCACTTAGAATCAATGAGTTGGCATTAGAGTTTGAATTTTAAAAAGGCTTACTGTACATGGAAGGATCTTCAAACTTATCATACTGATAATAAAGATACCCATCCTCTCATGATTCTGGTATACACATAGTACTTAATGATGCATATACAATCAAACACTTACCTTTGGTATTTCTTTATGTATGACTGATATCTGTACATGCTTCCTGAACTTCATAATAAATTCTTCAACTCTGTAGGAGAATGGGTGATCTAACAGACGATTCATTGATCTGACGAAGAATTCATACTGAAAAAAGTATTTTAAACATTTATACAATAAATGTTCCTGAATTTTTGCTGAAGCAGTCATGTGGCCTTCAAAAATTTTCTTAAAAGAAATTTTTTCACAAAAATGAACTGACAATTCCATATAACCATAAATAATAGTAATCTCTACAAATTTAATTTGAAAACAGTTTTGTGCATTTAAACACACTCGTCTAAATCATTACTTAATGATTTACTGAAGAATACCACTGCATATTAACCCCTTCACTGTCAGGACCCCAAAATTAAAAGTGCTAACAATGTCAAGATTAAGAAGAAAATTTTTTTGAAATGGTAGAGAATCTTTTTCTGAAGGCTATGATATAAAAAAATATGAAATTTGATGGAAAACTTATGGAAATGCACAGGCACAAAGTGTTTGGTCTGGGTACAATTTTTGAATCGGCAATTTCGTCCACTTCAACTCTTATTTTTATCCAATTCCATTGCTCAATTCAACCAAATTCTTAACTATTTCATTAATATGCTTTCCATTCTATTGACTGGGCACAACAAAATGCCCATTCAACTATCAGAGCTACCCTATAAAGTGCAGAGTCAGGAATTTGGCCAATTTTGTGCAAAATTCAATATAGTGGTACCTCAGGATATGAACAGCTCAAAACGCGAACAATTATGTAAGTGTATTTATGTAAGTGCTTTTGTAAGTGTATTTTTGGGGGTCTGAAACAGATTAATCTAATTTACATTATTCCTTATGGGAACAAATTTGTTCGGTATCAGCACTTGAACAGCCTTCTGGAATGAAATAAGTTCGTATCCCGAGGTACCACTGTAAATTCCAATTTAAAAAGAGAATCTAAAATAAACACTGCATGAATTCCAACCATTAAAGCAGCTTATCCTCTGTTCGTTAATCATGTCCCCTATTTCTCGGATAATGAAATATAACCAGGAATGACTGGTCATGGTTTACAGCACCCCAATAATTGAAGCAGATCTAGTAAAAACACAAAAAACAGACCAGGTGGTATAGGGAGCCTTACCCTTACTCAGGAAAACTCTCAAAAATTTAATAGTATTTCCTCAACTTAGAGCCCTATTTCAAGCTACTACCAGTCCTGAAGCCAACCAAAATTACCTCTGTTTCAGTAGTACGTTTTCCTTTCCATCTATTGATACAAAGAAATAATTAATAAAACCCTGGAAAACACCTGAAAATTGCCATTTTCATCCAAACAAAAGGTCAGAGGTTTGTTTTTCCCATCATATACTGCATGGGGCAGAATTTTTTTTATGTGGTGGACACTTATCGCGCAGAACCATTCTTTCATGTCTAGGCCAAAACTTACCACTCAGCACATTTGAGGGCACTGTGCTTGAAACGTAGATCAACGTGAGTGATGCTGGCATCAGTAATGTATATTTATGTAAGAGACAGTGAAAGGGTTAAAGCAGTAATAATTAACCCCCTTTTCCCAAAAAATAATGTAAATGAATCTGGACAAAATTTCAGTGTCTGGACACTGAAATTTATACTGATTAATAACAGCAGATCTTGACAATTGTACTTACTTGCTTATCTTTCAATTTTTCCAAAAGAATATCTTCCAGCTGTTCTTTCTTAACCCATTCTGTGCCCCCAACATTCCTGTGAAAAAAAAAAAATCCTTTTATCCTGAGTATTTCCTGCTCCACATTGTACAAGGTACAACGAAGTATATTTTTTTAGTTTTCAAAATGTTGTTTAGTGCTTTAAACAGTATTATGAGAGTGTTGGATATTTTAATTTCATGTTTAACCCTCAAATTGTGTCCAATGTACTAGTACACAAGTGATGCTTTTATGCCCAGCATACAAGTACGCACAATTTTTCATACTTTTAAATCTGTCACCTGCCAATATTTTTGACCTCAGCACAACTCTTTAGGTCTTCTACAATCTCTTCATACCTCTAAAAAACTCTAAGGCCAGGAGGGTCCACACAGTGCATTATGGTTAACTACACCATTGATGACTATGTGTACGATGTACTAGTATGCCTAACTAACATAAATAAACACTGAAACCAGGAGCTGTTGTTCCACCACCAGCTGTCCTACCAGCAGACAGGGTGTGAATTAGCACCAAGATGACTTATTCACTCCAAATTTATTACAATTTCATTACATTAACAGTGGAATTCAACCACAAAGTACGTACACTAATTAGATTTAACCGAGGATAACCCAATAAAGCCAAACACTGTGACTTATTTCCTTGTTTTAATAAGTATTACATTTTGAAACAATTGTAATATTATAGAACTTTGTTGTAAATATATGTTTACAGTAGTCTGGAAGGCACACAGATGTTATGAATACAATGTTTATAAAACCCAGGATATTCCCTCAAAACTAAATACTGTATACATCATTCCTTGTACATGTATATAGCATTAGAAGACCAAAGTAGCAAAAAATCTGTTAAAAAACAATTACTTCACCAATATATACAGCCTCTCCTCACTTAACGATGGAGTTCCATTCCTAAGACCACATTGGGAAACGAATTCGTCACTAAGTGAGGCTCATACTATGCTGGTAGGGGGTTTGTGTCAATCATCTTTGATATTATTTTAATGTCACCTTTGCCCCATTTATAACATTTCTGGTACATTAAATGTTTTTACAGTAATGTACTGTATACTGTAATAAACAGAATAGAAGAAATCAGCTCTAATATATATTATTTAGGAATGCATACTGGTCAGAGAGCCCGTCGCTAATGAGTAGAAGCTGTACTGTATATTCCAAGTGAAGCAATGATGAACTATGCATTTCCTATGTTTGAAGTGCTAAAACATCTTCAAACACATTTAATATCTCAAGAAACTAGAGTACATAGTGTTAAACATTAAAAAATAATTAAAACCTGAAAAAACAATCACAAGTTGGCAGTGATAAATATGTAGTAGGTTGGTAGACAGCAACCACCCAGGGAGGTACTACCGTCCTGCCAAGTGAGTGTAAAACGAAAGCCTGTAATAGTTTTACATGATGGTTGGATTACTGGTGTCTTTTCTCTGTCTCAAAAACATGCAAAAGTTCAGGTACGTCTTGCTACTTCTACTTACACTTCGGTCACACTACACATACATGTACATGTTCATGTATATACACTCATCTGAGTTTTCTTTGATTTTATCTGAATAGTTCTTGTTGCAAGTGTATGGTGTAGGAGGTAGGTTACTGAAAGCAGTGAAGAGTTTTTACGAGGATAGTGAGGCTCAAGTTAGAGTATGTAGGAAAGAGGGAAATTATTTCCCAGTAAAAGTAGGCCTTAGACAAGGATGTGTGATGTCACCGTGGTTGTTTAATATATTTATAGATGGGGTTGTAAGAGAAGTAAATGCGAGGGTCTTGGCAAGAGGTGTGGAGTTAAAAGATAAAGAATCACACACAAAGTGGGAGTTGTCACAGCTGCTCTTTGCTAATGACACTGTGCTCTTGGGAGATTCTGAAGAGAAGTTGCAGAGATTGGTGGATGAATTTGGTAGGGTGTGCAAAAGAAGAAAATTAAAGGTGAATACAGGAAAGAGTAAGGTTATGAGGATAACAAAAAGATTAGGTGATGAAAGATTGGATATCAGATTGGAGGGAGAGAGTATGGAGGAGGTGAATGTATTCAGATAGTTGGGAGTGGACGTGTCAGCGGATGGGTCTATGAAAGATGAGGTGAATCATAGAATTGATGAGGGGAAAAGAGTGATTGGTGCACTTAGGAGTCTGTGGAGACAAAGAACTTTGTCCTTGGAGGCAAAGAGGGGAATGTATAAGAGTATAGTTTTACCAATGCTCTTATATGGGTGTGAAGCATGGGTGATGAATGTTGCAGCAAGGAGAAGGCTGGAGGCAGTGGAGATGTCATGTCTGAGGGCAATGTGTGGTGTGAATATAATGCAGAGAATTCGTAGTTTGGAAGTTAGGAGGAGGTGCGGGATTACCAAAACTGTTGTCCAGAGGGCTGAGGAAGGGCTGTTGAGGTGGTTCGGACATGTAGAGAGAATGGAGCGAAACAGAATGACTTCAAGAGTGTATCAGTCTGTAGTGGAATGAAGGCAGGGTAGGGGTCGGCCTAGGAAAGGTTGGAGAGAGGGGGTAAAGGAGGTTTTGTGTGCGAGGGGCTTGGACTTCCAGCAGGCATGCGTGAGCGTGTTTGATAGGAGTGAATGGAGACAAATGGTTTTTAATACTTGACGTGCTGTTGGAGTGTGAGCAAAGTAACATTTATGAAGGGGTTCAGGGAAACCGGCAGGCCGGACTTGAGTCCTGGAGATGGGAAGTGCAGTGCCTGCACTCTGAAGGAGGGGTGTTAATGTTGCAGTTTAAAAACTGTAGTGTAAAGCACCCTTCTGGCAAGACAGTGATGGAGTGAATGATGGTGAAAGTTTTTCTTTTTCGGGCCACCCTGCCTTGGTGGGAATCAGCCAGTGTGATAATAAAAATAATAAAAAAATAGTTCTTGTTCTTATTGCTTTCCTTTTATAAAAATGGGGAAGTGGAATAAGAATCTTTCCTGCGTAAGCCATGCGTGTTGTAAAAGTTAACTAAAATGTTGGGAACAATGGGCTAGTAGCCCCTTTTCCTGTATAGCCTATTAAAAAGAAAAAGAAGAAAACCGTCAAAGTGGGATGTTTGAATGTGCATGGATGTTGTGTGAATGATAAGAAAGAGATGATTGTAATGTTATGAATGAGAAGCTGGATGTTTTAGTTTTAAGTGAAACAAAGCTGAAAGGGGTGGGAGAGTTTCAGTGGGGAGAAATATATGGGATTAGGTCAGGGGTTTCAAATAGAGTTAGAGCAAAAGTAGTAGTAGCAATAATGCTGAAGGATAAGTTATGGCATGAAAACAGGGAATATAAATGTATTAATTCAAGGATTATGTAGAGTAAAATAAGGGTTGGATGTGAAAAGTGGGTTGTAGTAAGCATTTATGCACCTGAAGAAGAGAAATATTTTGGGAAATGTTGAGTGAGTGCATGGAGAGTTTTGACCAAGTGTAAGAGTACTTGTGGTTGGGGATTTCAATGCTAAAGTGGGTAAAAATGTTGTGAAGGGAGTAGAAGGTAAGTTTGGGGTGCAAGGGGTAAAACAAAATGGGAAGCCTTTAATTGAGCTATGTCTAGAAAGAGGTTTGGTAATAAGTAATACATATTTTATGAAAAAGAGGATAATTAAGTATACAAGGTATGATATAGCACATAATGCAAGTAGTTTGTTAGATTATATATTGGTGGATAAAAGGCTGATAGGTAGGCTTCAGGATATACATGTTTATAGAGGGGCAACTGATACATTGGATCATTATTTAGTAATAGCTACAGTTAAAGAGGTCGATGGGACAAAAGGAAAATGGCAACAAGTAAGAGAGAGGTGAAAGTGTATAAACTAAGGGAGGAGGAAGTTTGGGTGAGATATAAGCAACTGTTGGCAGAAAGGTGGGCTAGTGCAAGTATGAGTAGTGGGGGATTAAAGAGGGTTGGGATAGTTTAATAATGCAGTACATATTAGAATGTGGGGCAGAAGTTTGTGGCTATAGGAGGGTGGGTGCAGGAGGAAAGAGGAGTGATTGGTGGAATGAAGTAAAGGATGTGATAAAAGAGAAAAAGGTAGCTTATGAGAGGTTTTTACAAAGCAGAAGTGTTTAAAGAAGAGCAGAGTATATGGAGAGTAAAAGAAAGGTGAAGAGTGTGGTAAGAGAGTGCAAAAGGAGAGCAGATGATAGAGTGGGAGAGGCACAGTCAAGAAATTTTAATAATAAGAAAAAAATTTGTAGTGAGATAAACAAGTTAAGAAAGCCTAGGGAACGAATGGATTTGTCAGTTAAAAACAGAGTAGGGGAGTTAGTAGATGGGGAGCTGGGGGTATTAGGTAGATGGCGGGAATATTTTGAGGAACTTTTAAATGTCGGTGAAGAAAGGGAGGCAGTAATTTCATGCACTGGCCAGGGAGGTATAACATCTTTTAGGACTGAAGAAGAGCAGGGTGTGAGTGTGGGGAAGGTGCGTGAGGCATTACGTAGAATGAAAGGGGGTAAAGCAGCTGGGACTGACGGGATCATGACAGGAATGTTAAAGGCAGGGGAGGGGGGAAATAGTGTTGGAATGGTTGGTACTATTTTTGTTTAATAAATGTATGAAAGAAGGGAAGGTAACCTAGGGATTATGAGAGAGCATGTATATTTCCTTTATATAAAAGGAAGCAGGACGTAAGAGACTGTAATAATTTTTTTTTCCGACAAACCAGCTGCATCCCACCAAGGCAGGGTGGCCCAAAAAGAAAAATGAAAGCTTTTCTTTTTAAATTTAGTAATTTGTACAGGAGAAGGGGTTACTAGCCCCTTGCTCCCGGCATTTTAGTAGCCTCTTACAACAAGCATGGCTTACGGAGGAAGAATTCTGTTCCACTTCCCCATGGAGATAAGAGAAAATAAACAAGAACAATAACTAGGAAGAAAATACCAGAAAACCCAGAGGGGTGTGTATATGTATGTGTAGTGTGACCTAAGTTTAAGTAGAAGTAGCAAGACGTACCTGTAATATTGCATATTTATGAGACAGACAAAAGACACCAGCAATCCTACCATCATGTAAAACAATTACAGGCTTTCGTTTTACACTCACTTGGCAGGATGGTAGTACCTGGTATAAACCTTGGTAATAAATACCGACAAGTTGGTTTAGAAAGACGTTAGAAGTCATCAAGGTCCCAGGACCGAAACGTTTTCTAATAAATATGTTATAGTGTATGGTAGTACCTCCCTGGGCGGATGCTGTCTACCAACTTACTACCTAGACTGTAATAATTCTTCTTCTTCTTTCAACATACCAGCCGTATCCCACTGAGGAGGGGTGGCCCAAAAGAAAAAACTGAAGTTTCTCCTTTTAAATTTAGTAATACAGTGGACCCCCGCTTAACGATCACCTCCAAATGCGACCAATTATGTAAGTGTATTTATGTAAGTGCGTTTGTACGTGTATGTTTGGGGGTCTGAAATGGACTAATCTACTTCACAATATTCCTTATGGGAAAAAATTCGGTCAGTACTGGCACCTGAACATACTACTGGAATGAAAAAAGTTCGTTAACCGGGGGTCCACTGTATATACAGGAGAAGGGGTTACTAGCCCCTTGCTCCCGGCATTTTAGTCGCCTCTTACGACACGCATGGCTTACAGAGGAAGAATTCTGTTCCACTTCCCCATGGAGATAAGAGGAAATAAACAAGAACAAGAATTAGAAAGAAAATAGAAGAAAACCCAGAGGGGTGTGTATATATATGCTTGTACATGTATGTGTAGTGTGACCTAAGTGTAAGTAGAAGTAGCAAGACTTACCTGTAATATTGCATATTTATGAGACAGACAAAAGACACCAGCAATCCTACCATCATGTAAAACAATTACAGGCTTTCGTTTTACACTCACTTGGCAGGATGGTAGTACCTCCCTGGGCGGATGCTGTCTACCAACTTACTACCAAGACTGTAATAATTATAGGGGAATAAATTTACTGAGTATACCAGGAAAAGTGTACAGTAGGGTTATTATTGAAAGAATTAGAGGTAAGACAGAGAGTAGGATTGCGGATGAGCAAGGAGGCTTTAGAGTGGGTAGGGGATGTACAGATCAAGTGTTTACATTGAAGCATATATGTGAATGGTATTTAGATAAAGGTAGGGAAGTTTTCAATGCATTTATGGATTTAGAAAAGGCATATGATAGAGTGTAAGTATATGAAATAGGTAGTAAGTTTCTAAATGCTGTAAAGTTTTTTATAAGGATAGTGAGGTTCAGGTTAGAGTGTGTAGGAGAGAGGGAGATGACTTCCTGGTAAAAGTAGGTCTTAGACAGGGATGTGTAATGTCACCATGGTTGTTTAATATATTTATAGATGGGGTTTTAAAAGGAGTAAATGCTAGGGTGTTGGGGAGAGGGGTGGGTTTAAATTATGAGGAATCAAATACAAAATGGGAGTTAACAGTTACTTTTTGCTGATGATACTGTGCTTATGGGAGATTCTAAAGAAAATTTGCAAAGGTTAGTGGACGAGTTGGGGAGGGTGTGTAAAGGTAGAAAGTTAAAAGTGAACATAGATAAGAGTAAGGTGATGAGGGTATCAAATGATTTAGATAAACAAAATCTGGATATCACATTGAAGAGAGGGAGTATGGAAGAAGTGAATGTTTTCAGATATTTGGGAGTTTACGTGTCAGCGGATGGGTTTATGAAGGATGAGATTAACCATAGAAATGATGAAGGAAAAAGGTGAGTGGTGCATTGAGGTATGTGTGGAGACAAAAAACTTTATATATAGAGGCAAAGAAGGTAATGTATGAAAGCATAGTGGTACCAACACTTTTATATGGGTGTGAAGCTTCGGTTGTCAATGCTGCAGCAAGGAGAGAGTTGGAGGCAGTGGAGATATCCTGTCTAAGGGCAATGTGTGGTGTAAATACATTATGCAGAAAATTCGGAGTGTGGAAATTAGGAGGTGTGGAGTTAATAAAAGTATTAGTAAGAGGGCTGAAGAGGGGTTGTTGAGGTGGTTTGGTCATTTAGAGAGAATGGATCAAAGTAGAATGACATGGAGAGCATATAAATCTGTAGGGGAAGGAAGGTGGGGTAGGTGTTGTCCTCAAAAAGTTGGAGGAAGGGGGTAAAGGAGGTTTAGTGGGCAAGGAGCTTGGACTTCTAGCAAGCATGTGTGAGCATGTTAGATAGGAATGGTGGCGAATGTTAGATAGGAATGGTGGCGAATGATTTTTGGGACCTGACAAGCTGTTGGAGTGTGAGCAGGCTAATATTTAGTGAAAGGATTCAAGGAAACTGGTTATTTTCATATAACCGGACTTGAGTACTGAAAATGGGAAGTACAATGCCTGCACTTTAAAGGAGGGGGTTAGGGATATTGGCAGTTTGGAGGGATATGTGATAAATCTTTACATATGTTTCTAAACTGTTGTATCTGGGTGCCTCTGCAGAAACAGTGATTATGTATGAGTGAGGTGAAAGTGTTGAATGATGATGAAAGCCTTTTCTTTTTGGGGATTTTCTTTCTTTTTTGGGTCACCCTGTCTCGGTGGGAGACGGCCGACTTGTTGAAAAAAAAAAAAAATTGTAAAACACACATATCGCTGTTGCATTTACATATATATGCCAACTTCAACACATATATATATATGTCAAATATATGTTAAAAAAATAAAAATATATATCTCAATATATATATATATATATATATATATATATATATATATATATATATATATATATATATATATATATATATATATATATATATATATATATATATATATATATATATATATATATATATATATATATATATATATATATATATATATATATATATATATATATATATGTATATATATATATATATATTTTTTTTTTTTTTTTTCAACAAGTCGGTCGTCTCCCACCGAGGCAGGGTGACCCAAAAAAAAGAAAGAAAATCCCCAAAAAGAAAATACTTTCATCATCATTCAACACTTTCACCACACTCACACATTATCACTGCTTTTGCAGAGGTGCTCAGAATACAACAGTTTAGAAGCATATACGTATAGAGATACACAATATATCACTCCAAACTGCCAATATCCCAAACCCCTCCTTTAAAGTGCAGGCATTGTACTTCCCATTTCCAGGACTCAAGTCTGACTATATGAAAATAACCGGTTTCCCTGAATCCCTTCACTAAATATTACCCTGCTCACACTCCAACAGATCGTCAGGTCCCAAGTATCATTCGTCTCCATTCACTCCTATCTAACACGCTCATGCACGCTTGCTGGAAGTCCAAGCCCCTCACCCACAAAACCTCCTTTACCCCCTCTTTCCAACCCTTTCAAGGACGACCCCTACCCCTCTTTCCTTCCCCTATAGATTTATATGCTTTCCATGTCATTCTACTTTGATCCATTCTCTCTAAATGACCAAACCACCTCAACAACCCCTCTTCTGCCCTCTGACTAATGCTTTTATTAACTCCACACCTTCTCCTAATTTCCACACTCCGAATTTTCTGCATAATATTTACACCACACATTGCCCTTAGACAGGACATCTCCACTGCCTCCAACCGTCTCCTCGCTGCTGCATTTACCACCCAAGCTTCACATCCATATAAGAGTGTTGGTACTACTATACTTTCATACATTCCCTTCTTTGCCTCCATAGATAACGTTTTTTGACTCCATATATACCTCAACGCACCACTCACCTTTTTTCCCTCATCAATTCTATGATTAACCTCATCCTTCATAAATCCATCCGCCGACACGTCAACTCCCAAGTATCTGAAAACATTCACTTCTTCCATACTCCTCCTCCCCAATTTGATATCCAATTTTTCTTTATCTAAATCATTTGATACCCTCATCACCTTACTCTTTTCTATGTTCACTTTCAACTTTCTACCTTTACACACATTCTCAAACTCATCCACTAACCTTTGCAATTTTTCTTTAGAATCTCCCATAAGCACAGTATCATCAGCAAAAAGTAACTGTGTCAATTCCCATTTTGAATTTGATTCCCCATAATTTAATCCCACCCCTCTCCCGAACATCCTAGCATTTACTTCTTTTACAACCCCATCTATAAATATATTAAACAACCATGGTGACATTACACATCCCTGTCTAAGACCTACTTTTACCGGGAAGTAGTCTCCCTCTCTTCTACACACCCTAACCTGAGCCTCACTATCCTCATAAAAGCTCTTTACAGCATTTAGTAACTTACCACCTATTCCATATACTTGCAACATCTGCCACATTGCTCCTCTATCCACTCTATCATATGCCTTTTCTAAATCCATAAATGCAATAAAAACTTCCCTACCTTTATCTAAATACTGTTCACATATATGCTTCAATGTAAACACTTGATCTACACATCCCCTACCCATTCTGAAGCCTCCTTGCTCGTCCGCAATTCTACATTCTGTCTTACCTCTAATTCTTTCAATTATAACCCTACCGTATACTTTTCCTGGTATACTCAGTAAACTTATTCCTCTATAATTTTTACAATCTCTTTTGTCCCCTTTCCCTTTATATAAAGGGACTATACATGCTCTCCGCCAATCCCTAGGTACCTTCCCCTCTTTCATACATTTATTAAACAAAAGTACCAACCACTCCAACACTATATCCCCCCCTGCTTTTAACATTTCTGTCATGATCCCATCAGTTCCAGCTGCTTTACCCCCTTTCATTCTACGTAATGCCTCACGTACCTCCACCACACTTACATTCTGCTCTTCTTCACTCCTAAAAGATGGTATACCTCCCTGGCCAGTGCATGAAATTACCGCCTCCCTTTCTTCCTCAACATTTAAAAGTTCCTCAAAATATTCTCGCCATCTACCTAATACCTCCCTCTCCCCATCTACTAACTCCCCTACTCTGTTTTTAATGGACAAATCCATACTTTCCCTAGGCTTTCTTAACTTGTTTAACTCACTCCAAAATTTTTTCTTATTTTCATTAAAATTTCTTGACAGTGCCTCTCCCACTCTTTCATCTGCTCTCCTTTTGCACTCTCTCACCACTCTCTTCACCTTTCTTTTACTCTCCATATACTCTGCTCTTCTTATAACACTTCTGCTTTGTAAAAACCTCTCGTAAGCTACCTTTTTCTCTTTTATCACACCCTTTACTTCATCATTCCACCAATCACTCCTCTTTCCTCCTGCCCCCACCCTCCTATAACCACAAACTTCTGCCCCACATTCCAATACTGCATTTTTAAAACTATTCCAACCCTCTTCAACCCCCCCACTACTCATCTTTGCACTAGCCCACCTTTCTGCCAATAGTCGCTTATATCTCGCCCGAACTTCCTCCTGCCTTAGTTTATACACTTTCACCTCCCTCTTACTTGTTGTTGCCACCTTCCTCTTTTCCCATCTACCTCTTACTCTAACTGTAGCTACAACTAAATAATGATCCGATATATCAGTTGCCCCTCTATAAACATGTACATCCTGGAGCCTACCCATCAACCTTTTATCCACCAATACATAATCTAACAAACTACTTTCATTACGTGCTACATCATACCTTGTATATTTATTTATCCTCTTTTTCATAAAATATGTATTACTTATTACCAAATTTCTTTCTACACATAGCTCAATTAAAGGCTCCCCATTTACATTTACCCCTGGCACCCCAAATTTACCTACTACTCCCTCCATAACATTTTTACCCACTTTAGCATTGAAATCCCCAACCACCATTACTCTCACACTTGATTCAAAACTCCCCACGCATTCACTCAACATTTCCCAGAATCTCTCTCTCTCCTCTACACTTCTCTCTTCTCCAGGTGCATACACGCTTACTATAACCCACTTTTCACATCCAATCTTTATTTTACTCCACATAATCCTTGAATTTATACATTTGTAGTCCCTCTTTTCCTGCCATAGCTTATCCTTCAACATTATTGCTACTCCTTCTTTAGCTCTAACTCTATTTGAAACCCCTGACCTAATCCCATTTATTCCTCTCCATTGAAACTCTCCCACCCCCTTCAGCTTTGTTTCACTTAAAGCCAGGACATCCAGTTTCTTCTCGTTCATAACATCCACAATCATCTCTTTCTTATCATTTGCACAACATCCACGCACATTCAGACTTCCCACTTTGACAATTTTCTTCTTCTTATTCTTTTTAGTAATCTTTACAGGAAAAGGGGTTACTAGCCCATTGTTCCCGGCATTTTAGTTGACTTTTACAACACGCATGGCTTACGGAGGAAAGATTCTTATTCCACTTCCCCATGGATATAAAAGGAAAAGTAATAAGACCAAGAACTATTAAGATAAAATCAAAGAAAACTCAGATGAGTGTGTATAAATAAACGTGTACATGTATGTGTAGTGTGACCTAAGTGTAAGTAGAAGTAGCAAGACGTACCTGTAATCTTGCATATTTATGAGACAGACAAAAGACACCAGCAATCCTACCATCATGTAAAACAATTACAGGCTTTCGTTTTACACTCACTTGGCAGGACGGTAGTACCTCCCTGGGTGGTTGCTGTCTACCAACCTACTACTACATATATATATTTTATAATGAAATGATAGAGAATCTTTTCCCGATGGTAACGACACCAAAATAACGAAATTTGATGGATAACTTACGGAACTACGCTCTCGCAAAGTTAGTGACCTCGGCGATATTTACGAATCAGCAATTTCGCCCACTTTGAGCCCTATTTTTGGCTAATTCCATTGTTCCAGTCAACCAAACTCATAGCTATTTCTTTAGAACTCTATTTGTTCTATCGACTGAGGACAAGAAACTGCCCATTTACTGATTTCAACTACCCAATAACGTGGTCAGAAATTTGCAATTTGGCCAATTTCATGCAAATTAAAAAATATGCCACTTTCAAAATAGGGTCCAGAATGAACAATGCAGACATTCCTGGCTCTAAAATAATATTTTCTTTCTTCATCAATCATGTCTCCAGGCCCCTCTGATATTACTCTTGCTTTCTATTTTGAATTTTTATTCAAACAAAAAATAGAAGATTTACTGTTATGCAGACTACTGCAATATTGTAATAATTGTATAAATAATGTCAACCCATTCATGACTGCATATTAAAATGGCTAGTTGGACATTTATTGGACAATGACATCATTTGTTTACTTTTGAACATTGGCAAAAATCAAACATTTCCCCTACTTTGAGCTCCATTTCAAGGTTCTTTTCACAGAAAATCCAATCAAGATCACCACTATTTCTATAATATGTTTCCCATTCTATCAAATGAGACCAAGAAAACAAGAATACAACCATAAATACTATACGAAAACACACCACAAAGTCGGCGTTTTAATCCAAGTGATTGGTGATTGTAAAGGGAACAAGTTAATTAATAGCAATGAAGGAGAGGTTGCTAGCAAGAACAAATGGGAAGTGGTTTGTGATACGGGAAGAATTACGAAATTAAGGGAAGTTTACGAAACAAGCCAGGCTTGAAGGTATGAAATCACTTTTCTAAATAAGAAATAAGGTACCATTAACTCCTTTACTAATAAAACTAAGAATTCAAAAGGTGTGTTTCCCTGATGCAGGTATGGGTAAGGTAATGAGCAGGTCAGATAACATCATGTTAGAAAATGGTAATAACCCACAGTATCTTCCTCAGTGCTAGAGAAAATGATACTGGAAAATGCAGGAAGCAGGAGTTATTACCCAAGTACATACAGGGCAGCTATATATTTGAGGTCAAAAGAAGGATCCCAATCATATGTATCATTTTGCCTAGAAGAGTGGGCAATAAATTAATGTCAAGGGCAATTTGTGTTAATTTCTGGCTATATGAGTACTGCAAACAACATGGAATTCATTTCACTGAAAACTGGGACCATTTCTCTGGCAAATATGATATGTATCTAAGGGATGGGGCACATCTTGCTAGGGCAAGGGTGACAACATTATCCAATTCAGTTGAAGGAGCAACTTCTTAGCTAAGTAAGACTTTAAACTAATAAATTTACAAAATGCTTAATCAAGAACTGAAAGGCCATACTCTTAAGAAATTCAAAACATGACTAATAAACTCACAATGTTCTTTCTGGATCTTTATGTATGTTGTATTGCATCATTCGGTCAGAGAAACTATCCAACTCTCGTACCTTCTCACTTAAATCCTGAAAAATAGTAGTGTTAACTAGGATAAATACATACATAAAGCATTATTAACACTAGGTATTAAAAAGAAATGGCTTTGTTAAAAAGAGGTATAACAGATAAACTGGCCTCTATTATGTGAGAAAACAACAAAACTACATTGTGTTCCAACTTTTTGAGCACTTTATGCAGATGCATTCCAGGCCTGATCAAGTTTTACTAAGCTGGATAAGGCTATAAACAGTTAATGTAATTCTGCATAATAAGAATCTTTAATATACTTTGTGAATAGCACTGACATTCAATAAATATACATACTGTAACATATATGGAATTACTGACAGAAATAGGACAATACATAGTATTGAATTTTCATAAGACAAATCTGCATAAAGTAAGGGGGAGAGAGAGAAACCAGAACTGCTTTTCTGTTTTTGCTTTCAATTCCCATACATTGACAACTTATTTCTAATTCTTTTTTTCCTCTCTGATTTTGTTTTTTTCAACAAGTCGGCCATCTCCCACCAAGGCAAGGTGACCCAAAAAAAAAAGAAAATCCCCAAAAAGAAAATACTTTCATCATCATTCAACACTTTCACCACACTCACACATTATCACTGTTTTTGCAGAGGTGCTCAGAATACAACAGTTTAGAAGCATATACGAATAAAGCTACACAACATATCCCTCCAAACTGCCAATATCCCAAACCCCTATTTTAAAGTGCAGGCATTGTACTTCCCATTTCCAGAACTCAAGTCCAACTATATGAAAATAACCGGTTTCCCTGAATCCCTTCACTAAATATTACCCTGCTCACACTCCAACAGATCGTCAGGTCCCAAGTACCATTCGTCTCCATTCAGTCCTATCTAACACGCTCACTCACGCTTGCTGAAGTCTCTCCGATTATTTTTATTATTGTATATTCATGAGAAGTGAAAAATCCTTAAGGGTCATACAGCACCTGGGGAAGGAGAGGTTATCAGGTTTGACCTGAGGAAGATCAGACTGCCCAATACAGTGGAACCTCTGCTTACAAGTGCCCCACCATGGGAGTTTTTCAGGATACAAACCGTCGCTTGGTTGATTTTTTTGCTCCTGGATATGAGCCAAATTCAGGTTGCAAGCTTTCCCCTCAAGGAAGGTTCCTTGACACTGGTGAGGGGTTCCTGATCTAGGGAATTGGATCTGTGCTCCAGTTCCCTAAATAATAATAATAATAATAATAATAATAATAATGAGCAAGTTTCAGAACATCGCCACTAGGTGGCACAGTCAACACCACAACATCAGCTGAGTTGTGCAACGTGTTTATGTCACCATGGAAGCATTTCTTGTGTTATTGCTAAATTTCTTTTTTCTAACCATGGGTCCTAAGAAAGTAAGTGCAAAGGATAGTGCTAAAAAGAAAAAGAGGATAATGTCCATGAAACTACAGCATGAAATCATAATTAAACAAATGAGGGGGTGGTAGTAGGAGCTAGCAGCAAGTAGCCTATCTTCCACTCTCCACCTCTGCCAGCGTACGTACACTTATAAAACCTCTTTATTTCTTTACATTCTCTATTATGTTTTTAGACAATATTTCTTATTTATGAAATTATTAATGAAACTAGTGCAGTTTGCCTCACAAACACTCCAAAGCATGGAAAGATATAGTCAGAGTGGGAGAGTTAATGGACGCTGCTGCCACCACTTGCCATATTATGGCGATTGGTGGCAGCAGTGTAAATATCATGTTTCTGTGTTAATTATGCAGTGAAACCTCATTTTTCAGCCATAATCCATTCCAGAAAGTTGGCCTAAATTCGAAACGGCCGAAATTCGAAGCAATATTTTCCATAAGAATTAATGTAAGTACAATTAATCCGTTCCAGACACCCAAAAATAATCACAAAAAAATACATTTTTTTCAAGATTATTTATAGTTTTACATACACAAAACAATGAGAACTAAATAAAATAAATTAAGAACATTTAAATCACTGCTACATACCTTTATTGAAGACTGTTTTTGGCTTATGGAAGATAGGGAGGAGGAGTGAGGGAGAGCAGTTTAGTGTTTGGAAGGGAAATCCCCTTCATAATGACTTCAGGTAAAAAGTCCCTCTCTGGGGTTACTTCCCCACAGGGGAAAAGTAATGCCTCTTAACCCTTTCAGGGTCCGTCCCGTAGATCTACGGCTTTACGTTCAGGGTCCAAACCGTAGATCTACACCATGAGCTCAGCTCACTCTGATAAACTGTGAGTGGTACATTTGGGCCTAGATATGAGAGAATACATCTATGTGGTATGTGTGCACCACATAAAACAGATCCTGCAGCACACTGTGTATAATGAGAGAAAAAAATGAAATCATGATTTTTCGATTAAAACAGCAACTTTGCAGTGTTTTTTCGTATGTTTTTTATAGTTGTATTTGCGATTTCTTGGTCTCATTTGATAGAATGGAAGACATATTACAGAAATAGAGATGATTTTGATTGGTTTTAGCACTGGAAATGGCTTGAAACTGAGCTCAAAGTAGCAGAAATGTTAAATTTTTGCCGATATTCAAGAGTAAACAAACGACCTCGCACGTCTAATACACACCAACTGGTGGGTCTAATATACATTCACAAATATGGTGATGATATTTATACAATTATTACAGTATTGCATAACAGTAAATCTTCTATTTTTTGGTGTGAATAAAAATTCATTATGTGAATAAAAAATCAAAATGGAATTTATTTGTAAAGCCTCAAAACATAACTAATGAACAGAGGAAATGTTAGTTTAGTGCCAGTAATGCCTACATTGTTCATTCTGGACCCTATTTTGAAATTGGAATATTTTGAACTTTGTGTTAAATTGGCCAAATTAACAATTTCCGATCACTTTATTTTGTAGTTGAAACAGTTGACTTGGCGATTTCTTGTGCTCAATCGATAGAATAGAAGTAATACTAGTGAAATAGCTAAGAATTTGGTTGATTGGAATAATGTAATTGGCCTAAAATGGGAGTCAAAGTCGGCAAAATCGCCGATTCGTAAATATCGCTGACACATCAAAATTCGCGAGAGCATAATTTCGTCAATTTTCCACCAAATTTCGTACTTTTTGTTTTATTACCTTCACAAAAAGATTCTCTACGATTTCATAAGAAAAAATAACAAATTTTTTTTTTTTTAAATTCTTGGACACTGGTGCGTGACTCCAGATTTGGGCCTTGGACCCTGAAAGGGTTAAATATCTCAAACCAACCTCTGCTGGACTTAAATTCACTATCATCATCACTAGTACCAGGCATTTTCTTTACGAGATCCGCATGCAACTGCCTTGCCTTTTCACGAATGATCGTCTCTGAAACACTATCTCCTGCTAATTGTTTTTCCCTGATCCACAACAGCAACAACAACTTCTCCACATCTTCATTAGTTTGTGATCTCTTTTTTGTTAACAGGTTTACCCCTTTTGCCACATCAGCTTCCTTGATTTGTTCTTTCTTTGCCAGGATAGAGGTGACTGTTGATTTGTTTTTGCCATACATCCTAGCAAGTTCCAGCACCCGTACACCACTTTCATATTTTTCTATTACTTCCTTCTTAAATTCCATTGTGTTTCTCACTTTCTTTACCAAAGGAACTTTACAAGGAACTTTCTTGGGCCCCATGTTGACTTATTTCACAGTCGCACTTAATAAAAACCACGAAAAACATTGGATTTTAAAGAAATGTTTGGATGAATGCGCGGAGTATGTGCTCACTCACTGACAGACAAAGGGAGACTGACTCACCAAAGCCTGGCATCCCAGCAGGAGAGGCAGGCTAACAAGTCTAATATGGCCAATATACAAGGCAACAGCTGAAATACAGAGCAAAATTTCCACAGAAAAACCAGCCTAAAAACGATTCAGCCAATAAACAAAGTGGCCAAAAAATGAGATACCACTGTATTGTTTATGTTGTATTAGATAAATTGTGATAGAAAAATTAGCCATAGAGTTGATATTAGCATCACATTGAAGAACTTTTGTCCTGCCTCCCGAGAGCAGGAATTCCGCTGGAACGGATTAACCCTTTCAGGGTTGATGCCGTACTAGTATTGCTTACGTGCCAGGGTTGGTGCCGTACTTGTATGCATAAATTCTAGCGTCCTCAAATCAAGCAGGAAAAGGCTGGTAGTCCTGGATGTGAGAGAATGGGTCTCCATGGTCAGTGTGCACGGTATAAAAAAAATCAGGGACCCAGTGGTGCATTGTGGGAAAGCCATTTTATTACACCTTGTTCACCATGTCTAGCAGTAAGAAACTCCTCACTTCCTCACTCCTCGGCTAATTGGGGCTCTTTTGTTCCCAAGCAACAGTTCAAACACAGATGGAAGTGTCAGTGAAGATGAATTTCATGGTTTTGAGGAGTTTGTGACCGAAAGCAATGCCCAGGAAACTGACCTAAAGGAAGGAAGGAAGGAAGGAAGAAGGAAGGTAGAAGAAAGGGAGGAAAGAAGGAAGAGATGAGAGGAAGGAAGGAAGAAAGGAAGAGATGAGAGGAAGGAAGGAAGAAAGGAAGAGATGAGAGGAAGGAAGGAAGAAAAGAAGAGATGAGAGGAAGGAGGGAAGGAGGGAAGGAAGGAGGGAAGAAAGGAAGGAGACCATTAACCTAGGATAACTCAAAAAATTCAGACAGTGACTTATTTCCATGTGGGTTGGTGGGGTGGGGAGGAAGGGATGGGTGTTGACAGGCAGTGAGGGTGGTGAGTGGTGGTGTTATTTGTCATTGTGACACTAATTAGGCCGGTGACTCAGCATATTTACAAGTCCACCCCCACACAACAACTAAAAGCTTTACAGAAGCTGTAGCAGTTCTGGGAAGTGTCCATTGACTTCATATGTGTATATATGTGATAGAAAAATAGTAATAAACAACATTTTTTTATTGTTGGTTTGTGTAAGCATTTTATGTAAACAATATAATAACTGTGATAAATGGTTTGAAAATCTGACAAGTTGAAGACTGAACACATCGACTCCAGGCTGAGGGATTGATTACCTCAAACTCCTCACCTTACACGTTCTGCTTTGTATTGGACTGATGAAGCCAATGTGTGGCGAAACGTTTCCTGAATAAAGATTCCCATATGTTGCATAAGTGTCTCAATCTTCAATATAACAACTGTTTGTGCAGTTACTGTGTAGCAGAAAATGAGTGAATATATATTCAATATACCTTATACAGTGGACCCCCGCTTAACGATCACCTCCAAATGCGACCAATTATGTAAGTGTATTTATGTAAGTGCGTTTGTATGTGTATGTTTGGGGGTCTGAAATGGACTAATCTACTTCACAATATTCCTTATGGGAAAAAATTCGGTCAGTACTGGCACCTGAACATACTTCTGGAATGAAAAAAGTTCGTTAACCGGGGGTCCACTGTATTGGTCTCACAGGCCAGAAAAGTTACATGAAGGAAGGAAGGAGGGAAGAAGGGAAGGAGGGAGGGAAGGAAGGAAGGAGGGAAGGAAGGAAGGAGGGAAGGAAGGAGGGAAGGAAGGAAGGAAGGAGGGAAGGAAGGAGGGAAGGAAGGAAGGAGGAAAGGAAGGAGGGAAGAAAGGAAGGAAGGAAGGAAGGAGGGAAGGAAGGAAGGAGGGAAGGAAGGAAGGAGGGAAGGAAGGAAGGAGGGAAGGAAGGAAGGAAGGAGGGAAGGAAGGAAGGAGGGAGGGAAGGAAGAAGGGAGGGAAGGAAGGAAGGAGGGAGGGAAGGAAGGAGGGAGGGAGGGAAGGAAGGAAGGAGGGAAGGAAGGAGGGAAGGAAGGAAGGGAGGGAGGGAGGGAGGGAGGGAGGGAGGGAAGGAGGGAGGGAAGGAAGGAAGGAAGGAAGGAAGGAGGGAGGGAGGGAGGGAAGGAAGGAGGGAAGGAAGGAAGGAGGGAAGGAAGGAAGGAGGGAAGGAAGGAAGGAGGAAAGGAAGGAGGAAAGGAAGGAGGGAGGGAGGGAAGGAAGGAGGGAAGGAAGGAAAAAGGGAGGGAAAGAAAGAAGAAGGGAAGGAAAGAAGAAAGTAGGCAGGGAAAGAAGGAAGGAGGGAGGAAAGGAAGGAGGGAGGGAAGGAAAGAGGGAAGGAAGGAAGGAGGGAAGAAAGGAGGGAGGGAAGGAAGGAGGGAAGGAAGGAGGGAAGGAAGGAAGGAGGGAAGGAAGGAAGGAGGGAAGGAAGGAAGGAGGGAAGGAAGGAAGGAGGAAAGGAAGGAGGGAGGGAGGGAAGGAAGGAGGGAAGGAAGGAAAAAGGGAGGGAAAGAAAGAAGAAGGGAAGGAAAGAAGAAAGTAGGCAGGGAAAGAAGGAAGGAGGGAGGAAAGGAAGGAGGGAGGGAAGGAAGGAGGGAGGGAAGGAAAGAGGGAAGGAAGGAAGGAGGGAAGAAAGGAGGGAGGGAAGGAAGGAGGGAGGGAAGGAAGGAGGGAAGGAAGGAGGGAAGGAAGGAGGGAAGGAAGGAGGGAGGGAAGGAGGGAGGGAAGAAAGGAGGGAGGGAGGGAAGAAAGGAGGGAGGAAGGGAAGAAAGGAGGGAGGGAGGGAGGGAAAGAAGGAGGGAAGGAAGGAGGGAGGGAAGGAAGGAGGGAGGTAAGGAAGGGGGGAGGGAAGGAAGGAGGAAGGGAAGGAAGGAGAGAGGGAAGGAAGGAAGGAGGGAAAGTAGGTAGGAAGAGATGAGAGGAAGGAGGAGGGAACGTACGTAGGAAGAGAATGAAGAAAGGTAGGTGTGTGGGGAGGAAGGGATGTGTTGTGGAAGGCAGTGAGGTTAGTGAGTGGTGGTATGATGCATCATTGTTACACACGACACACCGGTGACTCAGCATATTTACAAGTCCACCCCCAGATTAGATTTTTTAGATTTTGCCACCGAAGTGGCTAGTTTATTGTGCACCCCATATCCATCCTGTGGACGGTAGCGCAAGAGCATATGGATACACAAAAAGCCTAGGAACTAGACCCCAAAGGGTTAACAGGAATACATATGAATTTATATCTACATATCTATAGTTCACTTATCTGTTACAAGCAAATTTAGGAAATTTGCTTAGTATATCTGGTATCTTATTTTCATTAATAAGATATCTTGACATGTCACATAGGTTATTATACTGTCTATCTCTATATTCCTCAATAAGTGGACAATTAAGCACATAGTGTTCAAGAGAGTGACCATATGCCTGACCACATAATTTACATTTAGTTTGATCATCATCTGTGTGTCTCCCAAACTGCCAGAAGTACTTGTAACCAAGCCTAAGCCTGGCCACTACAACATCAGTCAGTCTGTTCACATTGCAAGTTGCTCCATAAACATACTTATCTATGTTAATGTTATCATAGTGGGTTATAGATCAACGCAGACTTTATTCGTATACACTAAGAAATATTCACCTCTGTGCATATCTTGTGTCTCCCTCGTTACACTATTTGTAATCTTCATTATTATTACATTTATGGGAGAGCGCTAAAATCATAGGGGCCATACAGCACCTAGGGAATGGAAAGCAATAGGACTCGTTCCAAGGAAATGGAATGTAACTCCAATTCTTTGGATCAAGATCACTTCACCGGCATCAGGAGTCACTATTTTGTAAGGGTCGTTGTTCTGGAATTATTTACTTGCCAGTAAGAACATGGTTAACACCGGACTGCTTTATCGCGTCGTGTGTGCACATTATCACATTAATTCATCACATATATATCAGTTGAGAATTCATCGATAGGTTGTTGACATCGTACACTTGCACTATAATTAATTTTCTGATAATGAATTTCATTCCCAGTGGTATTTTTCTTATTGAAAACGATAGTAATAGAATTTATTGCTGTGGCAACTCATTTATATAATACAGGAAGGCCCCACTTATACGGCGGGTTAGGTTCCAGGCTACCGCCGTAAAGCGGAAATCGCCGTAAAGTGGAACACCCTTTTTTTCCACTTATAAATGCATACAAACACTAGATAACAAGTTTACACTAACATATATTAAGTTAGCAATAGAACCAGGCATCAAAAAACAATAAAAAGGTACAATACACACATAGTGCACTCATTACTTACCTTAAAATATTTATAGTCTTAATCTAGGGTGAGACAAGTAGTATTTATTGTAAGAAATCAAGTGTGGTATGTATTGTAATAGCCTCACCAGGCCACCCCACCCACACATACTATTCTATGATATTTAAGCATCCCAGAGCGATAAAATGTATATACAGTTCACTCATTACTTACCTTAAAATATTTGTAGTCTTAATGTAGGGTCAGGAGTAAGTAAATGAGATAAAACGAATAAATGAGAGAGAGAAAGAATGAATACATGAGAGGGGGCAGGCGCAGTTATGTAAACAAACCAGGCGAAGGTAAGTTTTGTAAACAAACGAAGTGTACACGTCTGGTTTGTGTACAAGTTACATTGTGTACAGGTTGTCTCTACATTGATACGGTAGAATTAATAAAGAAGAACACTCCCATTCTCATGTAACATCATTTTGAGAAGAAATGAAGCTCTGAGTGAAGGCAATGGAAATAAGTCACACTGACTTTTTTGGGTTATCCTAGGTTCTCTACACGTATGTTGTTATGTATGATAATCTATGTAACTGTATTTGTGTATACCTGAATAAACTTACTTACATACATACGAAAGGAATAATTTTCTACAGTTACCCCCAGTAACACATTTACTCTTATGTTAGATTAGAGAAAATGTTATTCTTGGCGTCACTTGTACAAGTTATGTGGCTCCCACATCTTATATTTATGTTTATTTATTCTATTGTGGGGTGTATTTATCATCTTTTTATGTTATGTATCGTGTTTATTATATAATTTTGAAAAAAATATCATGGATGGATTAATGAAAATGTGTATATTACCGTAATATACGACATTTAATGAGACTCGGTATTGTTATTATCACCACTTGTGCAAGTCGTCTGCTACGACATCTCACATTTGTTTATTTATTCTACTGTGGGGTGTATTTATCTTATTTATATGTTATGCATCGTGTTTATTATATGATTTTGAAAAAAATATCATGGATGGATTAATGAAAATGTGTATATTACCGTAATATACGACATTTAATGAGACTCAGTATTGTTATTATCACCACTTGTGCAAGTCGTCTGCTACGACATCTCACATTTGTTTATTTATTCTACTGTGGGGTGTATTTATCTTATTTATATGTTATGCATCGTGTTTATTATATAATTTTGAAAAAAATATCATGGATGGATTAATGAAAATGTGTATATTAACGTAATATACGACATTTAAATGACTCGATGTATGTAAGTTTATTTAGGTACAGGTATACATAAGTATAATTATCAGAGTATATATAAAATATGAAATAACTTTTAAAAACATTTGAAATTTTGGAGTTTCCAGACAAAATGGAGAGACTTAGTGCTTACTGAGCTCATGGAGAATGTAAACAAACAGGGTGGGGCACGGTGACCGTATTAGAAAGTCAGGTGGGGGGAGCCGTATAGTGAGTTTTGGTCATAATTTGAAATGTCCGTATTAGCGGAACGCCGTAAAGTGAAACGCCGTAAAGCGGGGCCTTCCTGTACACTATTTCAGAAGAACTTTATCGATTAGATATTTTGCAAGAAAACATCATCAAACCATCAATCTTTGTTTTCTTTCTAGGTTATGAGTATTTTTTATCTTTGCAAAAATTTCAAAGCTATCTTAAAATATTTTTTCTTTCATTTTGTAGTAGTTGTATATATGTTATAATTACTTATCTCACAAGGAAACAAACCTGGCATTCGGTCTTTCGTCTTATTTGCCGTAAATACCTAGTATTGGAAGATATCCTAGAGCAACTGGAACCGTTCCTTTCAAGACATGTGTAGTGGAGGAGGGAACACTGAAGACGTGTACAGTGTGAACACAGATGACGTGTGTACTGGAGGTGTGAACACAGGTAACGTGTGTACTGGAGGTGTGAACACAGGTGATGTGTGTACTGGAGGTGTGAACACAGGTGATGTGTGTACTGGAGGTGTGAACACAGATGACGTGTGTACTGGAGGTGTGAACACAGATGACGTGTGTACTGGAGGTGTGAACACAGGTGACGTGTGTAATGGAGGTGTGAACACAGATGACGTGTGTACTGGAGGTGTGAACACAGATGACGTGTGTACTGGAGGTGTGAACACAGATGATGTGTGTACTGGAGGTGTGAACACAGGTGACGTGTGTACTGGAGGTGTGAACACAGATGACGTGTGTACTGGAGTTGTGAACACAGATGGCGTGTGTAGGAGAGGTGTGAAAACAGATGACGTGTGTAGGGGAGGTGTGAACACAGATGACGTGTGTACTGGAGGTGTGAACATAGATGGCGTGTGTACGGGAGGTGTGAACACAGATGACGTGTGTAGGGGAGGTGTGAACACAGATGACATGTGTACTGGAGGAAATTTTTAGATTTTGCCACCGAAGTGGCTAGTTTATTGTGCACCCCATATCCATCCAGTGGACGGTAGCGTGAGAGCATATGGATACACAAAAGGCCTAGGAACTAGGCCCCAAAGGGTTAACAGGAATACATATGGATTTATATCTACATATCTATAGTTCACTTATCTGTTACAAGCAAATTTAGGAAATTTGCTTAGTATATCTGGTATCTTATTTTCATTAATAAGATATCTTGACATGTCACATAGGTTATTATACTGTCTGTCTCTGTATTCCTCAATAAGTGGACAATTAAGCACATAGTGTTCAAGAGAGTGACCATATGCCTGATCACATAATTTACATTTAGTTTGATCATCATCTGTGTGTCTCCCAAACTGCCAGAAGTACTTGTAACCAAGCCTAAGCCTGGCCACTACAACATCAGTCAGTCTGTTCACATTGCAAGTTGCTCCATAAACATACTTATCTACGTTCATGTTATCATAGTGGGTTATAGATCTACTCAGGCTTCTAACTGCATTCCTATAACAATCATTTTCATTATTTACTTCTCTCCTAATATTATTCCTAATGCTAGACACAGTTATACCAAAGTTATATTCTACATTCTCCTTCTGGGTACTCTTCTTGGCTAACATATCAACTTTATCATGAAGGAGTAATCCAATGTGTGATGGGATCCATAGCAATTGTACATTAATTCCTTTGTCCCTAATTTTTGAGTATCTATACCTGGCTTCCCCAATGAGCATGTTGTTGGAGTCATTATATGAGTCAAGAGCCTTCAATGATGACATAGAATCAGTAATGATGATAGAGTCAAGCTCAGTGTCATAGGTTAGCTTTAGCGCCATTAGGATTGCAAACAATTCAGTTTGCAGTGTAGACGACCAGTTGTTAATTCTTATGCCTAACTCAACAAATTTATTATCGTTCTTAACTAGGGAGGTGGCAACAAGAGCAGATGCAGCCCTGCCAGAAGACTCCTGTTTAGATCCATCAGTGTATATAACTTGTGATAACTTATTACTACCGGCTAGGTGAGAAATTTCTTCTTGAGCAGTTGCTCTAACAAGAGATTTAAGGAAGGGATTACTAGCAATGAGCTTCTTGGGAGGGACTTGTAGGTATGTGATATTAAATGAACACATCTTCCATGGAGGGGTGAAATGCTCTTGTTGCCTACAGTGATACAGTTCATGTAGGTTATAAAACTTAATGCAATTGCACGTTTTCACAATCCATTTAGATCTGTGTGTATTTACCTCTAGACACTTGGTAAGATTCACTGTGACAGTGTCTGGTTCGTTTCTCAACATTCTAATACCAAGTACAGTGTTAATTTCAACAATCCTATCACTGATACTAGAAATACCAAGCTCCTTCCTCATGTTAAGAACTTTTGTAGATCTGGGACAGCCAAGAATAATCCTGAGAGCTTCATTTTGCAATAACTCCAAGGGTCGGAGAGAACTTTCTCTAGCTAATATCAACATGGGAGCAGCATAATCAATTAAGGACCTAACATAGGCTATGTACATCATTCTCACGATTCTCACATTAGCACCATAGTTGGGATTGTAGCCAGCAACAGCTTTGAGAGCATTTAGCCTAGCTTTGCATTTCTTGTTTAGTTGTGGTATAGTGGATTTGTTAAAGGGTACATCTACACCAAGATATCTGTAAGTTTTAACGTAGCTAATGATTTCACCCTGCAAATAGATGGGTGGGGGATGTCGTTTGCTTGTTAAGATCTTTGTTTTAGAGGAAGATATTATGAGGCCTAGCCGATTACAAATTGCTTGAACTTCATTAAGAATGGTATTCATCTTCTTATGCCCTGTTGTATGGACCCCCACACTATTACAAACTTCAGAACCTCTTGTAGTTATAGGAAGCTGTCCAGTGACTTTATATGAGTATATATATGATAGAAAAATAGTAATAAAAATTTTTTGATGGTTTGTGTAAACATGTTTTGTAAACAATATAATGACAGCAAAGTTTGTGCTGTTATTGTGTAGTATACAATGAGTGAATACATACCAAATAGTCTTTATATTGGTCTCAGAGGCCATAAAAGTTACTTGAAAAAAATTAAATATTAAAAAATAAAAGAAAAAAGTAGGAAAAAACAAAATAAACTATTACCGGGTGACCGGCAGTCGATGTTGCCGTATGTGGTTCAATTTCTGTCAACTTCACGCCTCCATATCTCCGTAAGTATTGACGGCAAAAAAAAATTTTAAGCCTATAAAGTTTAGAAAAAAAAAAACTATCTTTTCATAACAAAAAAAAATTTTTTTTTTTCAAATTTTTACGGACTCCGAGAACAGGTTTGGGAGAGGGCCTGCCGACCCTGAAAGGGTTAATAAAATTTCAATTTAAATGAGGAAAATTGACTCGGCATACAAGCAGATCGGGTTATGAGCTACGTTACGGAACAGATTAAAGTTGTAAGAAGAGGTTCCACTATACCTTTAAAAATAGGTTAAACAACTATTGTATGTGAGTGAAAATGGTTTTATGTCGTTAAGCCTGCTGCAGTGCTGCTCTATTTTTAAATTATGACACTGGGCCAAATACTGAGCTTTGCCATGACATTCCACACATCATTAAGTGCTCAAAGCAAAGTAGTGTAAGTAAATTTTAATTTTCATTTAAACAATTTGTATAAACATTTGAGTTTCTATCATTTTTAATAAAGATAAATGATTACAGCTTTATAATTCTTTTCTTAGAACCCTATACAACTGGAAGTTAGGTAATATGCATAAATTGTGGAGCCTCTGTAGAAAGACGTAGACTCAGCTCTAGTGAAAGCCTTCTCTGCAACGAAAACTTCCCTACTTGTATCTAAATAATGTTCACTTATCCCCCACCCTTTCTAAAGCCTCCTCTTCATCTGCAATCCTGCTCTCCATCTTACCCTTAATTCTTTCAATAAAAACCCTACCATACAAATAGTTTACTTGGTATACTCAGTAGACTTATTTCCCTATAATTTTGACATTCTCTTTTGTCTCCCTTCCCTTTACATAAAGGAACTATACACAAAAGTACCAACCACTCCAAAACTACATCCCCACCTGCTTTTAACACTTCTGTCAAAATCCCACCAATCCTAGATGCTTTATCCCCTATCATTTTACCCACTGAATCATACATCTCTCCCACATTCACATCTGGCTCTTCTTCACTCCTAAAAGATGTTACACCTTCCTGGCCAATGCATGAAAATAATGCCTCCCTCTCTTCATCAACATTTAACAGTTCCTTAAAATATTCCCACCATCTTCCTAATACCTCCAACTCCCCGTCTACTAACTCCCTTATTCTGTTTCTAACCATTTTAACTATAATTTGTTTTCATGTATGGTGCTATTGTGTTAGTTTCTGGATGCACCTAACCCTTCTGGTACATACATATCCATCAGATGCTTCCTTAACCAACTTTATCTGAACCAGAATCATGGTAAAACACCCACAACACAACTAAGCAAGTACTTGGTGATTTAGAAATGTAACTGATTATCTGCCCAATTCTCCTTTGGTCAGGAAGGTAGGCAGGGTAAGCAGGAGTGTAAGGAAATCTGCTTACATGTTCCTCTATGCCAGATAACTGAACCTAGAGCCTTGTAATTGCAAGTCAAATGCTGTCCTGAGTGAGCTGCAAAGCCATAACCCCTGAAGACACAAGGAAAGGGAAGGGGGCCTTCAGCTACCCCATCTGCAGAATTTCGAAACGAAAAGGCCTAATATCCAAAAATAATAATTGGAAAATGTTGACATGTTACCAAAAACAAATTTAAGATTGTCTATGGTGCTATTCAATAGTGGTATTAGTTTGTTTATGCTTATAAGTTAAGCCTATAGACCTAGATGCCATTTTACAGTTTGCTGACAGCCTATCTTGGGTATTACCCAGTTTTCCCACTTAAACTTTCTCTGGCTATGGGTCTGTAATTTTTTTTTTTAACGTCAGCCGTCTCCCACTGAGGCAGGGTGACCCAAAAAGAAAGAAAATCCCCAAAGAGAAAATACTTTCATCATTCAACACTTTCACCTCACTCACACATAATCACTGTTTTTGCAGAGGTGCTCAGAATACAACAGTTTAGAAGTTTTTTTTTTTTTTTTCATCACACTGGCCGATTCCCACCAAGGCAGGGTGGCCCGAAAAAGAAAAACTTTCACCATCATTTACTCCATCACTGTCTTGCCAGAAGGGTG
This sequence comes from Cherax quadricarinatus, assembly GCF_038502225.1. Lineage (NCBI taxonomy): Eukaryota > Metazoa > Arthropoda > Malacostraca > Decapoda > Parastacidae > Cherax > Cherax quadricarinatus. Next base: position 14,823,332 of record NC_091344.1, read on the forward strand.
CTTTACACTACAGTTTTTAAACTGCAACATTAACACCCCTCCTTCAGAGTGCAGGCACTGTACTTCCCTTCTCCAGGACTCAAGTCCGGCCTGCCGGTTTCCCTGAACCCCTTCATAAATGTTACTTTGCTCACACTCCAACAGCACATCAAGTATTAAAAACCATTTGTCTCCATTCACTCCTATCAAACACGCTCACGCATGCCTGCTGGAAGTCCAAGCCCCTCGCACACAAAACCTCCTTTACTCCCTCCCTCCAACCTTTCCTAGGCCGACCCCTACCCCGCCTTCTTTCCACTGCAGACTGATACACTCTTGAAGTCACTCTGTTTCGCTCCATTCTCTCTACATGTCCAAACCACCTCAACAACCCTTCCTCAGCCCTCTGGACAACAGTTTTGGTAATCCCGCACCTCCTCCTAACTTCCAAACTTCGAATTCTCTGCAATATATTCACACCACACACTGCCCTCAGACATGACATCTCCCCTGCCTCCAGCCTTCTCCTCGCTGCAACATTCATCACCCATGCTTCACACCCATATAATAGCGTTGGTAAAACTATACTCTCATACATTCCCCTCTTTGCCTCCAAGGACAAAGTTCTTTGTCTCCACAGACTCCTAAGTGCACCACTCACCCTTTTCCCCTCATCAATTCTATGATTCACCTCATCTTTCATAGACCCATCCGCTGACACGTCCACTCCCAAATATCTGAATACATTCACCTCCTCCATACTCTCTCCCTCCAATCTGATATCCAATCTTTCATCACCTAATCTTTTTGTTATCCTCATAACCTTACTCTTTCCTGTATTCACTTTTAATTTTCTTCTTTTGCACACCCTACCAAATTCATCCACCAATCTCTGCAACTTCTCTTCAGAATCTCCCAAGAGCACAGTGTCATCAGCAAAGAGCAACTGTAACAACTCCCACTTTATGTGTGATTCTTTATCTTTTAATTCCATGCCTCTTGCCAAGACCCTCACATTTACTTCTCTTACAACCCCATCTATAAATATATTAAACAACCACGGTGACATCACACATCCTTGTCTAAGGCCTACTTTTACTGGGAAATAATTTCCCTCTTTCCTACATACTCTAACTTGAGCCTCACTATCCTCGTAAAAACTCTTCACTGCTTTCAGTAACCTACCTCCTACACCATACACCTGCAACATCTGCCACATTGCCCCCCTATCCACCCTGTCATATGCCTTTTCCAAATCCATAAATGCCACAAAGACCTCTTTAACCTTATCTAAATACTGTTCACTTATATGTTTCACTGTAAACACCTGGTCCACACACCCCCTACCTTTCCTAAAGCCTCCTTGTTCATCTGCTATCCTATTCTCCGTCTTACTCTTTATTCTTTCAATAATAACTCTATCATACACTTTACTAGGTATACTCAACAGACTTATCCCCCTATAAGTATATATGTATAAATTATTATTATTATTATTATAATCAAAAAGAAGCGCTAAGCCACAAGGACTATACAGCATATATGTATAAAGATACACAACATATCCCTCCAAACTGCCAATATCCTCAATCCCTCCTTTACAGTGCAGGCATTGTACTTCCCATTTCCAGGACTCAAGTCTGGCTATATAAAATAACCGGTTTCCCTGAATCCCTTCACTAAATATTACCCTGCTCACACTCCAACAGATTGTCAGGTCCCAAATACCATTCGTCTCCATTCACTCCTATCTAACATGCTCATGCACTAATAAATTAAAGAAAGAATAATAAAAATATGCAATAAATGAACATTATATAAAAAATCCAGTTATAGAAGAAACTTACATGCAAAACTTGGTAGTAATTAGGCAAGCCTGTGTAAAATAATACATGGAAGGGACGTCCAGTTTCATCAAATTCTGCTACTTTTTTCCGTGCAAAAACCTCAGTAGGGTGCTTCATCAATGGACGAGCACGTGGTTCAAATAATCCAGAAGGAAAAAGATACTCAATAGCTGTCTGAAATGAAAAATGCATATTACTGGACTAATACAGCATTATGCTATTACTATACATTCAATAAAGACAGAATCTTTGCTTCCTGTTTATATCTAGATTTACTGTTTTCATTGAAACAAAGAAGATCTTTCAAAAATTACATTTGTGGGATGAGATTTCATAGACTTTTAATGGAATAGCAGCCTATCAGTAAACCTCTTATTACTCTGTTAATAAAACATAATAACCATAAGTTTTGTTCCATTCTAACCTCCATTTTCTTTTCTGCTAAACTGTGCTTCCTTGTTGTATATGTGCTACCAACAGTGTAATTCAATGGTCAATATCGACAAATTTGTTCCCCATAAATGACCACTTCCACTGCTTATTGACATACCAGTTCTTAAGAAGAGGGTGAGTAAATGCCTTGTGAATCTCCAAATGTTACTCAATAGCCTTCCACATCCACATGGTTTATGAATGAAGGGATCCAAGTAGAATCCCCAGCTGGTCCCTCTTACCATTAACTGACAAAAACTGAGCAATTTTAATTATTATTTGAATAATAGTTTTTTTAAACACACTGGCCATCTCTCACCAAGGCAGATTGACCCAAAATAGAAACACTTTCACCATCATGCACACTATCATGGTCTTGTTAAAGGCATGCATATACGATAGTTTAGACATCCTTCTATACAGCAATATCCCAAATACCTCTTTTAGAGTGCAGGCACTGTACTTCCCATCTCCAGGACTAAAATCCAGCTAACAAGTTTCCCTGAATCTCTTCGCAAAATATTACCTTGGTCTACAGTTATTATTTCTTATGAATATCATTAATAATCTAAGGGGAAAGTGGAACAGAATTCTTCCTCCATAAGCCATGCGTGTTGTAAGAGGTGACTAAAATGCCAGAGCTAGGGGCTGGTAACCCCTTTTTCTGTATAAATTACTAAATTTGAAAAGAAAAACTTTTTTCTTTTAGGTCACCCTGCCTCAGTGGGATACCTGGAGTATACATGGAGAGGGTTCAGGGGTCAATGCCCCCACGGCCCGGTCTGTGACCAGGCCTCATGGTGGATCAGGGCCTGATCTGACCAGTTCATTGAAAAAAAAAAATTATTAATCAGACTAGTGTTAAAGATAAGGACTATGAAGCACAAAATGAACCCAAATCTAAAACCAAATTTGTTACGTAGGTTTAATTTTGTATTACCCACAGTTTTTAGTTTCTTGGGACCTCTGGGAACATAATCTCTGCAAATCTGAAGAGACAACCAAACTGTGACATGGAAAATTAACTTAGCTTTTTGAATTCTTAACTTCATCATTACACCCTTAATCACTGTCAATTCAGTTTCTGCTAACTTCATATCCCTTTTACCTTCCCCTTCATTATGTGAGGTCTGTTGTGTACAGTAGGAGAAAGTAGGAGAAACTTTTAGAGAGGGTGTGGTAGGTAAGTTTGGGGTGCCAGGTGTAAATGATAATGGGAGCCCTTTGATTGAACTTTGTATAGAAAGGGGTTTAGTTATAGGTAATACATATTTTAAGAAAAAGAGGATAAATAAGTATACACGATATGATGTAGGGCGAAATGACAGTAGTTTGTTGGATTATGTATTGGTAGATAAAAGACTGTTGAGTAGACTTCAGGATGTACATGTTTATAGAGGGGCCACAGATATATCAAATCACTTTCTAGTTGTAGCTACACTGAGAGTAAAAGGTAGATGGGATACAAGGAGAATAGAAGCATCAGGGAAGAGAGAGGTGAAGGTTTATAAACTAAAAGAGGAGGCAGTTAGGGTAAGATATAAACAGCTATTGGAGGATAGATGGGCTAATGAGAGCATAGGCAATGGGGTCGAAGAGGTATGGGGTAGGTTTAAAAATGTAGTGTTAGAGTGTTCAGCAGAAGTTTGTGGTTACAGGAAAGTGGGTGCAGGAGGGAAGAGGAGCGATTGGTGGAATGATGATGTAAAGAGAGTAGTAAGGGAGAAAAAGTTAGCATATGAGAAGTTTTTACAAAGTAGAAGTGATGCAAGGAGGGAAGAGTATATGGAGAAAAAGAGAGAGGTTAAGAGAGTGGTGAAGCAATGTAAAAAGAGAGCAAATGAGAGAGTGGGTGAGATGTTATCAACAAATTTTGTTGAAAATAAGAAAAAGTTTTGGAGTGAGATTAACAAGTTAAGAAAGCCTAGAGAACAAATGGATTTGTCAGTTAAAAATAGGAGAGGAGAGTTATTAAATGGAGAGTTAGAGGTATTGGGAAGATGGAGGGAATATTTTGAGGAATTGTTAAATGTTGATGAAGATAGGGAAGCTGTGATTTCGTGTATAGGGCAAGGAGGAATAACATCTTGTAGGAGTGAGGAAGAGCCAGTTGTGAGTGTGGGGGAAGTTCGTGAGGCAGTAGGTAAAATGAAAGGGGGTAAGGCAGCCGGGATTGATGGGATAAAGATAGAAATGTTAAAAGCAGGTGGGGATATAGTTTTGGAGTGGTTGGTGCAATTATTTAATAAATGTATGGAAGAGGGTAAGGTACCTAGTGATTGGCAGAGAACATGCATAGTTCCTTTGTATAAAGGCAAAGGGGATAAAAGAGAGTGCAAAAATTATAGGGGGATAAGTCTGTTGAGTGTACCTGGTAAAGTGTATGGTAGAGTTATAATTGAAAGAATTAAGAGTAAGACGGAGAATAGGATAGCAGATGAACAAGGAGGCTTCAGGAAAGGTAGGGGGTGTGTGGACCAGGTGTTTACAGTGAAACATATAAGTGAACAGTATTTAGATAAGGCTAAAGAGGTCTTTGTGGCATTTATGGATTTGGAAAAGGTGTATGACAGGGTGGATAGGGGGGCAATGTGGCAGATGTTGCAAGTGTATGGTGTAGGAGGTAGGTTACTGAAAGCAGTGAGAGTTTTTACGAGGATAGTGAGGCTCAAGTTAGAGTATGTAGGAAAGAGGGAAATTTTTTCCCAGTAAAAGTAGGCCTTAGACAAGGATGTGTGATGTCACCGTGGTTGTTTAATATATTTATAGATGGGGTTGTAAGAGAAGTAAATGCGAGGGTCTTGGCAAGAGGCATGGAGTTAAAAGATAAAGAATCACACACAAAGTGGGAGTTGTCACAGCTGCTCTTTGCTGATGACACTGTGCTTTTGGGAGATTCTGAAGAGAAGCTGCAGAGATTGGTGGATGAATTTGGTAGGGTGTGCAAAAGAAGAAAATTAAAGGTGAATACAGGAAAGAGTAAGGTTATGAGGATAACAAAAAGATTAGGTGATGAAAGATTGAATATCAGATTGGAGGGAGAGAGTATGGAGGAGGTGAACGTATTCAGATATTTGGGAGTGGACGTGTCAGCGGATGGGTCTATGAAAGATGAGGTGAATCATAGAATTGATGAGGGAAAAAGAGTGAGTGGTGCACTTAGGAGTCTGTGGAGACAAAGAACTTTGTCCTTAGAGGCAAAGAGGGGAATGTATGAGAGTATAGTTTTACCAACGCTCTTATATGGGTGTGAAGCGTGGGTGATGAATGTTGCAGCGAGGAGAAGGCTGGAGGCAGTGGAGATGTCATGTCTGAGGGCAATGTGTGGTGTGAATATAATGCAGAGAATTCGTAGTTTGGAAGTTAGGAGGAGGTGCGGGATTACCAAAACTGTTGTCCAGAGGGCTGAGGAAGGGTTGTTGAGGTGGTTCGGACATGTAGAGAGAATGGAGCGAAACAGAATGACTTCAAGAGTGTATCAGTCTGTAGTGGAAGGAAGGCGGGGTAGGGGTCGGCCTAGGAAGGGTTGGAGGGAGGGGGTAAAGGAGGTTTTGTGTGCGAGGGGCTTGGACTTCCAGCAGGCATGCGTGAGCGTGTTTGATAGGAGTGAATGGAGACAAATGGTTTTTAATACTTGACGTGCTGTTGGAGTGTGAGCAAAGTAACATTTATGAAGGGATTCAGGGAAACCGGCAGGCCGGACTTGAGTCCTGGAGATGGGAAGTACAGTGCCTGCACTCTGAAGGAGGGGTGTTAATGTTGCAGTTTAAAAACTGTAGTGTAAAGCACCCTTCTGGCAAGACAGTGATGGAGTGAATGATGGTGAAAGTTTTTCTTTTTCGGGCCACCCTGCCTTGGTGGGAATCGGCCAGTGTGATAATAAAAAATAAAAAAAAAAATATTAATTCTCTACTCCACAAATGCTACTTGAAATCTCTTACATATAATGAGTTACAAAACACTTACATCAATATCTTCATCTGTGAAAGTTTCAGGATCTTCTCCCATCATGTTGGCAAGATGACGACGACCAATTTCATACTCCGTAGTTTTTTCAAACATAAGTGCATCTATACAAAGAAAAAATTACATATAAATTATGAAAACAGCACTGTCCTCTACTCTCTTGTTCTGAATGAGGAATATGTTCGTAAGGAAAGTTTGCTAATAGTGAGTGTGTTGAACGAAAACAGTTTACTACAGTAAATAGATTTTTAGATTTTAGACCATATCCCTAGACAAAGTATCCTCAGTAAATGACAAGCAAGATACCAAATGTAATTTAAACATTCAATGCTTTGGTTTGTCCTGGACCATTGTCATTCAGACACATTAACAATGCACAACTTTGGTGTCAAACTCTGATATTTTCATAATGGGTAGGTGCTAATACATCATTTATACTGTATCTGAAAACCAAAAACATGACTTCATTAAACCTCTTACAATGTCGTCCTGTGGTGATGCCAAACTTTCAGTCTTTACATAAATATTTTTATTTATTAATTATTATCACACTGGCCGATTCCCACCAAGGCAGGGTGGCCCGAAAAAGAAAAACTTTCACCATCATTCACTCCATCACTGTCTTGCCAGAAGGGTGCTTTACACTACAGTTTTTAAACTGCAACATTAACACCCCTCCTTCAGAGTGCAGGCACTGTACTTCCCATCTCCAGGACTCAAGTCCGGCCTGCCGGTTTCCCTGAACCCCTTCATAAATGTTACTTTGCTCACACTCTAACAGCACGTCAAGTATTAAAAACCATTTGTCTCCATTCACTCCTATCAAACATGCTCACGCATGCCTGCTGGAAGTCCAAGCCCCTCGCACACAAAACCTCCTTTACCCCCTCCCTCCAACCTTTCCTAGGCCGATCCCTACCCCGCCTTCTTTCCACTGCAGACTGATACACTCTTGAAGTCACTCTGTTTCGCTCCATTCTCTCTACATGTCCGAACCACCTCAACAACCCTTCCTCAGCCCTCTGGACAACAGTTTTCGTAATCCCGCACCTCCTCCTAACTTCCAAACTACGAATTCTCTGCATTATATTCACACCACACATTGCCCTCAGACATGACATCTCCACTGCCTCCAGCCTTCTCCTTGCTGCAACATTCATCACCCATGCTTCACACCCATATAATAGCGTTGGTAGAACTATACTCTCATACATTCCCCTCTTTGCCTCCAAGGACAAAGTTCTTTGTCTCCACAGACTCCTAAGCGCACCACTCACCCTTTTCCCCTCATCAATTCTATGAATCACCTCATCTTTCATAGACCCATCCGCTGACACGTCCACTCCCAAATATCTGAATACATTCACCTCCTCCATACTCTCTCCCTCCAATCTGATATCCAATCTTTCATCACCTAATCTTTTTGTTATCCTCATAACCTTACTCTTTCCTGTATTCACTTTTAATTTTCTTCATTTGCACATCCTACCAAATTCATCCACCAATCTCTGCAACTTCTCTTCAGAATCTCCCAAGAGCACAGTGTCATCAGAAAAGAGCAACTGTGATAACTCCCACTTTATGTGTGATTCTTTATCTTTTAACTCCACGCCTCTTGCCAAGACCCTCGCATTTACTTCTCTTACAACCCCATCTATAAATATATTAAACAACCACGGTGACATCACACATCCTTGTCTAAGGCCTACTTTTACTGGGAAAAAATTTCCCTCTTTCCTACATACTCTAACTTGAGCCTCACTATCCTCGTAAAAACTCTTCACTGCTTTCAGTAACCTACCTCCTACACCATACACCTGCAACATCTGCCACACTGCCCCCCTATCCACCCTGTCATATGCCTTTTCCAAGTCCATAAATGCCACAAAGACCTCTTTAGCCTTATCTAAATACTGTTCACTTATATGTTTCACTGTAAACACCTGGTCCACACACCCCCTACCTTTCCTAAGGCCTCCTTGTTCATCTGCTATCCTATTCTCCGTTTTACTCTTAATTCTTTCAATAATAACTCTACCATACACTTTACCAGGTATACTCAACAGACTTATCCCCCTATAATTTTTGCACTCTCTTTTGTCCCCTTTGCCTTTATACAAAGGAACTATGCATGCTCTCTGCCAATCCCTAGGTACCTTACCCTCTTCCATACATTTATTAAATAATTGCACCAACCACTCCAAAACTATATCCCCACCTGCTTTTAACATTTCTATCTTTATCCCATCAATCCCGGCTGCCTTACCCCCTTTCATTTTACCTACTGCCTCATGAACTTCCCCCACACTCACAACTGGCTCTTCCTCACTCCTACAAGATGTTATTCCTCCTTGCCTTATAACACGAAATCACAGCTTCCCTATCTTTATCAACATTTAACAATTCCTCAAAATATTCCCTCCATCTTCCCAATACCTCTAACTCTCCATTTAATAACTCTCCTCTCCTATTTTTAACTGACAAATCCATTTGTTCTCTAGGCTTCCTTAACTTGTTAATCTCACTCCAAAACTTTTTCTTATTTTCAACAAAATTTGTTGATAACATCTCACCCACTCTCTCATTTGCTCTCTTTTTACATTGCTTCACCACTCTCTTAACCACTCTCTTTTTCTCCATATACTCTTCCCTCCTTGCATCACTTCTACTTTGTAAAAACTTCTCATATGCTAACTTTTTCTCCTTTACTACTCTCTTTACATCATCATTCCACCAATCGCTCCTCTTCCCTCCTGCACCCACCTTCCTGTAACCACAAACTTCTGCTGAACACTCCAACACTACATTTTTAAACCTACCCCATACCTCTTCGACCCCATTGCCTATGCTCTCATTAGCCCATCTATCCTCCAATAGCTGTTTATATCTTACCCTAACTGCCTCCTCTTTTAGTTTATAAACCTTCACCTCTCTCTTCCCTGATGCTTCTATTCTCCTTGTATCCCATCTACCTTTTACTCCCAGTGTAGCTACAACTAGAAAGTGATCTGATATATCTGTGGCCCCTCTATAAACATGTACATCCTAAAGTCTACTCAACAGTCTTTTATCTACCAATACATAATCCAACAAACTACTGTCATTTTGCCCTACATCATATCTTGTATACTTATTTATCCTCTTTTTCTTAAAATATGTATTACCTATGACTAAACCCCTTTCTATACAAAGTTCAATCAAAGGGCTCCCATTATCATTTACACCTGGCACCCCAAACTTACCTACCCCATCCCTCCCTAAAAGTTTCTCCTACTTTAGCATAAATATATGAGTAAGTAACCATGAAATTCAATTAATGAAAAAATAAAAATATAGTTATTGGTCTATAACCAAAGACCATTTCACTGAAGACTGACTTTTGAGATCTGTCAATATATCTTGAATATCCGGAGTTGCTGGACTCTTGTTTACACTATGTACTAGCCTAGTTGAGTTTGCAGGGTCCAATCATAGCTCCTAGGCTTACCTCTTATGTACTAATGACCAAGTTTATTGATTCCCAGCCTCCTGTGCCCTATCCTTCATACCTGAGTTTTACTCTTGAACCCAGCCTGTGATCAGACTGCCTTGGTGGCTGTCTGATCATCATTGCTATTGTACCAGCAAGAATAGTACTACACAGCCATCATAGCTCAGATGATTAAATCCACTTGTGAAAACTTGTCTAGTTTCTGTAATACACATCTACACTTGAGTAATTTATTGTGATTTCAGGAGGCATTGCATAATGAAGTGCTATGTAATGTTAAAGAAATTTTCCACAAAATTATTCACATTATGGCTAAAGGTTTGGCTCATTTTTACATTTGATGTGTTTTATTGCTCTGGTAAAGTTGTTCACTGAAGGCTTTAGTAATATTTATCATTAGAAAAGTGGGGCTCTAGTCTGTTATACTGTCAGTGATTATATCAGCATTATGTTAGTCCAAGTATTGTCTCGAGACAGAAATCTCTTGGTAATTCAAGTGGGTTTTGTAACTGAGAATGCTGTATAGTATTAAGAGGCAAGGGTACATACTGTTCAAGATCATTTGGTTGGCAAAGGTTTGTGTTGTAGTTACCAGCAACTGAGCTTGTTGTTAATCACAGTATTATTTTTCTAAGAATGTCATTGAAATTAATTATGGTGTGTGAAATTCTGTATAGTCTTCAACTGTTATTAGGGATTTAGCATAGGAGAAGGTAAACTGAGGAAATATATTTTCTCTGAATTCATCCGTAGTGTTCGTGACATTTATACATTGCAATTATTGACAAGTCTACAGTAGTGAATGGTTGTATACCAACCTATGTTGAATACATTTATTATATTCAGTTTCAACCAGGTCATTCTTAGCATTATAAATAAAATTTTGGTAACTAATTCATATCAAAATTTTTACTTAGGGACCTTGTATTATAGCAAAATAACTTATATTATTTATTTTATTTATTTATGTCTTTGCAAATAGTACATTGAGATTTTGCATTTACAATAATGGGTTGCAATGCAGAGAGAGCCTCTATTATGCCTAGGCATAATGGGCCGACTTAACATTATTGGCTTACAGATTATTTAACACTAAGAATTATGTCATAGTTGTACAGCAGAATATTAATTATATCATAGTTGTATAGTAGATTATTAATTATAAGTGAATCTAATTTATATAAGACAAAAGATATATTCATATATTCAAAAATGCTTTTTTGTGAAAACAATGATTCAATTATATTCCTGTCAACAAGGGATAAAAGGTTCAAAGTAATTGTTGAAATTATGATGTGGGAATACATAAGTATGTGTGTACTGAGTATTCAGCATTTAGTCTAGGGTGATTAAGTGGCTTTTGAGAATTTGAGAATTTTACTACAGACCTTTTTTTGAATGGTTTGCTGCCTTATAATACAGTAGACTGTCATTTAACATGGTTTTGTCTTGCATGTTTTGGTTATAGCACGATTGAAGAATGAGGCACATTTTTGTTTAACACGTCGTAAAATTAATTTAACACGGTTGTGGGAGGGAAACATTTTGAGCACACAGTTGCCCGCAGGGCGGGATGGGCTATTGCCATCCCCTGCCAGCATCAGCCACCCCCACCACCCTCCCAGCCTTTATTTCGGTTCATATGTGTGTTGGACGAACCTGTGCCAGTAGCTCGCTGTGTTTGTTTAGAAAAGTATTAATTGCCATATCTTAAATCTGCCAAACAATCATGGAACTCAGTAGGCATACAAGTGTTGCTGAAAGTTGCAAGAAAAGGTTTAAGCTTTTAGGTTTTAGAATTAATGAAGAAAATAGAGATATCAGACAAGAGACAGCCTGTAGCCGGAATGAAGTGTCATTTTGTACACAAAAAGAATGAGGTAACTATAAGTTTGTGTGATGACTGACTGACTTGCTGACTTCACTGACTTTACTTATTTGATTGACTGGCTTACTGACTGATCTGACTGAATGACTTGACTGACTGAATTTGACTGACTGACTTGACTGAATGACTTACTGACTTGACTAACTGATTTACTGAACTGACTGACTGATTTACTGAACTGACTGACTGATTTACTGAACTGACTGACTTACTGACTTGATTGAATAACTTACTGACTTGACTGACTGAATAACTGACTTACAGAATGACTAAGTTAGACTTTTCACTTTTTCACAATTATCAACAAACACCAGCACCCACAATTTAAGGCAAGAAATACTATTATTTCTGTTGAATTTGTAGTCTTAAGCAGTAAAAACAACATAATACATCACAACAATGAACTACAATTACATATTCCTTTTATTTTTGTAAGATCTGGAGGTCTAAATAAAAAGTTGTTTGGCTTTTTGGGGGCCCCAGGAACATAACCCCATTTTTCCCAAAAGTTCTTTAGTTTGTCTAACACAGTTTTGTCTAACACAGCGTGTTCAGGAACGTAACTACCGTGTTAAAAGACGGTCTACTGTAATTAAAAATTCCACCAATAGCGTACCGACTGCTGTAAACATCCTTTAATAGGTTATGTGGCAGATCAATATTTGCAAGCATATACAAAAGTAACTAGTGGGGTCAGTTTTTAAGCATATACGGGGTGAGAACTGTGATCATCCCCAGGAGTTGTACCTTATGGAAGCAGCCTCCTCATTTTCCAAAAATGAACTAGAGCTTTGCTGGGCATACACTACTCAACAGCTCACACTGCATTAGAGTATTAATAAGTGATCTCTAATGACTCTTACCTAACACAAAATAAGAAGGTTCTAACATCTTACCAAGTGCCTGTGCTTTCTCTTGATATGCCTTCATAGCTTTGCTAACTTTAATAAGCTGGTTACCACTTCCCTCATGTTTTATGGTATCTGATGCTGGAACACTGGTTAAGGGCTTGCTTGAAGGTTCAGGTGTAGTACTATTCCAACACCTAATCTGAAACAGAAAGTATATCTAAGCATATCTATGTGGGAAAGACCAGTAGAAAGCTTATAATTACTGAATGTGAATAAATAACAGTTCCCTGACTTATTTTGTAAAGTGAACAGGTATTTTATTTTTTGATAATTTTCACTAAGTTTCCCTTCTTTTGTTACTGTAACCTTACCAGCATTTTTATTTTAAAAGTTTTAGCTTTTTATTTTAAAAATTTTAGCTTTTTAAAGACTAAGGTACAGTGGACCCTCGGTTATCGGCCGTTCCACTTATCGGCCAACTCAGTTATTGGCCGTTTTTTCGGCTTCCAGTTATCAGCTGTTATTTTGCTTATCAGCCTTATTGGACGCATCCACCGCCAGCCGCCTGCACGTTCCTGAGTCAGTGTGGCTGTGTCTCTGGGCGAGTGAGGAAGATTCTGCTTATTCATCCAAACATTTCGCTATAATCCATTGTTTTTGGTGGTTATTGATTAAGTGCAACTGCAAAATAAGTAACCATGGCCCCAAAGAAAGTTCCTAGTATAGTTCCTTTGGTAAAGAAAGTGAGAAACATGACAGAATTCAAGGCAGGCAGGCATAGAAGCAAGGAGTGTAGCAGACATGCAGGGAGTGTAGCATGCAGGCAGTGTAGCAGGCAGGCAGTGTAGCAGGCATGCAGGGAGTGTAGCAGGAATGCAGGGAGTGTAGCAGCCATGCAGGGAGTGTAGCAGGCATGCAGGGAGTGTAGCAGGCATGCAGGGAGTGTAGCAGGCATGCAGGGAGTGTAGCAGGCATGCAGGGAGTGTAGCAGGCATGCAGGGAGTGTAGCAGGCATGCAGGGAGTGTAGCAGGCATGCAGGGAGTGTAGCAGGAAGGCAGGGAGTGTAGCAGGAAGGCAGGGAGTGTAGCAGGAAGGCAGGGAGTGTAGCAGGAAGGCAGGGAGTGTAGCAATGTTTATATGTGATGTACGTTTAATAATAATCACTCTTGGGAACATTAAATGTCTTATTTTAGGTTAATATAGACATTTTCATTAATCCATATATGATATTTTCTTCAAAATTATATAAGAAACACGTTACATAGCATAGGGCATATAAACATAGCGTATAAACATGCAGTATTTATATGCTTTCGAGTGGAGAATCAGGTGGAGAGTAAACATTACGTTTTTTCTGATTCAGCATTAGAGAAAACTGTGAATCTGGCATCTCGCCCAGTAACTGCCCATCATACTCATTTGTTTACAATTCTTGGCATGAATTATTCATTACTTCTCCCTTTGTTTATGATGGCATCTGAAGGCAGTTGTTAGAAATGATTAAACTCAGTGAATATGGTAATAATATGGCTGTGTAGTGTAGCCCAGGGGGGGCTACATACGTGTACTGTACCCACATCTACCGCTGCCTACACTGACTTCCTACAAATAAATACTACTCACCTCTTGGCCTGCATTAAGACTACAAATATTTTAAGGTAAATAATGAATGTACTCATTGTTTTCTGTATGTAAAACTATAGTTAATCTTTAAAAAATGTATTTTTTGCAAATACTTTTGGATGTCTGAAACAGATTAATTGGATTTACACTAATTCTCATGGAAAATATTATTTCGGTTTTCGGCCGACCTTCTGGAATGGATTACAGCCAATAACCGAGGGTCCACTGTAATTGCTAATGACCGACAAGTCATGACATCATTTCAGATGATGTTTTCTATAATTAGTTTCCTGCCAACAAATAAGATTACCGACAAAATTTATGAATATCTAACATATCTGTACCTAATCAAACCAAACTGTGATATTCAGAGAATGTGTGTGGGGGAAGGGGTCATCCTAGGAAAGGTTGGAGGGAGGGGGTCAAGATTTTGTATGCAATGGACCTGGACATCCAACAGGCATGTATCAGCATATTACATAGGAGTAAGTGGAGGCAAGTAGTTTCTAAGACTATACATGTACTGTTGGAGTGTGAACAAGGTAACATTTATGAAGGGATTCAGGAAACTGGTTAGCCAGACTTGAATCCTGGAGGTAGGAAGTACAGTGCCTGCACTCTGGATATTGCAGTTTGGAGGGGGATCTGAGCACACCTCTGGCAAGATGGTAAAGTGTTTCTTCTTTTTCAGGTCACCCTATCTTGATGGGAGATGTTTAAAAAAATTATATTATTATTATGTACTATTATTACTGTGGGATACAGCAAACAGAAGTGAATCTTTGAAATAATGTTCACTGCTTTAGAAACTTTAATGTATGTCAGATGAGTATACTGCATATAAGTTTGTTATTTAAGTGTGTATCCACAAAATATTGAAGATATTTTTGTGTGATTTTATTTTAAATTTTTATTATTATTATTATTATTATTATTATTATTATTATTATTATTATTATTATTATTATATTCATGGGGAGAGTACCAAACCCAAAGGGTTCATATAGTACCTGGGGAATTGGGAGGAAATCAGATTTGATCCAAGGAAATGCTTTGGATATTAAGTGGCTTTCTTTTGAGCCTGTAAATACAGCAAATTATATTTGTATCATAATTGCATCAAAACTGTAACCAATCACTGTAACTTTGATGTATACTTCTAAGAAATAAAGATTATTATTTGATTTTGATCAAAATCCCCTCATCATTAAGTAGTCTCTCAGAGGAGGAGCAATTTTATTAACAAATATAAATAAGGAGGGTTTGGATGTAAGTACATATGTACATACTCTACTGGGCATCCTGTTGAATTTAATTGTGGAGTCAATTAGTTTAAATAACCAACATATATATGTTTTCATACATACTATACATTGTAATTATAAACAAAAATATATTTACTATAAATAATGCAAGTGATTTCATTAATGTTCCCAAGTAATCAATCGGTTAGAAGTCTGATATTTTCCTAGTGAATATCCTAGTAGTGAAGAGTTCTCCACACATAAATTTTCTACAGCTATTAGGCAAGCACTAACCAGTATGTAAAGAATGTGACTGGTTAACATGTGGTAATATTTTTAACAAGTCAATTATTATTACAAGCAAAAAGAAGTGCTAAATCTACAAGGGTCATACAGCATTAACAAGTTGAAGAACCTGCTGTCTGGATAACCCACTGATATCAGTTGTTTAAAAATGTGGAGACTTCGTAACAACCATGACAAAGATGATGGATAGCTAGTAATTTCAGTTACTGGGATATGCTAGATTAAATTCTAGACAATTCACTGTACAAAACCATTGTAAAAATTCATACTTATGAGGCTCAAATAAAAATATATGGTAATAGATGATGACTGCTCTGTGGCAGATTTCAACTATTAATTCTAATTTGAATTGTACAATATTAAGTTTGCTTCACTGTTGAAATCATTTTTGTCATCGAAATGATAAAAAGAAAAAAAAATTAACGACACCTAACCTAAGGCAGGTGAAATTGCTGACCTAGAAATGTACAGAGAACCTTCACGGTGCACATAACGGAGATAAAACACCTCAATTACTGGGAGCGCTTGAAGTTCCTAAAACTGTATTCCCTGGAACGCAGGCATAAGAGATACACGATTATATACACCTGGAAAATCCTAGAGGGACTAGTACTGAACTTGCACATGAAAATCACTCACAACGAAAGCAAAAGACTCGGCAGACGATGCAACATCCCCCCAATGAAAAGCAGGGGTGTCACTAGCACGTTAAGAGACAATACAATAAGTGTCAGGGTCCTGAGACTGTTCAACTGGCTCCCAGCATACATAAGGGGGATTACCAATAGACCCCTGGCTGTCTTCAAGCAGTCACTGGACAAGCACCTAAAGTCGGTTCCTGACCAGCCAGGCTGTGGCTCGTACATTGGATTGTGTGCAGCCAGCAGTAACAGCCTGGTTGATCAGGCTCTGATCCACCAGGAGGCCTGGTCACAGACCGGGCCGCGGGGGCGTTGACCCCCGGAACTCAATCCAGGTAAACTCCAGGTAACAAATCCCACCAAGCCCAACCTAAAATAACTTAATCTAGCCATTAGAAGGTAAGTATATTCGTTCGTCCAGGTGCACGACACGACTTAACACTGCTGACTGGCTCAGCTCTGTATGACCTTTATGGGTTTAACACTTTGGTATGATAATAATAATATAATAATAATAATAATAATAATAATAATAATAATAATAATAATGGTGACTGGCTCAGACGTGCTATGCATCCCAAATAAGTGCACTGTTGTTGCAAATATTCCCCAAAATAACAATTTATACAAGAAATACTTATTAAGTGATGTACAATGGTTATATGTATTGTAAAATATAAACTAATGCTCGAGTGCCGCCAAGTAGTATAGTCGTAAACTATAGCCAAACTTATATAAAAAATTCACAGCATTGTATCATATAAAGAATATAGAAAAACTATTTAGTATTTAACTAAGTTTATTTAGGTACGGGTATAAATAATTACAATTACTATACTAACATGTGCAATTACTAAGAGACCATACAATAAGTGTCAGGGGCCCGAGACTGTTCAACTGCCTCCCAGCATACATAAGGGGGATTACCAACAGACCCCTGGCAGTCTTCAAGCTGACACTGGACAAGCACCTAAAGTCAGTTCCTGATCAGCCGGGCTGTGGCTCGTACGTTGGTTTGCGTGCAGCCAGCAGCAACAGCCTGGTTGATCAGGCTCTGATCCACCAGGAGGCCTGGTCACAGACCGGGCCGCGGGGGCGTTGACCCCCGGAACTCTCTCCAGATAAACTCCAGGTAATACGTAACTTATTAACCGTATTTTATACCTATAAAACAAATTTCTTAAATTATTACCTGTAACCCGTATGGAGTTCTAACTTGTGTGATATAAGAATTACGGAAAACTTTTGCAGAATTACGCACAAGATTTCCTATACATACAGACGCCATGATCAAATGTTTCTTGTGTGTTGGGTTTATAAGAGCCACTGACAGCTTAAGTTGTATCTCGCTCGGCGTCCCGCTCACACCACCAACATGTATTTCCCGAGGTCGGCCACTGAAAGAAATGGAACAAAAGTTCCTTTTTAAATAGAAATAGAAACTTGAAAATTTCCAATTAGATCCGGTGGACCCCTTGACAAGTCCCACTGGAGTGAGACGCCCACACTTTACCTGAGTTGGTAGCCAGCTTACATCAAAATTGTAAAGAATTATCAGCAGAACGGAAAATGGAGCGGGCTAAATAATAATAATAATAATAATAATAATAATAATAATAATAATAATAATAATAATAATAATAATTTTATTATAAGTACATGTACATGATATACAGTTGTAGCTGACATCAGTGACATCAGTGACTACTATGTACAAAGCTGGGAGCCTTGCAGTGTCTGCAATGGAAGACACTGTCATGCAGATTCGGGTGTCATCTGCAAAGGAAGACACGGTGCTGTGGCTGACATCCTTGTCTATGTCGGATATGAGGATGAGGAACAAGATGGGAGCTAGTACTGTGCCTTGTGGAACAGAGCTTTTCACCGTAGCTGCCTCGGACTTTACTCTGTTGACGACTACTCTCTGTGTTCTGTTAGTGAGGAAATTATAGATCCATCGACCAACTTTTCCTGTTATTCCTTTAGCGCGCATTTTGTGCGCTATTACGCCATGGTCACACTTGTCGAAGGCTTTTGCAAAGTCTGTATATATTACATCTGCATTCTTTTTGTCTTCTAGTGCATTTAGGACCTTGTCGTAGTGATCCAGTAGTTGAGACAGACAGGAGCGACCTGTTCTAAACCCATGTTGCCCTGGGTTGTGTAACTGATGGGTTTCTAGATGGGTGGTGATCTTGCTTCTTAGGACCCTTTCAAAGATTTTTATGATATGGGATGTTAGTGCTATTGGTCTGTAGTTCTTTGCTGTTGCTTTACTGCCCCCTTTGTGGAGTGGGGCTATGTCTGTTGTTTTTAGTAACTGAGGGACGACCCCCGTGTCCATGCTCCCTCTCCATAGGATGGAAAAGGCTCGTGATAGGGGCTTCTTGCAGTTCTTGATGAACACAGAGTTCCATGAGTCTGGCCCTGGGGCAGAGTGCATGGGCATGTCATTTATCGCCTGTTCGAAGTCATTTGGCGTCAGGATAACATCGGATAGGCTTGTGTTAATCAAATTTTGTGGCTCTCTCATAAAAAATTCATTTTGATCTTCGACTCTCAGTCTGGTTAGCGGCTTGCTAAAAACTGAGTCATATTGGGACTTGAGTAGCTCACTCATTTCCTTGCTGTCATCTGTGTAGGACCCATCTTGTTTAAGTAGGGGCCCAATACTGGACGTTGTTCTCGATTTTGATTTGGCATAGGAGAAGAAATACTTTGGGTTTCTTTCGATTTCATTTATGGCTTTTAGTTCTTCCCGCGATTCCTGACTCCTAAAGATTCTTTTAGCTTAAGTTCGATGCTTGCTATTTCTCTGACCAGTGTCTCCCTGCGCATTTCTGATATATTGACCTCTTTTAGCCGCTCTGTTATTCTTTTCCGTCGCCTGTAAAGGGAGCGCCTGTCTCTTTCTATTTTACATCTACTCCTCCTTTTTCTTAGAGGAATAAGCCTTGTGCATACATCGAGTGCCACCGAGTTAATCTGTTCTAGGCATAAGTTGGGGTCTGTGTTGCTTAGTATATCTTCCCAGCTTATATCGGTTAGGACTTGGTTTACTTGGTCCCACTTTATGTTTTTGTTATTGAAGTTGAATTTGGTGAATGCTCCCTCGTGACTAGTCTCATTTTGTCGGTCTGGGGCTCCACGCATACATGTCTGAACCTCAATTATGTTGTGATCTGAGTATATTGTTTTTGATATGGTGACATTTCTTATCAGATCATCATTGTTAGTGAAGATGAGGTCTAGTGTATTCTCCAGTCTAGTAGGCTCTATTATTTGCTGGTTTAAATTAAATTTTGTGCAGAGATTTAAAAGCTCGTGTGAGTGTGAGTTTTCATCAGAGCTGCCTCCTGGTGTTATTACTGCAACAATATTATTTGCTATATTCCTCCATTTTAGGTGCCTTAAGTTGAAATCCCCCAGGAGCAAGATGTTGGGTGCAGGAGCTGGAAGATTTTCCAGACAGTGGTCAATTTTTAACAGCTGTTCCTGGAATTGCTGGGATGTTGCATCCGGAGGCTTGTAGACTACCACAATGACTAGGTTTTGGTTCTCGACCTTTACTGCTAAAACTTCCACTACGTCATTTGAGGCATTAAGCAGTTCTGTGCAAACAAGTGACTCTGCAATGTACAGGCCAACCCCCCCCTTTTGCCTGTTCACTCTGTCACATCTGTATAGGTTGTAACCTGGGATCCATATTTCGTTGTCCAAGTGATCCTTTATGTGGGTCTCAGTGAAAGCCGCGAACATTGCCTTTGCCTCTGCAAGCAGTCCACGGATGAAAGGTATTTTGTTGTTTATTGCTGGCTTTAGACCCTGTATATTTGCAAAGAAGAATGTCATCGGACTGGTGGTATTGTTGGTACTGGGGGGGGATTTTTTTTCCGGCATTAGTATCTGTATCTGTTGGTTTGGAGTGGAGGCCATCGACTGTGGTTCCACTCCAGGAATGACTGGATTTGGTGTACGATTTCTGCCATTTCCTGCCAGTTTTTTTTCCTTCCTGGCACTAAAAAACCTCTCCCTCTTGAGTGGCTGTGGCTACCCAGGTTTTCCCATGGCCTGGATGTTTTGTATCTTTTTGTCCCCTTTAGATGGTATGCCTGGCAATTTAAGTTATAGCACAGTCTTTCCTGTACTGAAGAGGTACACATTTCAGGGTGAAAAAGCTTACAGGAAGGGAGTTTACATTTTCCTGTTGTCATATGGGCATGTTGTTATGCAGAGCATTTCGGGCAAATTAGGTCAGTTTTGTCGCAGGATGCGATCCAAACCAGTCGATTAACTCCCAAATACCCATTTTACTGATGGGTGAAAGTAAACAACCGATGTAAAGAAACACCCCCAATGTTTCTACCCTCTCTGGGAATCGAACCCACGCTTCACCGTGTGAAGCGAGAGCTTTAGCCACCAGGCCACGGGGCACAGTAAAATTGAGTTAACGTAAGGTGCCCCTCCTGTAACGGGCCCAGTAGGCCAAGTAGATGAAGACAAGCATCCCGGAGAGAACGGGGAAAATTTGTCACTGATACTTAGGCGAAAGCGAAACGTCCACACTCGACGAAGGTTGGCGAAGACGTCCTTTAAAATCCAATTTGCTGATGGATTATGTTCATATATTTGCTGGAGTTGTTAAGGTCCATCAACCCTAAACACAAGCAAAGCCAGGAATCGTACTCGCTGAGTAAACACGTCTACACTCCACCAACACCGGTGCAGAAATTAGTAAGTATAGTAAGTAAGTTTATTCAGGTATACACAAATACAGTTACATAGATTATCATACATAGTAGCATATACACTGATCTCTGGCTGAAGGAGACTCGAACCTACGAACCTTGGAACAAGGTACGCAGTGCTTTACCAATCTACCCACACTGGACCAATACCTTGGAGTCCAGCTTGCGCTATTCAAATTCAAATTCAAAGTTTATTCTCTATAAGGATTACAATGCTGAGTTTACAGAATTTGGTTATTGTGTGGTTTACATGTAGTAAAATAATGATTACAGAGTGTACCACTAGAACACCTAGCATGGCTAGGCATTTCAATTCAAAGTTTATTCTCTATAAGGATTACAATGCTGAGTTTACAGAAATTTGGTTATTGTTTGGTTTACATGTAGTAAAATTGTGATTACAGAGTGTACCACTAGAACGCTTAGAATGGCTAGGCATTTCGGGCATACTTAGTTTTATTCTTAATTGTAAAATATTACAAATTATGAGGTAAGTTGGTATTATGGCTAAGTGACTAAATACTAGTTTGTGAGTTTAGCAATGTGAATGCTTTTGTTTTGGCACAGTACATAGTTTCAGTATTGGAGTATCACAGGATTCATTATTTTAAGACTGAGATTAATATTTCTGTTTATGGTCAAATGAGTGAGCGAGTGTAAGTGTGAACCACCAGGTGGTATTCGTGTAGTTAGTTGACGGGGTGTATCAGGGAGATAAGATGTTTTCTAATGGTAGTTTTGAAGGTGATGAATGTGTCTGCAGTTCTAGAGTTCTCAGGTAGGGTATTCCAGATTTTAGGGCCTTTGACATACATTGAATTTTTGTAAAGGTTTAGTCGGACACGGGGAATGTCGTAGAGATGTTTGTGTCTGGTGTTATGCCTGTGGGTTCTGTCACAACTATCAAGAAAGCGTTTTAGGTCAAGGTTGATATTAGAGTTTAAGGCCCTGTAGATATAGATTGCACAGTAGTAAGTGTGGATGTACTGAACTGGGAGTAAGTTTAGATCTATGAAGTGTGGGGGGGGGGGGTGTTGCCAGGGATGGGATTTAGTGATTATTCTTACTGCAGCTTTTTGTTGGGTTATTATTGGCTTTAGGTGTGTTGCTGCAGTTGATCCCCAAGCACAAATAGCATAGGTGAGGTATGGATAAATAAGTGAGTGGTATAGTGTGAGAAGGGCATTTTGCGGCACGTAGTATCGTATCTTGGAGAGGATCCCAACCGTTTTGGATACTTTTTTGGCTATATGCTGGATATGGGTGCTGAAATTCAGGTTGTAGTCAAGGTATAAGCCTAGGAATTTTCCCCCATTATTTCTGGTAATTAGAGTGTTGTCAATCTTAATGTTAATTTGTGCATCTCCTGCTCTGCTACCAAACATAATATAGTAGGTTTTGTCAGTGTTAAGCGTAAGTTTATTGGCTGTCATCCAAGTCGATATTTTAATCAGCTCCTCATTCACAATGGTGTTGAGGGTGGCAAGATTAGGGTGAGAGATGACATAAGTCGTGTCATCAGCAAAGAGAATGGGTTTCAGGTGTTGGGATACGTTTGGAAGGTCATTGATGTATATGAGGAAGAGCAGGGGACCAAGGACACTTCCCTGCGGAACTCCTGTATCAAGTGGCCGTGTTGCTGATGCTGTGTCTTTAATGGTGACGTACTGATACCTATTAGTAATGTAAGATTTGAAATAAGCAAGCGCATGGCCTCTTATACCGTAGTGATCAAGTTTGTGGAGTAGGATGTCGTGGTTTACTGTGTCAAAAGCTTTTCTTAGGTCAATAAAAATTCCTAGTGGATATTCCTTATTTTCCAATGCTGTGTAAAGCAGATCTAGCATTTTTATGATTGCATCATTAGTGCTTTTATTTTTCCTGAATCCAAACTGGCAGGGGTTGAGTATGTTTTGAGCCGTTATAAATGAATACAGTCTCCTGTGCACGAGTTTCTCAAAGATTTTGGATAGCAATGGTAAGTTAGATATTGGCCTATAGTTGTTTAAGTCTGTAGGGTCACCACCTTTATGTATTGGTGTAACCCTTGCCATCTTGAGTAGTTTCGGGAAGGTGCTAGTCTCTATTGACTTGTTAAAAAGTAATGAAATAGCATGCGAAAGGACATGGGCCGCTCGCTTGTACAGTAATGGTGGGACATGAGACAGATTCCCCGAGTTATTTTTAAGTGACTTTATGATCTCAATGACTTCCGTGGGCTCAGTTGGTGCAAGATAGAAGGAATTAGGGAAATTTCCATCTAGGGGCAGACTTAGTTTAATTCTTGTTTTTAAAATACTACAAATTATGAGGTAAGTTGGTATTATGGCTAAGTGACTAAATACTAGTTTGTGAGTTTAGCAATGTGAATGCTTTTGTTTTGGCACAGTACATAGTTTCAGTATTGGAGTATCACAGGATTCATTATTTTAAGATTGAGATTAATATTTCTGTTTATGGTCAAATGGGTGAGTGAGTGTAAGTGTGAACCACCAGGTGGTATTCGTGTAGTTAGTTGACGGGGTATATCAGGGAGATAAGATGTTTTCTAATGGTAGTTTTGAAGGTGATGAATGTGTCTGCAGTTCTAGAGTTCTCAGGTAGGGTGTTCCAGATTTTAGGGCCTTTGATATACATTGAATTTTTGTAAAGGTTTAGTCGGACACGGGGAATGTCGTAGAGATGTTTGTGTCTGGTGTTATGCCTGTGGGTTCTGTCACAACTATCAAGAAAGCGTTTTAGGTCAAGGTTGATATTGGAGTTTAAGGTCCTGTAGATGTAGATTGCACAGTAGTAAGTGTGGATGTACTGAACAGGGAGTAAGTTTAGATCTATGAAGAGTGTGGGGGTGTGTTGCCAGTTTAATAGTTTAGTATGTTTATTATGCACCCCATACCCATCCTGTGGGCGGTAGTCAAAAGATTACAGAGGTACATAATTGGTCCAGGGACTGGGCCTCAAAGTTTTGATAGCTGAGCAAGTTACAGAGGTAATGAATTCACAATTTACAAAGGTAATGAACTCACAATTTACAAAGGTAATGAACTCCAGGTAGGTCTAGTCACAATCATGACAAGTTACAAAGGTATTTACAGATTACAGAGGTACACAATGGGTCCAGGGACCGGGCTCCAAAGTTTTGATGGCTGAACTAGGTACAAGGTAATGAACTCACAAGTTACAAAGGTAATGAACTCACAAGTTACAAAGGTAATGAATACTGTAAGAATGGTTACTTACGTTTATACATGGCTGCAATCATGAACAAATTTTAGAGTAATGAGCAATTCACACTTCCACACCCGGTCACAACTGTAGTGAGTTATTGGTGCAAATGTTGATTGCTGAGTCTCTCTCTCTCACACACACACACACACACACACATACAAATTCATACACACACACACATAAACACACACACACACACACACACACACACACACACACACACACACACACACACACACACACACACACACACACACACACAAACTCATACACACACACGCACACACACTCATACACACACACACGCACACTCATACACACACACACACTCATACACACACACGCGTGTTGCCAGGGATGGGATTTAGTGATTAATCTTACTGCAGCTTTATGTTGGGTTATTATTGGCTTTAGGTGTGTTGCTGCAGTTGATCCCCAAGCACAAATAGCATAGGTGAGGTATGGATAAATAAGTGAGTGGTATAGTGTGAGAAGGGCATTTTGCGGCACGTAGTATCGTATCTTGGAGAGGATCCAACTGTTTTGGATACTTTTTTGGTTATGTGTTGGATATGGGTGCTGAAATTCAGGTTGTTGTCAAGGTATAGGCCTAGGAATTTGCCTTCATTATGTCTGGTAATTAGAGTGTTGTCGATCTTAATGTTAATTTGTGCATCTCCTGCTCTGCTACCAAACATAATATAGTAGGTTTTGTCAGTGTTAAGCGTAAGTTTATTGGCTGTCATCCAAGTCGATATTTTGATCCTCTCCTCGTTAACAATGGTGTTGAGGGTGGCAAGATTAAGGTGAGAGATGACATAAGTCGTGTCGTCAGCAAAGAGAATGGGTTTCAGGTGTTGGGATACGTTTGGAAGATCATTGATGTATATGAGGAAGAGCAGGGGACCAAGGACACTTCCCTGCGGAACTCCAGTATCAAGTGGCCGTGTTGTTGATGCTGTGTCTTTAATGGTGACATACTGATACCTATTAGTAAGGTAAGATTTGAAATAAGCAAGCGCATGGCCTCTTATACCGTAGTGGTCAAGTTTGTGGAGTAGGATGTCGTGGTCTACTGTGTCAAAAGCTTTTCTTAGGTCAATAAAAATTCCTAGTGGATATTCCTTATTTTCCAATGCTGTGTAGAGCAGATCTAGCATTTTTATGATTGCATCATTGGTGCTTTTATTTTTCCTGAATCCAAATTGGCAGGGGTTGAGTATGTTTTGTGCCGTTATAAATGAATATAGTCTCCTGTGCACGAGTTTCTCAAAGATTTTGGATAGCAATGGTAAGTTTGACTTTGATCCAAGGCAGCCAGCTTTCAGGGAGAAGGCTTACAGCTTTTCATCTCATCCCCTGCATGCATCAGCCTTACTAGAGATATTAACAATGCAAGGAATTCGCAAGAGCAGGCGAAATATACACAAACACTGATCTCTGGCTGAAATGCATGCAGGGGATGAGATGAAAAGCTGTAAGCCTTCTCCCTGAAAGCTGGCTGCCTGGGGGGGATGTTGCATCGTCTGTCGAGTCTTTTGCTTTCGTTGTGAATGATTTACGTGTGCAAGTTCGGCACTAGTCCCTCTAGGATTTTCCAGGTGTATATAATCATGTATCTCTCCCGCCTGCGTTCCAGGGAGTGCAGGTTCAGGAACTTCAAGCATTCCCAGTACTGAGGTGTTTTATCTCCGTTATGCACGCCGTGAAGGTTCTCTGTACATTTTCTAGGTCAGCAATTTCACCTGCCTTGAAAGGTGCTGTTAGTTTACCTGGAGTTTACCTGGAGAGAGTTCCGGGGGTCAACGCCCCCGCGGCCCGGTCTGTGACCAGGTGTCCTGGTGGATCAGAGCCTGATCAACCAGGCTGTTACTGCTGGCTGCACGCAAACCAACGTACAAGCCACAGCCCGGCTAGTCAGGAACCGACTTTAGGTGCTTGTCCAGTGCCAGCTTGAAGACTGCCAGGGGTCTGTTGGTAATCCCCCTTATGTATGCTGGGAGGCAGTTGAACAATCTCGGGCCCCTGACACTTATTGTATGGTCTCTTAACGTGCTAGTGACACCCCTGCTTTTCATTGGGGGGATGTTGCATCGTCTGCCAAGTCTTTTGCTTTCGTAGTGAGTGATTTTCGTGTGCAAGTTCGGTACTAGTCCCTCTAGGATTTTCCAGGTGTATATAATCATGTATCTCTCCCACCTGCATTCCAGGGAATACAGGCTTAGGAACCTCAAGCGCTCCCAGTAATTGAGGTGTTTTATCTCCGTTATGCGCGCCGTGAAGGTTCTCTGTACATTTTCTAGGTCAGCAATTTCACCTGCCTTGAAAGGTGCTGTTAGTGTGCAGCAATATTCCAGCCTAGATAGAACAAGCAACCTGAAGAGTGTCATCATGGGCTTGGCATCCCTAGTTTGAAGGTTCTCATTATCCATAATGTCATTTTTTCTAGCAGATGTGATTGATACAGTGTTATGGCCCTTGAAGGTGAGATCTTCCGACATGATCACTCCCAGGTCTTTGACGTTGGTTTTTCGCTCTATTTTGTGGCCAGAATTTGTTTTGTACTCTGATGGAGTTTTAATTTCCTCATGTTTACCATATCGGAGTAGTTGAAATTTCTCATCGTTGAACTTCATATTGTTTTCTGCAGCCCACTGAAAGATTTGGTTGATGTCCGCCTGGAGCCTTGCAGTGTCTGCAATGGAAGACACTGTCATGCAGATTCGGGTGTCATCTGCAAAGGAAGACATGGTGCTGTGGCTGACATCCTTGTCTATGTCAGATATGAAGATGACAAACAAGATGGAAGCGAGTACTGTGCCTTGTGGAACAGAGCTTTTCACCGTAACCGCCTCAGACTTTACTCTGTTGACTACTACTCTTTGTGTTCTGTTTGTGAGGAAATTATAGATCCATCTACCAACTTTTCCTGTAATTCCTTTAGCACGCATTTTTTGCGCTATTACGCCATGGTCACACTTGTCGAAGGCTTTTGCAAAGTCTATATATATTACATCTGCATTCTTTTTGTCTTCTAGTGCATCTAGGACCTTGTCGTAGTGATCCAGTAGCTGAGACAGACAGGAGCGACCTGTTCTAAACCCATGTTGCCCTGGGTTGTGTAATTGATGGGTATCTAGATGGGTGGCGATCTTGCTTATTAGGACCCTTTCAAAGATTTTATGATAAGGGATGTTAGTGCTATCGGTCTGTAGTTTTTTGCTATTGCTTTACTGCCCCCTTTGTGGAGTGGGGCTTTGTCTGTTGTTTTTAGTAACTGTGGGACGACCCTCGTGTCCATGCTCCCTCTCCATAGGATGGTAAAAGCTCGTGTTCTTGATGAACACGGAGTTCCATGAGTCTGGCCCTGGGGCAGAGTGCATGGGCATGTCATTTATCGCCTGTTCGAAGTCATTTGGCGTCATGATAATATCAGATAGGCTTGTGTTAACCAAATTCTGTGGCTCTCTCATAAAAAATTCATTTTGATCTTCGACTCTCAGTCTGGTTAGCGGCTTGCTAAAAACTGAGTCATATTGCGACTTGAGTAGCTCACTCATCTCCTTTCTGTCATCTGTGTAGGACCCATCTTGTTTAAGTAGGGGCCCAATATTGGATGTTGTTCTCGACTTTGATTTGGCATAAGAAAAGAAATACTTTGGGTTACTTTCGATTTCATTTATGGCTTTTAGTTCTTCCCGCGATTCCTGACTCCTATAAGATTCCTTCACACTTTAGTTTAATATCTTTATTATGCACCCCATACCCATCCTGTGGGCGGTAGTCAAAAGATTACAAAGGTACATAATGGGTCCAGTGACTGGACCCCAAAGTTATGATAGCTGAACTAGTTACAAAGGTAATGAACTCCAGGTAGATCTGGTCACAATCATGGCAAGTTACAGAGGTAATGAATCAGCCTCACTCCTATACATGGTTACAGTCATGAGCAAATTACAAAGTAATGAGCCACTGATACGTCCACACCTGGTCACAATTGTAATGAGTTATAAATACAAATATTAAGTGGATCATACACCCACTATTGTTGCAGTAATAACACCAGGAGGCAGCTCTGATGAAAACTCACACTCACACGAGCTTTTAAATCTCTGCACAAAATTCAATTTAAACCAGCAAATAATAGAGCCTACTAGACTGGAGAATACACTAGACCTCATCTTCACTAACAATGATGATCTGATAAGAAATGTCACCATATCAAAAACAATATACTCAGATCACAACATAATTGAGGTTCAGACATGTATGCGTGGAGCCCCAGACCGACAAAATGAGACTAGTCACGAGGGAGCATTCACCAAATTCAACTTCAATAACAAAAACATAAAGTGGGACCAAGTAAACCAAGTCCTAACCGATATAAGCTGGGAAGATATACTAAGCAACACAGACCCCAACTTATGCCTAGAACAGATTAACTCGGTGGCACTCGATGTATGCACAAGGCTTATTCCTCTAAGAAAAAGGAGGAGTAGATGTAAAATAGAAAGAGACAGGCGCTCCCTTTACAGGCGACGGAAAAGAATAACAGAGCGGCTAAAAGAGGTCAATATATCAGAAATGCGCAGGGAGACACTGGTCAGAGAAATAGCAAGCATCGAACTTAAGCTAAAAGAATCCTTTAGGAGTCAGGAATCGCGGGAAGAACTAAAAGCCATAAATGAAATCGAAAGAAACCCAAAGTATTTCTTCTCCTATGCCAAATCAAAATCGAGAACAACGTCCAGTATTGGGCCCCTACTTAAACAAGATGGGTCCTACACAGATGACAGCAAGGAAATGAGTGAGCTACTCAAGTCCCAATATGACTCAGTTTTTAGCAAGCCGCTAACCAGACTGAGAGTCGAAGATCAAAATGAATTTTTTATGAGAGAGCCACAAAATTTGATTAACACAAGCCTATCCGATGTTATCCTGACGCCAAATGACTTCGAACAGGCGATAAATGACATGCCCATGCACTCTGCCCCAGGGCCAGACTCATGGAACTCTGTGTTCATCAAGAACTGCAAGAAGCCCCTATCACGAGCCTTTTCCATCCTATGGAGAGGGAGCATGGACACGGGGGTCGTCCCTCAGTTACTAAAAACAACAGACATAGCCCCACTCCACAAAGGGGGCAGTAAAGCAACAGCAAAGAACTACAGACCAATAGCACTAACATCCCATATCATAAAAATCTTTGAAAGGGTCCTAAGAAGCAAGATCACCACCCATCTAGAAACCCATCAGTTACACAACCCAGGGCAACATGGGTTTAGAACAGGTCGCTCCTGTCTGTCTCAACTACTGGATCACTACGACAAGGTCCTAAATGCACTAGAAGACAAAAAGAATGCAGATGTAATATATACAGACTTTGCAAAAGCCTTCGACAAGTGTGACCATGGCGTAATAGCGCACAAAATGCGCGCTAAAGGAATAACAGGAAAAGTTGGTCGATGGATCTATAATTTCCTCACTAACAGAACACAGAGAGTAGTCGTCAACAGAGTAAAGTCCGAGGCAGCTACGGTGAAAAGCTCTGTTCCACAAGGCACAGTACTAGCTCCCATCTTGTTCCTCATCCTCATATCCGACATAGACAAGGATGTCAGCCACAGCACCGTGTCTTCCTTTGCAGATGACACCCGAATCTGCATGACAGTGTCTTCCATTGCAGACACTGCAAGGCTCCAGGCGGACATCAACCAAATCTTTCAGTGGGCTGCAGAAAACAATATGAAGTTCAACGATGAGAAATTTCAATTACTCAGATATGGTAAACATGAGGAAATTAAATCTTCATCAGAGTACAAAACAAATTCTGGCCACAAAATAGAGCGAAACACCAACGTCAAAGACCTGGGAGTGATTATGTCGGAGGATCTCACCTTCAAGGACCATAACATTGTATCAATCGCATCTGCTAGAAAAATGACAGGATGGATAATGAGAACCTTCAAAACTAGGGAGGCCAAGCCCATGATGACACTCTTCAGGTCACTTGTTCTATCTAGGCTGGAATATTGCTGCACTCTAACAGCACCTTTCAAGGCAGGTGAAATTGCTGACCTAGAAAATGTACAGAGAACTTTCACGGCGCGCATAACGGAGATAAAACACCTCAATTACTGGGAGCGCTTGAGGTTTCTAAACCTGTATTCCCTGGAACGCAGGAGGGAGAGATACATGATTATATACACCTGGAAAATCCTAGAGGGACTAGTACCGAACTTGCACACGAAAATCACTCACTACGAAAGCAAAAGACTTGGCAGACGATGCACCATCCCCCCAATGAAAAGCAGGGGTGTCACTAGCACGTTAAGAGACCATACAATAAGTGTCAGGGGCCCGAGACTGTTCAACTGCCTCCCAGCACACATAAGGGGGATTACCAACAGACCCCTGGCAGTCTTCAAGCTGGCACTGGACAAGCACCTAAAGTCAGTTCCTGATCAGCCGGGCTGTGGCTCGTACGTTGGTTTGCGTGCAGCCAGCAGCAACAGCCTGGTTGATCAGGCGCTGATCC
>NC_091344.1:14861613-14884113 GCF_038502225.1 Cherax quadricarinatus
CCAGGAAAACAAGGAGATTAGTAGAAGAGCCAGAAACGAGTATGCACAGATAAGGAGGGAGGCCCAGCGACAGTATGAAAACGACATAGCATCGAAAGTCAAATCTGACCCGAAACTGCTGTATAGCCACATTAGGAGGAAGACATCAGTCAAGGACCAGGTGATAAGGCTGAGGAAAGAAGGTGGAGAACTCACAAGAAACGATCAAGAGGTATGTGAGGAGCTCAACACGAGATTTAAGGAAGTATTTACAGTAGAGACAGGAAGGACTCTGGGGGGACAGACCAGATGGGGACACCAGCAAGGAATACACCAACAAGTGTTGGACGACATACATACAGATGAGGAGGAGGTGAAGAAACTGCTAAGGGACATCGATACCTCAAAGGCAATGGGACCGGACAACATCTCCCCGTGGGTCCTTAGAGAGGGAGCAGATATGTTGTGCGTGCCACTTACCACAATCTTCAACACATCCCTGGAAACTGGGCAACTACCTGAGGTATGGAAGACGGCAAATGTAGTTCCCATTTTTAAAAAAGGAGACAGAAAAGAGGCACTAAACTATAGACCTGTGTCATTGACGTGTATAGTATGCAAAATTATGGAGAAGATTATCAGGAGGAGAGTGGTGGAGCACCTGGAACGGAACAGGAGTATAAATGCCAACCAGCACGGATTCACGGAAGGCAAATCCTGTGTCACAAACCTTCTGGAATTTTATGATAAAATAACAGAAGTAAGACAAGAGAGAGAGGGGTGGGTTGATTGCATCTTCTTGGACTGCAAGAAGGCCTTTGACACAGTTCCTCACAAGAGATTAGTGCAGAAGCTAGAGCATCAGGCGCATATAACAGGAAGGGCACTGCAATGGATCAGAGAATACCTGACAGGGAGGCAACAACGAGTCATGGTACGTAATGATGTATCACAGTGGGCACCTGTGACGAGCGGGGTCCCACAGGGGTCGGTCCTAGGACCAGTGCTATTTTTGGTATATGTGAACGACATGACGGAAGGGTTAGACTCAGAAGTGTCCCTGTTTGCAGATGATGTGAAGTTAATGAGGAGAATTAAATCTGATGAGGACCAGGCAGGACTTCAAAGAGACCTGGACAGACTGGACACCTGGTCCAGCAAATGGCTTCTCGAATTTAATCCTGCCAAATGCAAAGTCATGAAGATAGGGGAAGGGCACAGAAGACCACAGACAGAGTATAGGCTAGGTGGCCAAAGACTGCAAACCTCACTCAAGGAGAAAGATCTTGGGGTGAGTATAACACCGAGCATGTCTCCGGAAGCACACATCAATCAGATAACTGCTGCAGCATATGGACGCCTGGCAAACCTGAGAACAGCATTCCGATACCTTAGTAAGGAATCATTCAAGACACTGTACACCGTGTATGTCAGGCCCATACTGGAGTATGCAGCACCTGTTTGGAACCCGCACTTGATAAAGCACGTCAAGAAACTAGAGAAAGTACAAAGGTTTGCGACAAGGTTAGTTCCAGAGCTAAGGGGAATGTCCTATGAAGAAAGATTAAGGGAAATCGGCCTGACGACACTGGAGGACAGGAGGGGCAGGGGAGACATGATAACGACATATAAAATACTGCGTGGAATAGACAAGGTGGACAAAGACAGGATGTTCCAGGGAGGGGACACAGAAACAAGAGGCCACAATTGGAAGTTGAAGACACAAATGAGTCAGAGAGATAGTAGGAAGTATTTCTTCAGTCATAGAGTTGTAAGGCAGTGGAATAGCCTAGAAAATGACGTAGTGGAGGCAGGAACCATACACAGTTTTAAGACGAGGTTTGATAAAGCTCATGGAGCGGGGAGAGAGAGGGCCTAGTAGCAACCGGTGAAGAGGCGGGGCCAGGAGCTAGGACTCGACCCCTGCAACCACAAATAGGTGAGTACAAATAGGTGAGTGAGTACACACACACACACACACACACACACACACACACACACACACACACACACACACACACACACACACACACACACACACACACACACACACACTCACAAGAGGTCACAATTGGAAGTTGAAGACTCAGATGAATCAAAGGGATGTTAGGAAGTATTTCTTCAGTCATAGAGTAGTCAGGCCATGGAATAGCCTAGAAAGTGATGTGGTGGAGGCAGGAACCATACATAGTTTTAAGGCGAGGTATGATAGAGCTCATGGGGCAGGGAGAGAGAGGACCTAGTAGCAATCAGCGAAGAGGCGGGGCCAGGAGCTGTGACTCGACCCCTGCAACCACAAATAGGTGAGTACACACAGGCCTAGTGTCTAATCGACATGTGCCTAGGACAAAATGGTAACTAACACATGCACACATGTGGTAATGCTTTATTTACAGCTAGCAAAGTCAGGGTATTTCTCCAGAATGGTCTGCAATATACCACTGTGGATAAAATACTTTGCCATTTCTTGAACATTTCTGAGTGAGTTGTTTCTAAATTCATTAATTTGATCACACTCCAGTACATAATGACGCAATATGTGACAATAGTCCATCTGGCAAAGTTTACATTTCGTTTGGTCTACATCTGGTGGTGGTGATTTAACCTGCCAAAGATACTTGTAACCCAGCCGGAGCCGGGCAGTAGTGACATCCAAGAGTCTGCTTATCTTGTTGGATGCACCATAGACATGTGGCTCCTCCTGCATGATGGAATGATGATAGATGGACTGACTTGTGTCAATCTCCCTAAGTCTTAAGTCAATAAAGTTCATTTGAAGTTCTTTTCGTATTATTGTTCTCAAACTGCTAACTGACAACCCAAGATTGTAATCTACCCCCTCTTTGAAAGCATACAGCTTAGCCAATTTATCAGTTCTATCATGCATCTGAAGACCAATGTGAGATGGAATCCACAGCATGTGCACTCTGAGTCCACTGTCCACAATCTTACCATATCTATGTCTGGCTTCTGACACAAGCATGCCACAATTTATACTTAATGAGTTGAGAGCATTTATGGATGACAGAGAATCAGTTACAATTAAGTGTCAACCTTAGATACATGGACACATTTGAGTGCAAGGAGTATGGCAAACAGTTCTGTTTGAAGGGTAGAGGCCCAGTTATTGATGCGTGCTCCAATTTCTTTATGAGAGCCATCACTCTGTGTGACAACAGCAGCACTACCAGCTGCACCAGTGGACTGGTGAACAGAACCATCGACGTAAATAATTTGTGAAAGAGTGTTCTGTGTGACTAAGTTATCAATACAGCTTAAGGCATCATGTTTGGCTTCAAGACGAAGCTTTGGTTGTGATTTAAGTAGAGTTTTGGGGGGAAATGGAGGAATGGTAGTTTGGAATGGGGTAATATCCCATGGAGCAGGGAAATGTCTCTGTTGTCTAACTTGATATAGATCATGCGGAGGTCGGTTCCAGTTTTTTTCGATCCATCTGGAAGGA
The DNA here is from genome assembly GCF_038502225.1 of Cherax quadricarinatus. Classification (NCBI taxonomy): domain Eukaryota; kingdom Metazoa; phylum Arthropoda; class Malacostraca; order Decapoda; family Parastacidae; genus Cherax; species Cherax quadricarinatus. Next base: position 14,865,056 of record NC_091344.1, read on the forward strand.
TGTTCACCAGTGCTGAGGAAAGTTTGGAGGGCTTCTGTGCAGGGGTTTGAATGGGCTAGCCTAAGCATATTGACCCCAATAAGGATATTTCTTTCAGTAACACGATCTCTAATGCTTGGAATATTAAGTTCTTTCCGCATATTTAAAATTTTGGCAGTACGAGGGCATCCTAGGATGATCTTCATTGCTTCGTTTTGCAGTTTTTCCAGCCCTCCAACTTCCAATCAGACACGAGTGCAAGTAGTGGCGCCGCATAATCAACCAATGATCTAATATAAGCATGATACATCATTTTCACAATTTTAACATTAGCACCATACCTGGGGTGAAACCCAGCCACAACTCTAAGTGCTCTCAGCCTTTCTTTGTACTGGCGACAAAGTCTCGTTACAACAGGTCCAAGTAGTGGAACCTCAAAGCCTAGATACCTGTATCTGCTTACATATTCTAGAAGAGACCCATCATGCAACTGGATCTGACGAACTGTGCCTCTCTGCCGAGGAGGACGTCTGTTGAGTATCTTTGTTTTATCCCCTGAAATTATTAACCCCAGGTCCTGACACGAGGCTAGTACATGATTTAGAATGTTTTGGGTGTTGGAGAATCCGGTGGTGTGAATCATTATGTCATCAGCAAAACTAACCATATAATGATGGGGCTGGCTAGGCATGGCATTAAGTAAGGCATTAATCAAAATGTTGAAAAGGGTGGGACTAAGCACACCTCCCTGTGGGGTTCCTAATTCAAAATCTTTAGTTACACTTCTATGTCCCTGGAACAACACAGACGACTTTCTGTTGGACAGGTAACCTTTAATCCAGCGGAGAAGCCATCCTCCAACATCCATTCTGGCAAGTTCACTAATGATTACATGTCTGTTGGCTACATCAAAAGCGGATTTAAGGTCAAGGAAGGTAGTGTATGAGCTGTCAGTGTGCAGAGTGAGAAAGGTGGTAATGCAATGATGCACACTCCTTCCATGCATGAAGCCATGCAACCGGGGAGACAATAATTGCTTAATTCTGTGCATAAGACGATTAAGAATCATCCTTTCGAATGTTTTACACAAGCAGCTAGTAAGGGATATTGGGCGAAATGAGTTTTGTTGATTGGGCTTCGGAATGGGAATAATGAGGCTATTGGTCTATGATTTAGGGAGCTCCCCAGTGACATAACTCATGTTATATAATTCAAGTAAAGGATTACCTGGTACTCGACACAGCAATCTGAGTATGTTGTAAGTAATACCATCCTCACCAGGCGACGTGGAGTTTCCCTTAGTTAGTGCTGCATCAAGTTCATAATTAGTGAAAGGAATGTTGCAGTCATCTGCCTTGCTGAGCATAAAGCAAACAAGTCTCTCCCTTGCATCATATTTGTCCATTAATTTCGCCTGTGTGGTACTGGGAAGACTGTCATAGCTAGATGTAGCAGCCCAAGCACTGACTAACTCATTCGCCCTATGCAAGGGATGAGGGTGCGCGATCTGCCCAGTTCTGTTACCCTTAATTCTATTTATGTCCCTCCATGCCCGGCTAAGTGGGGAGTGAGCATTGAGACCATTGACAAATTGTTCCCAGTCTGTTTGCCGCAGCTCTGTCATACGCTCTCTGGCAGCAGCAAGGGCAGTTTGGAAGAGGCTCAGCATTTCAGGGGTACGATGGTTTCTATAGGCTAGGCCTAGTCTGCGAGCAGTACGTTTCAATGTTCGAAGTTTAGAATCATTGTAAACCGAGGACTGTCTAACTTATTTCCAATTGGGGTCCTCAATCTTGTCCCCCAGGATGCGACCCACACCAGTCGACTAACACCCAGGTACATCTTTACTGCTAGGTGAACATGACAACAGGTGCCAGGCAACACGCCGAAATGTTTCCACCCTGCCGGGAATCGAACCCGGGCACTCCGTGTGTGTGAAGCGAGAGCTTTAGCCACCAGGCCACAGGGGTACCTTGTACATGGACTTGTAGTAAATAAAGATATTATTATATTACTATGTATATAATTTTAATTTTAAGCCTGCCCATAGTGCTCTGCATACAAGGGGCTTTTGACATATGCACTCAACTAATATAATACCTTGTACAACTATGTATCATGTCTTAATAAACTATTATTATTATTATTATTATTATTATTATTATTATTATTATTATTATTATTATTATTATTATTATTATTATTATTATTATTATTATTATTATTATTGATGTGACATTGTTTATTCTATATTTTCTGTATAAAACTACACACTCATTGGCTTAAACTTTGTTCATACACGAGTTTAGCCAATAGACGAAGAGTGTCATTCTCTTAATTTTTTCATTTATTATAGGAATGGAAAAAATATGAATAATTATTCCTAAGCAGCTTTCCGTTGAATTTTTAATTACATTAATTTTATTTATATAGCTAAAATAATTTGAACTATATGCTATTTGTGGAAAAATAGATTTAAATTATATTAATTTGTTTCAAGGTTTCTCATTCCTACATGACATTCCCGCCATTATCACAAATATTTGTGGATTTACAATTAATAAGAATATAATTGTGGCAGCAAGGAGAGCAGACAGCTGGTGGACTCATGTAAACTACAGGTGTAATAAACGAGAGGAATTATAAACCTCTCTGCAAGTGCTAAGAAATACGTATTCTTGTCCTTGTGACGGAAGTAACATGGGTAAGAAGAGCTGCAAGCCATTGGTAAGTAATTTGTTCAATTAAGATAAAAATAAGATTTGTTCAGAGTTTTAACCTGGAGGATTGGCCATTCGGGTTAACCCAATAAATTTAGTCAGTGGAACACCCATCAAGGTGACGTACCCTCGATGGTGAAGGGCTCTTGATCAAATGAATTGGAGCTACCCGTCTTAGATGAAAGTAAGTTTATTTAAGCACAGGTACACATAAGTACAATTATCATACATGGTGTAAATTACCTAGGATAACCCAAAAAAGTCAAAATTACTTATTTCCATTGGGGTCCTTGACTGCCTTTCTTTCTTCAGGCACTGAATGGCCCATACGGTTTAAGTGCTTCCCAGTAAATAATGTAATAAACAAGTACTTTCCGATTACCCTTTATTAACAAGTGTAGTGTAATAAACAAGCACAAGTGAAATTATATAACTGGCATATATTAAGATAAGATTTCGTTTGGATTTTTAACGGCGGAGGGTTAGCCACCCAGGATAACCCAAGAAAGTCAGTGCATCATCGAGGACTGTCTAACTAATTTCCATTGTGGTCCTCAATCTTGTCCCCCAGGATGCAACCCACACTAGTCGACTAGCACCCAGGTACATATTTATTTATTTATTTAATGTCTCTGCAAACAGTACATTGAGATTGTGTTTATACAATAGTGGGTTGCAATGCAAAGAGGGCCTCTATTATGCCTAGGCATTATGGGCCAACTTAACATTATTGGCTTACATTCTACTTAATACTAAGGAGTAGTATATCATAGTTGTACAGTAGGAAAGTAATTATTTCATAGTTGTACAGTAGAATATTAATTATAAATGAATCAAAATTTGTATAATACAAAGATATACGTATTTATATTCTAAAATGCTTTTGTGAAAAACAATGATTCAATTATATTCCTGTCAACAATGGATAAAAGGTTCAATGTGATTGTTTCAGTTATGATGTGGGAGTACATAGGTGAGTAAATGTGTACTTAGTATTTAGCATTTAGTCTAGGGTGATTAAGTGGCTTTTGAGAAGAGTCTTAAATTGATTTTCAGACTGGGTTACTTTAATATCTCCTGGTAATGAATTCCATATTTTGGGGCCCTTTATGTGCATAGAGTTTTTACAGTGTGATATGGACATGAGGTATATCAAAAAGAGATCTGTGTCTTGTGTTGTGGTCATGTGTCCTGTTTAGGTTGGTGAGGAAAAGTTTGAGTGGGGGGGTTTATATTTGTGTGTATTGTTCTGTGTATGTAGTAGGCACATGAATAAGTATGGATGTTCTTAATGGTGAGCAGATTCAGACTTTTGAAAATTGGTGGAGTATGCTGGCAGGACTGGGAATTTATCATTCTTACTGCTGCCTTTTGCTGGGTTATTAGGGGTTTTAGGTGATTGGATGTTGTTGATCCCCATGCACAAATTCCATATGTAAGATAAGGGTATATGAGTGAATGGTACAGTGCCAGGAGAGCTGATTGTGGAACGTAGTACCTTATCTTTGATAGTATGCCTACAGTCTTGGAGATTTTCTTGGTGATTTGTTGTATGTGTGTCCGGAACTTAAGGCTACTGTCAAGGTGGATACCTAGGAATTTTCCCTCTGAGTCTTGTGACTGATGAACCATTTAGCATAATGTTAATTGGATCATTTGCAGCTAGGATCATTTACTGCTAGGTGAACAAGGCAGGTGTAAGGAAACATGTCGGAATGTTTCCACCCGCCGGGAATCAAACCTGGGCCCTCCGTGTGTGAAGCAGGAGCTTTAGCCACCAGACCACCGGGCCTGGTAAGTACAATGTAGTGTAACTGTACTGAGCCTTTGTTCAGGGACCCCAGTGAGAATAAGTCACATTGTTTGAATATTGTAGTTTCCTAAGTTAATTATACATAATATACTACTTTTATGTACTCAAAGCATTGTGAACCCTCAAGACAATTGTAAAAAAAAGTATTTTATGAATGCAAAAACATTAAAAAGTTAAATGACACACAAATAAAAGGACCTGGTTCAGTGTTGGGGGGGGGGGAGGGCAAGACTATGGGCATATTTCCTGACACTGCCACTGTTCATCTTGCAGTAGTACATACTTTGGCCAATATGTACTTTATTCCCAAGCCAGAACCCCATTAACATTACTCAGTATACTGACCAACAATGATATCTGTAACCCAGGAAACTCGGTTATCTGTTGTGCAAATTGTTATTTATTGAAATCTTAGCCACAATTTGTAAGTAAATCACTTTGACATTTATTGGGGGTTATCCTAGGTAATTTACACATATATTACTATGTATGGTACTTGTACTTATGTGTACCTGTATCTGAATAAACTTATATAGAACCCCATTAGTATTTCATATAAATGACAATATTGCCTAGTCATGCCATGGGAGTTTACCTGGAGTTTACCTGGAGAGAGTTCCGGGGGTCAACGCCCCCGCGGCCCGGTCTGAGACCAGGCCTCCTGGTGGATCAGAGCCTGATCAACCAGGCTGTTGCTGCTGGCTGCACGCAAACCAACATACGAGCCACAGCCCGGCTGATCCGGAACTGACTTTAGGTGCTTGTCCAGTGCCAGCTTGAAGACTGCCAGGGGTCTGTTGGTAATCCCCCTTATGTGTGCTGGGAGGCAGTTGAACAGTCTCGGGCCCCTGACACTTATTGTATGGTCTCTTAACGTGCTAGTGACACCCCTGCTTTTCATTGGGGGGATGGTGCATCGTCTGCCAAGTCTTTTGCTTTCGTAGTGGGTGATTTTCGTGTGCAAGTTCGGTACTAGTCCCTCTAGGACTAGTTGTGCAGATTGTTATTTATTGAGATATTAGTCTTTATATAACATTTAGGAATGCAGTCACAGACCCAGCATTGGGTCACTGCACCTTCACCACCACAGCACTACACTATTTCACTGCTTCCTCGATGCCATACCCCTTAACCTAACATTGGCATGTGCCAAAGTGTCTGCATTGGTGGGTATCAGCTAATTTTACTGGTACAGGTGGGTATCTGCTAATTTTGATGAAATTGTTATCAGTATTTGCCTAAAATTGAGTGTTGGTGCCAGCAAAAATATTTGGCAACTTTCCATCCTAACCCTGATGCTAGGTTTGGGTTGGATGGGCTAGGTTAGGTTGGGTTGCATTAGGTTTGATTGAGTTGCATTAGATTTTATGCATTTGCTTAAATAAAACTGTCTCGAATTCACAACCAATTTAATTTTGGAGAATTTTGCTCAAAAAATAATCTTGAAGTGGGACCTGGAAATAAATTGCAGGTGTACATTCACAGATATTTGAGTGTTAGTTGGCTGTTGTGGGTAACATTCTGGAGGAGGACCAAAGAATTCCATTGGAAATTAGCTCTACTACCTGACTTTGTTTTATTAGCAAGTCTTACACTGAGTTAATGACTCAAAAAAAAAAAAAAGGGAAGCACATTCACAGTTATTCATTCCATCACTGTCTTGTCAGAAGCTTGCAGACATCAGTTTAGATGGCCTGCTGATCTATCTAATCCTAACCCCTGCTTCATAGTGCAGGCACTGCATTTCCCACCTCCAGGACTTGGGTCCATCTGAAGAGTTTCCCTGAATCACTTCGTTAATGTTACCTTGCTCATACTCCAACAGCACTTCAGATTACAAAACCACTCACTCTGATGTAATTCACTCACACAGGCCTATTGGATGTTCAAACCCTTAGTAATCAAAGCCTCATTTTTCCCTCCTCCCTCCAATCCTTCATGGGACAAACCCTACACCACCTTCCTTCTACCCCCTCTCCTAGATTATCCCTTTGAGGCTAATAGTAATAATAACTTTATTTACTACAAGTACATGTACAAGGTATACAGTCCTAACTGACATCAATGACATACTACTATACAGAAAGCCGCTTGTTATGCTGAGCATTTCGGGCAGATTAGGTCAGTTTTTGTCCCAGGATGCGACCCACACCAGTCGACTAACACCCAGGTACCCATTTTATACTGATGGGTGAGCAGGGACAGCAGGTGTCTTGCGGAAACATGCCCCTAATGTTTTCCAGCTGTACTGGAGGAGATTCGAACCCCGGACCTCGATGTGTGAGTTGAGTGTGCTAGCAATCGAGCTAAGGGACACGGTTAGTGCTTATCGTGGTTTAAAAAAAACACGTAAACAAACACTAAGACATATTTATTAGAAAACGTTTTGATTCTGAGACCTTGATCACTTCTAAAATACAGAGGTTAAAAGACAGTACGTGTATATGTATAGGCAGAGTGAAGTGTGAGTGACGCATGGTGACCTGAAGAATGCCATGGTGGGATGAGGACGGGTAAACGATAAGATCATGTGACTCCTGTGTTGCTGGGTGGGTGGTGCTTTGCCAGGTTGAATATTATGTATGCTAATGTTGTAGAAATTTTGTGGTTTCTAATGTTACATTCTGGTATGTCGGTGATGACGATTAGCGAGGATTGTAGACACCGTCGGCGTCTAAGGTCTTGTTTGGTGAGAACAAGTTGTGCCTCACCGCAGTTCATCAAATGCCCTGTGATGCCTCTGTGGAGGACACAGGCGTACCTTAAGTCATCTAGTTATCTCTGTTACTGGCATTTCGATGCTCGTTCAGACAGACCGCAAGTTCTCTGCCTGTTTTGCCTACATATTTCTTGGGACAGAATCCACAGGGATGGTGTAGACGCCTGCTGTGGAAGATAGAGGTGTGCAGCTGTGTTTCATAGTGAGGTCTTTGATAGATGATGTGTTTATGGTAGAAACATCTATGTTACTCTTAGCAAGTGCGCAGTGAGTATTTGTGGCAACATCACCATATGGGAGCACTATGAACTGCTGAGAGGGCTTTTCTGTGGACGGTTTGTTGTGGATAGCTTGTGCCTTGTCTGCTGTCCTTAACCCATAAATGGTCCGTACCGCTAGTGCCCCAAACGTAAATAGTATATGTTTTATTTTCCTGCCTCCAAATTTGGCACGATTGGCCTGAGATGCCTGGTCAGCATAGATTGGGTCTTAACACTCGGTGTGCACCATATTAAAAAAATCTGGGACCACTTAGTAAAGTGTGGGAGCTCCAGTTATATTGAGTGCCAGCTAGAACAAACAGTGGGGCAAACACCAAGGATTCACTGATGTAATGTCATATTAACACTCCCCTTTTAAGAGGAACGTGATGTTAACCCCAAGTTTAGGGTCTGTCTATCTGTCTCACAGGTACACACAAATACAGTTATACATAGTGTAAATTACCTAGGATAACCTAAAAAATCCAAAGTGTTATACTGTGCTTGTAGATATAATGCATAAGAATACCTGTTGGTTCACAGTGGCTCTCCCTGAGATGGACAGAGACAAGCAGAGAGATGGAAAGAGACAAGCAGACAGAGAAATAAGACAGAGATAATCAGAGATAAGAGCTCATCAAATGTCATCCCTTATCTCTGCACCCTCGCTAGCTCCCATCAAATGTCATGGCTTATCTCCTCTTATCTCTGCAAACTTGCTGGAGCCCATCAAATGTCATCTCATATCTGATCTTATCACTGCCCTCCTGGATGCTTGTCACTGAACACTTGTCTTACACATTGCTTCAAGGGAATTTCTTCCTTCTTCCTCTTCTTCCTTCCTTCTTCTATACTCCCGTGTATCCAAAACATTGCTGGGACCTATAAATACTTTGTATATATTTCTAGACAATAGTAAATGACCAAGGCTGGTGTAAATGTCCACCTGTCAATGTGTTTGTGACAATTTGAGTACAATTTTAGTACCTAATATTAGTGCCAGAACAAAAATTGGTTATGAAATGACAAGAGCTACAATAAATTGTAATTATCAGAACATAAAAATTACATAAAATAATATAAAATGAGAAAAAATGGTATATCAGCAACACTTCTGCAAACAGCAGGACTCTTATGTTGCCGTCAGGTGAGCATTAAGTGCCAACTTTGCAGCCTCATATCTCAGTAAGTACTGACCCTAATTTTTTTATTTTAATCCTATAACACTTAGAAAAATGTGCTTTTTATTTTCATTGAAAAAATGATTTTTTTATTTTTCAAAGTATTCGGGGCCCTGGGGTAGTGAACATATATATGTTTGGACCGTTTACGGGTTAACAAACCACTTCACATCCCCGGCAGTCCTCTGGTCACCCCCACCCACTTCCCTGGCAAATCTCTGGTCCCCCCCCCTCCTGGCAGTTCTCTGGTCATCCCCCCTGACAGTTCTCTCTTCATCATCCCCTGGTAGTTCTCTGGTCAACCTTAACCCCCCCGGCAATTATCTGGTCCCCTGTGGCGGTTATCTCCCCCCCCCCCCCGGCAGTTATCTGGTATGCCCCCAGCAGTTATCTGGTCCCCCCAGCAACTGTCTGGTCCCCCCGGCAGCTATCTGGTCCCCTCAGCAGCTATCTGGTCCTCCTGGCAGTTACCTAGTCCCCCAGGTGGTTATCTGGTCCAGTGCAGTTGTCTGCCTCCCCCTCCCCCCGACAATTATCTGGTCTGCCTCCGGCAGTTCTCTGGTCACCCCTCATCCCCCAGCAGTTCTTTGGTCAGCCCTCATCACTTCTTTAGCCAGCCCTGAGTACCATAATTCTCTTGAGATTATAATCCATGGTAACCATGCTGTCATAATTGGTAATTTATGTACAGCAAATACATAAATTAAAAAATCCTGCAATAGCAGCACAGCTAGTAAACACTTGACAAGCTGGGTCAATAGGCAAGGAACACTGCATGGTTGATTTGTGTGCCATGTGGACAGCAAGAAACCAGAGCAGCATTCATATACGTATTCCGTGTTTGTTTGCTCTCACAGAAATCCGATTAATTTATTCCATTTAAATTAACAAGATTTCTGTTGTAATTACTGTAATTTGGAGAGATTATTCAAATTTGCTGCTTCCCAGATTAAATCCTTTTGAATTTGTGTGCTTCCAGTATTTTTCTTTACAAATACAGTGGACCCCCGCATACTGTTGGCATCACATAATGTTAAATCCGCTTACTGATACATTTTATCGCTAAGATTTTGCCTCGCATACCGCTAAAAAACCCGCTCAACGCTATTCGTCCGAGACGCGTCTAATGTGCAGCCTGAGCCAGCCTCACATGTTCCGCCGGTGGCATTGTTTACCAGCCAGCCTCCACGGTAACATCCAAGCATACAATCGGAACATTTCGTATTATTACAGTGTTTTTGGTGATTTTATCTGCAAAATAAGTGACCATGGGCCCCAAGAAAGCTTCTAGTGCCAACCCTGTGGTAAAAAGGGTGAGAAATATTATCGAAATACTGTGGTACCATGGCCAACTGCTGCTGCTGCTGCTGCTGCTGCTGCTGCTGTAGCACTGTCAGCTGCTGCTGCTGCTGTAGCACTGTCAGCTGCTGCTGTAGCACCATCAGCTGCTGCTGCTGTAGCACCGTCTGCTGCTGCTGCTGTACCACCGTCAGCTGCTGCTGCTGCTGTAGTACCGTCTGCTGCTGCTGTAGCACCGTCTGCTGCTGCTGTAGCACTGTCAGCTGCTGCTGCTGCTGTAGTACCATCTGCTGCTGCTGTAGTACCATCTGCTGCTGCTGTAGCACCATCTGCTGCTGCTGCACTGTCAGCTGCTGCTGCTGCTGTAGCACCGTCAGCTGCTGCTGCTGTACCACCATCAGCTGCTGCTGCTGCTGTAGTACTGTCTGCTGCTGCTGTAGCACCATCTGCTGCTGCTGCTGCACTGTCAGCTGCTGCTGCTGCACTGTCAGCTGCTGCTGCTGCTGTAGCACCATCAGCTGCTGCTGTACCACCATCAGCTGCTGCTGCTGCTGCTGCTGTAGTACCATCTGCTGCTGCTGTAGTACCATCTGCTGCTGCTGTAGCACCGTCTGCTGCTGCTGTAGCACTGTCTGCTGCTGCTGTAGCACTGTCTGCTGCTGCTACTGTAGCACTGTCAGCTGCTGCTGCTGCTGCTGTAGCACTGTCAGCTGCTGCTGCTGCTGTTGTACCACCGTCAGCTGCTGCTGTAGCACCATCTGCTGCTGCTGTAGCACCATCTGCTGCTGCTGTAGCACTGTCAGCTGCTGCTGTAGCATTGTCAGCTGCTGCTGCTGCTGTAGCACCGTATAGGTTCTGTAGACTGGTTTAAGTCCTATCTTAGCAACAGGAGACAAATAGTCAAAATCAACAAAACGGAATCACAACCCCTGCCGATAACATGTGGAGTTCCCCAAGGTAGTATTCTGGGTCCCTTACTATTCTTATGTTATGTCAATGACATGCCTATCAGTGTCAAGTGCAAACTCCTACTGTATGCAGATGACAGTGCCCTGTTAGTGTCAGGTAAAGATCCACAAGATATAGCTAATGTTTTAACACTGGAACTGGAGTCATGCAGCAAATGGTTAGTAGACAACAAACTATCATTACACCTTGGGAAAACTGAAGCCATTCTCTTTGGCACGAAACATAAACTGAGAAGGGTAAATAATTTTAATGTTCAGCGTAATGGGGCGCCCATCACTTTGGTTTCTTCAGTAAAATATCTGGGAATCCCCTTTGACCCATGCATGTCAGGAGAATTGATAGGGAACAGTGTAGTAAAGAAAGCGAATGCCAGACTGAAGTTCCTGTACAGACAAGCACAGTGTCTACCTACTGAGGCTCGCAGGACCCTATGTCTAGCCCTTATACAATGCCATGTGGATTACGCTTGCTCTTCATGGTACTCTGCCTTGACAAAAAAACTGAAAGATAGACTGCAAATCACCCAGAACAAAATAGTAAGATTCATCTTGGGGCTGGGACCAAGAGAACATGTAGGCCAGGATGAATTACAGCAGTTGGATATGCTGAATGTTGAAGACAGAGTAAAACAACTGAAGCTAAATCATGTTTATAAAATTGCTCACAAACAGTGTCCAGAATATCTTGCTGTCAATTTTGTCAAGGTTGGGAACCAAAGCAGTCATAGTACTAGGGGGAGAGAGCACAACTTTGTAGTACCCACAGTCATTGGCCAGGCTTCAAACACCTTTTATTGTACAGCAATAAAGGAATGGAACAGACTACCCGCACATGTCAAAGCCAGTCATAGCATGAACCAGTTCAAGAAGAGTGCCAAAAGGTGTCTGATGAATGTAGGTACAGAAAGGTAGGGGAATGATTTTCTATTTTTTTTAGCTAACATAAGTGTAAATTTTACCTTATTCCTAGTAATGACCTTCGTATTGTAGATAGTCTTAATGACCTCATGTAGTAGATAGTCTTTTTAGTATGATAATAAAATGTTATCTTCATTATAGAATAATAAGAAAATATTATAACCTTTATATTATAATAAGGTAAAAGGACCCCAATGGATATAAGTCAATCTGTCTGACTTTTTTGGGTTATCCTAGGTTCTCTACACTTACTTACACCGTTGTTGGTGTGGCTTATTGAGAATACCAAGAAACAACCCCAGAGGGTTAGCCACCCAGGATAACCCAAAAAAGTCAGTGTCATCGAAGACTGTCTAACTTATTTCCATTGGGGTCCTTAATCTTGTCTCCCAGGATGCAACCCACACCAGTCGACTAACACCCAGGTGAACAGGGAAAAATTCCTGGAACTAGTGCTCATATTGGTGAATTTAAAGCCAGCAAAGGTTGGTTTGAGAGATTTAAGAAACGTAGTGGCATACACAGTGTGATAAGGCCTGTTCTGGAAGGAAATGCCAAACAGGACCTACAGTACTCAGGAGGAAAAGGCACTCCCAGGACACAGTGTTTCATCAGTTATTGCTGCATCTTCAATAAAGGTGTCATTTATTCTTCATTTAGTAGAGTAGTACATGCACAATATATATTGTGCATGTACTGCTCTACTATTGTGCATGTATCCTTCTCTTTGTGTGTAGGAAAATGTATATTTCATGTGGTAAAATTTTTTCATACTTTTGGGTGTCTTGCACGGATTAATTTGATTTCCATTATTTCTTATGGGGAAAATTCATTCGCATAACGATAATTTCACATAACAATGAGCTCTCAGGAATGGATTAATATCGTTATGCGGGGGTCCAATGTATTTTAATGTGTACATTGTACTACTGTACTTAATGTGATACATGTTACATAAATGATTCAGATTGGAAAGGGTTCCAGGGACCAAAAGAAAGGAAGGTGGGGGCATTATTATTATTATTTAAATATTAGTGTATTACAGTAGACAGTTGTTTAACATGGTAGTTACATTCCTGAAAAATGCCATGTTAGACAAAACTGTGTTAGACAAACTGAAGAACTTTTGTGAAAAATAGTTATGTTCCTGGGAGCCGCCAAAAAAACTTTTTAGACCTCCAGATCTTACAAAATAAAAGTGAATATGTAATTGTAGTGCATTGTTGTGATATATTACTGCTTAAGACTACAAATGCAATAGAAATAATAGTATTTCTTACCTTAAATTGTGGGTAATGGTGTTTGTGGATGATTGTGAAGAGAGTGGCTTTGGATGGTGTAGCTCTGCTGGGCTGAGGTGGATGGTTGTTGGTTGTGGATGGTAGAGGTTCTGGTACTGTAGTCGATGGTTGTATTGGAGTGTGCATAAATTCTGTAATGAATCTCTGGGCTCTTTTAACCTGCAGTGCATTATACAGCTGACGGTAAGGCATCATCAGCTGGTCTAGACCCAGTTTCAGAGCACTGCTTCTAGATTTGTCAGGGTCCTCTTCAGTGAAAATGTCTGTTAGTTTAGCAGCAATGTGGAACTGCTCACTTAACTGCTACACTGTTAACTGTTTTTCTTCAGGTTCTTCTTCTGTTACCTCCCTCCCTTGTATCTGTTCATCAAGCTCTGCCAACATTTCCTCTGGACTCTTGCCGTCGTCGTCGTCATAATCATCATCGTGCTCATTCACATCATCTTCATTCATATCTTCAAAACCATCACCTGGTACTCTCCTTGCCAACTGAACAATTTCCTGAACCTGACTCTCAAGCAAGGAAAAACCAGTGAAAGATTTAACTACAGAAGGCCATAACTTTCACCAGCCAGCATTTAACCCCTTGACTGTTGAAACCCCAAATCCTGAGGTGTCTCCTGGTGTTGAAAAATTTTTGGAAAAAAAAAAATTCTTATAAAATGACAGAGAATCTTTTCCCGATGGTAATAACACCAAAAGAACGAAATTTGATGAAAAACTTATGGAATTACGCTCTCGCAAAGTTAGTGACCTCGGCAATATTTACGAATTGGCAATTTTGCCCACTTTTAGCCCTATTTTCGGGTAATTCCATTGTTCCAGTTGAGCAAACTCATAGCTATTTCTTTAGAACTCCATTTGTTCTATCGACTGAGTACAAGAAACTGCCCATTTACCAATGTCAACTACCCAATAACATGGTCAGAAATTTGCAATTTGGCCAATTTTATGCAAATTAAAAAATGTCAATTTCAAAATAGGGTCAGGAATGAACAATGCAGATATTCCTGGCTATAAAATAACATTTTCTTTGTTCATCAGTCATGTCTCCAGGCTCCGCTGATGTTACTCATGCTTTCTATTTTGAATTTTTATTTAGATAAAAAATGGAAGATTTACTGTTATGCAGACTACTGCAATACTGTAATAATTGTATAAATAACATCAACCCATTCATGACTGCATATTGGAATGGCTAGTTGGACATTTATTGGACAAAGACATCATTTGTTTACTTTTGAACATTGGCAAAAATTAAACATTTCCCCTACTTTGAGCTCCATTTAAAGGTTCTTTTCATAAAAAGATCAATCAAAATCACCTCTATTTCTATAATTCACCTCTATTTCTATAATATGTTTTCCATTCTATTAAATGAGAACAAGAAAACTAGAATACGACCATAAATACTATTTGAAAATACACCACAAAGTCAGCATTTTAATCCAAAAAAACGTTTGTAGGTTTTTTTTTTCTCATTATGCACTGCGTGCTGCAGGATTTTTTTATATGGTGCACACTGATCACACAGACCCATTCTCTCACATGTGGGCTTATCAGCTTTCTCCTGCTTGATTTGAAGCCGCTAGAATTTTTGAGTATATGTACGTCAAACACGGTGGCTCGTGAGACGTTTATATACGACCGAAACAGTCAAAGGGTTAATGTTGATTGGGGCACTTCATTCCATGCACTTCATGCATAGCTGATCGCATCTGCAATGTTAAATTTATTCCAGAAGCTTGGTACTGCCAGATTGGGGTCAGTCCATTGATGCAGCTAGTTTTTTCGTAACTATTTTTGTGTAGTTACACTTGAATGACTTAACTCCCCAATCCAGCGGTTGTATTAGAGATGTTGTATTTGGAGGTATAAATACAACTTTTACATGTGGGGTCGCATCTAGCAAAGCTTGTGGAAGAGTACAGGAATTATCAAGAATGAAGAGAGCCTTGACTACAAGGTTCTTGCTGTGCAGGTAAAATTTGACTTCAGGAATAAAGTGATGCTTAAACCAGTCAATAAATATTTCCTCTGTCATCCATGATGACTGGTTTGACCTCCAAATTACTGGTAAGGTGTTTTTATCTACACCTTTCAAAGCACGAGGATTCTTAGAGCAGTAAATAACCATGGGCTTACTCTTGAAATCACCTGCCGCATTACTGCAAAGGAGCAAGGTGAAGTGATCCTTTGCTATCTTGAAGCCCGGTGCACTTTTCTCTTCCTGACTGATATAAGTTCGTGTTGGCAGTTTTTTCCAGAAAACACTTGTCTCGTCAGCATTAAACACTTGATGATGAGGGTGGTGTGGGTGGCTTAAGGAGGCATGGGATGGCGATAGGTCTCTCCCGTTGACACAGTGGTGTAACCCACTAACCCACAAATCATCCCGCCCGGCTGGCAACCACGCGCTCAAAATTTTTTACCCTCGTGCAGCCGTGTTAAACTAATTTTACGAAGTGTTAAAAATATGCCGCAATAAAAGCGTGCAAGACAAAATCATGTTAAACGACAGTCTACTGTACATGAAATTGCATCATGAGATACCATGTGCTGGAATAGTAGATATAAAAAAACTTCTTGATCATCTGTGATCAAATCACATCTAATTTCATTGTAAACGATACTATAATATATTATTTGGGACCACAAGACAAATACTGTACTGTACAGTACTTGTTTTATCTACCATTGTGAGTTTTATTTCTAAGAGTGATGCTTAAAGTTAGTAGCCTCCCTGACATTTTCGTATGCTGAAATATTAAATTTTCTTCGTAATGAATTATATATATACTAGTGGCTTTTAATGTTCCTTTTCTATTTTCCAGTCTGCAAAAAACTGTGGTCAGAGGAAGATATCATCATTTTTCTCTGCATCTGCAGCACTGAGCAGAGAGAACAAACATTCAAATGTTAGTAATACGTTCACAAGTAATGTCAGTTGTCAAGAAAATAATGCAAGTAGTTCTAGCCTGTCCAGGCCTCATGATATATCGTTCAAGACAGAAAGTTCCAGGGAGTCTTTCTCCAGGATAACATTAACAAATTCAACAAATGAAAATAATAAAAAATTACCACAGAAATCCAGTCTGGTCCCAGATAATAAGACACTGCCTATGGAAGAAGATACAGATTTTCTTGAATTTTCATCTGATTCTGATACCGAAATTGTTGAATGCACTCCAGAAATTAAAAAGAAGAATAACCCAAGTATTATTTTGTTAAAGAAGATCACAGAGAGTCCAGAAATTATCCCCCAAACTCCAGAGGCATACAGCAGCTGCAAGGTGCCCAACAACAGTTTGTTTTCAAAATCTAATTTTGGTATTAGTGATAGATACAAAATAGGTTCCACTTCCTTGCATTCTAATAAATCCTTTTGTGCTTCTAACTCGGTAGTTATCAAACCTAGATCTTTATCACTGAAGGGTAAGGTCACTTTAAATAGATTATTTAAAAAAAATAGAGAAAAATCTAACATTTCACCTATAAAGGAAAATGTAACAAAAACAAAATTAAACAGTTATTTAACTTCGGTGAAAAGACCTGCAGTGACTGGAACGGGTGTTTCTCCAGATAGTAAACGAACCAATGATTCTGGAAGAATGTTTATTGATGAGGGAATGAAGAGTTGCAAATTGGATCTTCTTGGGAAATTTGATAGTTGTTCTTCATTGGTAAGGGAACAAGATGAAAAAAAGACTGCCAAGTTTCAGCCTAATATGGAGGATGAAAAGAAAGATAAAAGCTTTAGCATGTTAGAACACAGTATAAAATTTCAAGAAAATACAAAGGATTTAAGGAAAAATAGTAAAGAAATACCTGGAGAGCATTTACATGATTTAGACAAAGTAATTTTAAGTGAAGAGATAGGTGGACCATGTACAGGAACAGGAGAAACATTTTTGGAAACAAATGGAGTTTTTTGCCATTTATATCAGAAAGGAGAGAGTGAGGAAGACAAACATGCACAGATGAAGTGTGAAAATGTATCAGGATCCCCAGCTGAACTT
This sequence comes from Cherax quadricarinatus, assembly GCF_038502225.1. Lineage (NCBI taxonomy): Eukaryota > Metazoa > Arthropoda > Malacostraca > Decapoda > Parastacidae > Cherax > Cherax quadricarinatus. Next base: position 14,882,233 of record NC_091344.1, read on the forward strand.
TACATTCCATTTGAGGGTAGCATTTGTTCTCAGGGCTTTATTATCGACAAGTCAGCCAACGACAACCTTGGGATGAACAAAGTATCCACTGGGACAGAAATGCAAGATAATTTTGAGGATTTATTTAATGATGATTTGGCTCTTGATTTTGAAAAGATGTCTCCATTTAAACAGCAATATCAAGACAAAGAGCCATTAGATGTTGAAAATAAGTAAGTTTTGTTGAAGTTTTTTAAATTAGACGCTATCTTTGTCATTTTTATACAGTTTCTTTATAAGTAATATACTTTATACTGTAATGCATATTCATATAACTTTTGCAGTAATTTATAAGTTCTTTATTTTATAGGAAAGTGAAGAAACTTATTGAAGAGGGCCTGGGTACAGATTCATATGCTTGTCAAGGAAACTTTGGGCGTTACGTGGTAACTGCTGTGGAGCAAGATGCTTATAAAGGGTCACTTCTGCTTCGACTTGCTTCTGTTCAAAATAATGAGGTGAAAACCTGCAAGCTTGATGGATTTTGGTAAGGACCATTTTCTACCTACATGAGCAAGTATATATGGAAACGGTGTTCAGAATCAGCAGTAGCAAGTAGCAGATTTGCTTACTGCACGGGAAGTTAGCAAAAGGCTTTCCAATTTATTTTAAATGTTAATTATTTTCAATTCATCAAATTGTTTAATAAAGCATGTTCGAAGAATTATTACATTTTAACCCTATTACTGTCTCCTATCTAGGCTATTGGTGCCAGGGTTACTTACATGGATCTAGGTTATCAGAACCAGAGTTACTGATGTAGATCTACATAAACTGAGTGGTAAATTCTGGCCTAGATATGAGAGAATGAGTATGTGTGGTGGGTGTGAATAGCATTAAAAAAAAAAAAAAACCTGCCCATCGCAGTTCATGATGGGAAGAGCAAACTCTAACCTAGTAAGTGTTTGGTTTAAAATAGTAACTTTGAGGTGTTTTCTGGGATGGCTTTTATGATTTTATTAGCTGTTTCCTGGTATCATTGATATAATGGAAAACCTGCTACTAAAATAGAGATGGTTTTGGTTTGTTTCAAGATTTTGATGAGTTTCCTGAGGATGAGTAAGGCCTCCCCATTTTCCCTGGTCTTTTTTATGGGGTTTTCCTAGATCTGATTCGGTTACATGCAGGCCCTGCTTATACAGCAGGTTAGGTTCTGGGCTACTGCTGTAAAGCTTTCAAATGCATATAAAAGCAAGCTGGCATAGTGCCTGATAAGTGGAAAATGGCAAATGTAATACCTATTTACAAGGCAGGAGACAGGTCCTTGGCTTCGAACTCTAGACCAATAAGCCTTACCTCTATAGTGGGAAAATTTATGGAATCAATAATTGCCGAAGCAATTCGTAGCCATCTTGACAGGCACAGATTGATTAATGATTCTCAACACGGTTTTACAAAGAGGCGTTCTTGTCTTACGAATTTACTAACTTTTTTCACTAAGGTGTTGAGCAGGTAGATCATGGTAATGAATATGATATTGTGTATATGGACTTCAGTAAGGCTTTCGATAGAGTTCCACACCAGAGGCTATTGAGGAAACTTAAGGCACACGGAATAGGAGGAGAAATTTTTTCCTGGGTAGAGGCATGGCTGACAAATAGACAGCAGAGAGTTTGCATAAATGGGGAGAAATCAGAATGGGGGCACATCACAAGCAGTGTTCCTCAGGGGTCAGTGTTGGGCCCGTTGTTGTTCACAATTTACATAAACGACATAGATGAGGGAATAAATAGCGACATTAGCAAATTTGCTGATGATACCAAAATAGGCCGTCCAATTCATTCTAATGAGGACATTAGAGCACTCCAGGATGATTTGAATAGACTGACACAATGGTCGGAG
>NC_091344.1:14891613-14899113 GCF_038502225.1 Cherax quadricarinatus
ATGTAGATCTACATTTGGACAGTTTAATGGTTAAAGGAGGGGTTTGGGATATTGGCAGTTTAGAGGGACATCTAAACTGTTGTATCTGAGTGCCTCTACAAAAACATTTATGTATGAGTGATGGTGAAAATGTTGAATGATGAAAGTTTTTTCTTTCTTTTTAGGTTTTTCTTTTTCTTTTTGGGTCACCCTGCCTCGGTGGGAAACAGCCGATGTGTTAAAAAAAAAAAATTACCGTAACACTTTTCTCTTACTTTTTCTTCATTTTTAATAAACCCAGCTATTTTGATTGCCATGCTGTTGCTTGATGAATTGGCAATAATACTGTGGTATCAGGTAATATACTGTAAGTAGTGCTTTGTAAACATTAGTTGTACATGCTACTAGGAGATACTGTTTAGAAATTTTCTGTTGTGTGACAGTTTTTAAGATAAATGTGTGAAATTCATTTCAGGTCACAGAGTGTGGTGTCAGAAGGCGATATTGTGCACATTCTCTTTACAAATCTTGCTGATGAACATTTTACCATTGACAATTCTAAGGTAATGTGTGCACTTTTATTCCAATGAGTGTGTGCTTAGAAGTTTGTGCAAAACTATTCCATTATTTAATATTTTAATGTTACAATTTCTGTCAGTAGACAGTAGTGTGATCTGATAAGTGGTAATCTAAACTGCTCTACAAGGAAAACCATTATCATATGATGTAGTAGTTGCAAAATTTGACGAAGATGATGAGTTGTTGTTCTGTCACTGGTATAATGTCCAACAGTTTAACCCTTTTAGGGTTTCGGCCGTACTAGTACGGCTTACGCACCAGGGTTTTTGACGTACTAGTATGCCTAAATTCTAGCGCCCTCAAATCTAATGAGAGAGAGCTGGTAGGCCTACATATGAAAGAATGGGTCTATGTGCTCAGTGTGCGCAGTATAAAAAAAATCCTGCAGCACACAGTGCGTAATGAGAAAAAAAAAAAAACTTTGACCGTGTTTTTGGATTAAAACAGCGACTTTGCACTGTATTTTCGTATGGTATTTATTGTTGTATTCTAGATTTCCTGGTCTCATGTTATAGAATGGAAGACATATTACAGAAATTGAGATAATTTTGACTGGTTTTACAATGATAAGTACCTTGAAATTGAGCTCAAAGTAGCAGAAATGTTCGATTTTTACCAAAGTTCAAAAGTAAAGAAATGCGTAGCGTCCAATACACGTCAACTGGCGAGTCTAATATTCTTTCACAAGTGCGCTGATATTATTTATACAATTTCTACACTAATGCAGTAGTCTGCATAACAGGAAATCTTCAATTTTTTTGTGAGAATAAAAATTCAAAGTGGAAAGCAAAAGAATGTAAGAGGGGCCTGGGGACATGACTAAGGAACAGAGAAAATGTTATTTTAGTGCCAGGAATGTCTTTCTTGTTTATTCTGGACCCTATTTGGAAATTGGCATCTTTTGAAATTTGTGTGAAATTGACAAAATTGCTAAATTCTGATTACTGTATTGGATAGTTGAAATAGGTAAATGGGTGGTTTCTTGTACTCATTCAATAGAAAAAAGGGAGTTCTAGTGAAATAATTATGATTTTTGTCGACTAGTACACTGGAATTGGCTGAAAATAGGGCTCAAAGTGGGCAAAATCGCCGATGCGTAAACATCGTTGAGACCGCTAACTTCGCGAGAGCATAATTCCATAAGTTTTCCATCAAATTTCATACTTTTGGTGTCATTATGATCGGGAAACGATTCTCTATCTTTTCATAAGAAATTTTTTTTTTTTTTTTTTTTTTTAAATTTGGGCGACCCTGAGAACAAATCTCTGAGAGGGCCTGTCGACTCGGAAAGGGTTAAATACTGTATTTGTATTTTAACCTTGATTACAGTAACTGAATTTTCATACTCTAATTATTGATTACTGTTTATCTTGTTCTTAAAATTTCCGTTGTTTTGAAACTATTTGTTATTTTTAACTGTTCTTTGTGTTTTTTGAGACCATATGTTATTTTTAACTGTTCTTCGTAAAGTATGAAGAATGTGAAATACGTATGTAATTTCCTTCCTTTTTCTTGTTAAAGTGAAAAAAGATATACAGTACTTGTGGTTGAAGAATAATCAGAAGGCTGAGGTAACATGTCTCGTTTAACAGACACAATAACAGCAATAAACAGTAGATATCACACCCACCCTAGTACATTATCTAAAATTCTAGAGAGGGCGGTGTATTCTCAAGTAGTTAAGTACCTTAATGACAACAACATTCTCCATAGCTATCAATCGGGCATTAGAAGATCCTACTCAACCGACACCTCCCTTATTAATCTGATGGATTACCTGAGAACTGAAATGTCAAAGGGGAACCTCATAGGTGTGGTAACCTTAGACCTGCAAAAGGCCTTCGATACTGTCAACCACAATATATTATGTAATAAACTTCAAGCTATCGGTATAGGTTCTGTAGACTGGTTCAAGTCCTACCTTAGCAACAGGAGACAAATAGTCAAAATCAACAAAACAGAATCAGAACCCCTGCCGATAACATGTGGAGTTCCCCAAGGTAGTATTCTGGGTCCCTTATTATTCTTATGTTATGTCAATGATATGCCTATCAGTGTCAAGTGCAAACTCCTACTGTATGCAGATGACAGTGCTCTGTTAGTGTCAGGTAAAGACCCACAAGATATTGCTAATGTTTTAACACTGGAACTGGAGTCCTGGAGCAAATGGTTAGTAGACAACAAACTATCATTACACCTAGGGAAAACTGAAGCCATTCTCTTTGGCACGAAACATAAACTGAGAAGGGTAAATAATTTTAATGTTCAATGTAATGGGGAGCCCATCACTTTGGTTTCATCAGTAAAATATTTGGGAATCCCCTTTGACCCATGCATGTCAGGAGAATTGATAGGGAACAGTGTAGTAAAGCAAGCGAATGCCAGACTGAAGTTCCTGTATAGACAAGCACAGTGTCTACCTACTGAGGCTCGCAGGACCCTATGTCTAGCCCTTATACAATTCCATATGGATTACGCTTGCTCTTCTTGGTACTCTGCCTTGACAAAAAAACTGAAAGATAGACTGCAAATCACCCAGAACAAAATCGTAAGATTCATCCTGGGGCTGGGACCAAGAGAACATGTAGGCCAGGATGAATTACAGCAGTTGGATATGATGAATGTTGAAGACAGAGTAAAACAACTGAAGCTAAATCATGTTTATAAAATTGCTCACAAACAATGTCCAGAATATCTTGCTGTCAATTTTGTCAAGGTTGGGAACTGCAGCAATCATAGTACTAGGGGGAGAGAGCACAACTTTGTAGTACCCACAGTCATTGGACAGGCTTCAAACACCTTTTATTGTACAGCAATAAAGGAATGGAACAGACTGCCCGCACATGTCAAAGCCAGTCATAGCATGAACCAGTTCAAGAAGAGTGCCAAAAGGTGTCTGATGAATGTAGGTACAGAAAGGGAGGGGAATGATTTTCTATTTTTTAGCTAACATAAGTGTAAATTTTACCTTATTCCTAGTAATGACCCTCGTATTGTAAATAGTCTTAATGACCTTGGTGTAGTAGATAGTCTTTTTAGTATGATAATAAGATGTTATCTTCATTGTAGAATAATAAGAAAATATTATAACCTTTATTTTTTTTTTTTTTTTTTTTCAACAAGTCGGTCGTCTCCCACCGAGGCAGGGTGACCCAAAAAAAAAAAAAAAGAAAGAAAATCCCCAAAAAGAAAATACTTTCATCATCATTCAACACTTTCACCACACTCACACATTATCACTGCTTTTGCAGAGGTGCTCAGAATACAACAGTTTAGAAGCATATACGTATAGAGATACACAACATATCCCTCCAAACTGCCAATATCCCAAACCCCTCCTTTAAAGTGCAGGCATTGTACTTCCCATTTCCAGGACTCAAGTCCGACTATATGAAAATAACCGGTTTCCCTGAATCCCTTCACTAAATATTACCCTGCTCACACTCCAACAGATCGTCAGGTCCCAAGTATCATTCGTCTCCATTCACTCCTATCTAACACGCTCATGCACGCTTGCTGGAAGTCCAAGCCCCTCACCCAGAAAACCTCCTTTACCCCCTCTTTCCAACCCTTTCGAGGACGACCCCTACCCCTCTTTCCTTCCCCTATAGATTTATATGCTTTCCATGTCATTCTACTTTGATCCATTCTCTCTAAATGACCAAACCACCTCAACAACCCCTCTTCTGCCCTCTGACTAATGCTTTTATTAACTCCACACCTTCTCCTAATTTCCACACTCTGAATTTTCTGCATAATATTTACACCACACATTGCCCTTAGACAGGACATCTCCACTGCCTCCAACCGTCTCCTCGCTGCTGCATTTACCACCCAAGCTTCACATCCATATAAGAGTGTTGGTACTACTATACTTTCATACATTCCCTTCTTTGCCTCCATAGATAACGTTTTTTGACTCCACATATACCTCAACGCACCACTCACCTTTTTTCCCTCATCAATTCTATGATTAACCTCATCCTTCATAAATCCATCCGCCGACACGTCAACTCCCAAGTATCTGAAAACATTCACTTCTTCCATACTCCTCCTCCCCAATTTGATATCCAATTTTTCTTTATCTAAATCATTTGATACCCTCATCACCTTACTGTTTTCTATGTTCACTTTCAACTTTCTACCTTTACACACATTCTCAAACTCATCCACTAACCTTTGCAGTTTTTCTTTAGAATCTCCCATAAGCACAGTATCATCAGCAAAAAGTAACTGTGTCAATTCCCATTTTGAATTTGATTCCCCATAATTTAATCCCACCCCTCTCCCGAACACCCTAGCATTTACTTCTTTTACAACCCCATCTATAAATATATTAAACAACCATGGTGACATTACACATCCCTGTCTAAGACCTACTTTTACCGGGAAGTATTCTCCCTCTCTTCTACACACCCTAACCTGAGCCTCACTATCCTCATAAAAGCTCTTTACAGCATTTAGTAACTTACCACCTATTCCATATACTTGCAACATCTGCCACATTGCTCCTCTATCCACTCTATCATATGCCTTTTCTAAATCCATAAATGCAATAAAAACTTCCCTACCTTTATCTAAATACTGTTCACATATATGCTTCAATGTAAACACTTGATCTACACATCCCCTAGCCATTCTGAAGCCTCCTTGCTCGTCCGCAATTCTACATTCTGTCTTACCTCTAATTCTTTCAATTATAACCCTACCGTATACTTTTCCTGGTATACTCAGTAAACTTATTCCTCTATAATTTTTACAATCTCTTTTGTCCCCTTTCCCTTTATATAAAGGGACTATACATGCTCTCCGCCAATCCCTAGGTACCTTCCCCTCTTTCATACATTTATTAAACAAAAGTACCAACCACTCCAACACTATATCCCCCCCTGCTTTTAACATTTCTGTCATGATCCCATCAGTTCCAGCTGCTTTACCCCCTTTCATTCTACGTAATGCCTCACGTACCTCCACCACACTTACATTCTGCTCTTCTTCACTCCTAAAAGATGGTATACCTCCCTGGCCAGTGCATGAAATTACCGCCTCCCTTTCTTCCTTAACATTTAAAAGTTCCTCAAAATATTCTCGCCATCTACCTAATATAATATAATATAATATAACTTTTATATTATAATAATAAGGTAAAAGGACCCCAGTGGAAATAAGTCACTGTCTGACTTTTTTGGGTTATCCTAGGTTCTCTACACATATGCTGCTATGTATGATAATTCCATGTAACTGTATTTGTGTATACCTGAATAAACTTACTTACTTACTTACATTATAAATGACACTATCCTTTCTTAAATGCATAGAATAGAGGTTACTCCTCGATCCTATTCTACAGAATCATGTTCACTTCTCGGTACCCATTAGTACTGAAGTAGTTTCTCTTGCAACACCATCCCAGGCAACATGATTTATTGTTATATAGAGCAGTCATACCCCTTTACCCAGTGCCTTGTTGAACTGAAGCCTTTACCATTGTGACTTGGGCACTGTTAATCAATATATCAGAAAGAAATTTAACTACTAACTGATGTCATCAGTTTTTAGTCATGTAAGCACTTCTACAGTACATAAAAAGTACAAGATTTAATGTAAAAATAATTTTCTTGAAAAATCTGACAGATTATCTCAAATTCTTCGTCTGAATGAGTTATAGAGATATTAACTACATTTTTTTTTATCAATTCACCACGTAAGAAAAACACAGGTTCGTAAATTTTTTTAAAGGTTTGTAAACTTACTGAATGTTCAAGCACTTTTCTTATTGCCAGTCATCTTAACTACCACTAATGACATTCATTTCTTTAAATATTGTCACATGTTCTTGTTTAAACAATTACTGACTTTGTGTAACTTGCAATCCTTTGGGTATCATTATTATTGTAAAATAATGTGGTAGAAGGAGGAAAAAAAGCAAAAATAAAATATTTAGACTGTTCACAGAGACGTGCACAGGCTCTTGTTAGCTAACTGTTCAGTGGAAGAGGTAACTGCAGTGTTAGTGCATCGAAGCTAAGCACTCTGCACATTTCTTACGTCTACTACCAAGATGTGCAAAATTCTATTTTTCTGGAAATTCTTGGAAATTCTAGCTACATAATAGTAAGTGTTCAGTGGCGACTAAAAGATTTACCATACAGTACTTTCTTTCATGTTGTAAGAGAAATATATAGGGAGGGTATCCTCTTAGCAGATTGTGCTACCTAGCAGTGTTAGCATGTTAGAGCTGGGCTTGCCACCATGTATCTCCTCGTGCCAAGACACAACATTCTGTTTTGCTGATAATTCTGGAGGAAGTAGTTTTATGGCTGGGCCAGTATTGAGTTTAGCTGCTCAGTGGAACTTGGATATTTACTTGTTTCTTATATAAGGAAAGTATCCGGACCCATTCAGTTTTATATACGGTGGAACCCCGGATTTCGTCCACACCGGATATTGTACGATTCGGATTTTGACCCCCTTTTTTTTTTAAGGGGGGGCAAAATTTTGCTCTGGATTTTGTACCTTGTCCCAGAAATCATCCCTATCAGATGCGTCTGCCCGCTTGGGACGCCACCACTCGTGTGTCAGTCTGGCTCTGTCACTGGTTGAGTGAGCATTCATCCGAAACACTTGGAAATAATCCATTGTTTTTTGTGCTTGTTTATTGAGTGCAACTGCAAAATAAGCCACCATGGGCCCAAAGAAAATTCCTAGTGTCAGCCTTTTGGTAAAGAAGGTGAGAAACACGATACAATTCAAGAAGGAGATTTTAGAAAAATGCAAAAGTGGCATACGTGTGGCTAAGCTCACCAGGATGTATGGGAAGTTGAAATCATCAATCAGTTCCATCCTGGCAAAGAAAGTAGAAATCAAGGAAGCTGATGTTGCGAAAGGGGTAAATATGCTAATGAAACAGATCACAAACGATTGAAGATGTGGAGATGTTGG